>NW_020954563.1:12744400-13189854 GCF_900497805.2 Vombatus ursinus
CCCCCCCCCCCCTCCCCTCTTCTCTCCCCCCCCCCCCCACACACACTCTACCACACTCTGACCCACAACTACTCTTCCATCATCTTAATTTAGTGTCTGTTGGTTCTCTGGAGTACCTGTATCTTTAGAACCTCCACTACCCCAAACCTGATCTAAATCCCACCCTTCTACATCAGTCTGCCCTTGTCCTCCTGAGTTCCTGAGGTGTGCTTTAATATTCCTACCTGATAAACTTTGACATCAGCACAAGACTCTGTTCTGAGCTTCCCTAACCTTCCTACATCTCAGTCAAACCACTGGGCAATCCTTTCTAGACAATGCACAGTCCCTGACTACCAAGAAGCCATAGATTTCAATGTGGAATGACAGGAAGTAAGGTTTATCCTCCCTATTTCCTTTTCCTCTTCCTACCCATGAAGTGGAGGTATCCCCAAAGCTTCATCCTTAGCCCTGTTTTCTCTAATCTCTCTTCTTTAGTGATCCCATCCATGGCCATTAGGTCAGTTATTTCCTCTGTTCAGGTCACTGTCCAGCCCTCATTTCTCCCTTAAGTTCTGGCCATCCTCACCTACATGGCTGCCACATTTCACTGGGTGACAATGGCTAAAGCATTTATTACCCAATGGGGCTAAGCTGCCCATATGGAACCACACTACACTTAGAGAAGTTGGTCCTGGAATGGCAAACACAGTTTGTCCCCAAGACAGAAGCCTTGCACCCTGCCAAAGCTTACCCTCTAAGGGCATAGCTTTGAAAAGTGAAGATCAGTGCCACACCATTGTGAAGCAATAGAATAAAACCTGTAGAAGACCACATCAGGGAGGGATATATGTGTTCAGAAAACGAGTTGACTCTGTTATGTGGAAAGGGTGAAGGATAGCAAATAGCCTAAGTGCTGGATGGTAGTCACAAAAGATTAAAAGACCTTTAGCATGACTGGGGCTGGGGGTGGGGGAGTGGTGATTATGGGAGGACCTGGGCGAGATCTGAGGCAGCATGGCACAATGTAATGTGTGCTGGATTTGGAATTAGAGGACCTGGATTCAATTCCAGCTCTTCCTCTCACTAGCTGTGTGGCCTTGGGCAAGTCACATAATCTATCTGAGCCTCAGTTTCTTCATCTGTAAAATTAAAGAGTCAGACTAAATGGCCTCAAAGATATCTTTCAGTTCTCAAACTAGGCCCCTGTCCTCCAATTCCAGGCTGGTCAGGATGAGGACAGATTACGTAATAAATCTGTCAAAGTATCAACATTTGTTACAGTGATGATTCTTTTACATTGCAGTCCGCTACAACTCCAAGCATTTTTCGTATTAATGGTTATTTAGGTATATCTCTCCAGTTTTGTCCTTGAAGACTGTTTCAACCCAAGCATAAGACTTGACATTAATCCCTATTAAATTCCATCTTACTAGAATGGGCCCTTTATTCTGACCTGTAAAGATCTTCTTGGATCCTGATTCTGTCACCTAATGTGTTTATCTCTCCCAGTTTCATGTCATCTGCAAAGTGCTGAAGCATAGATGCCTTGGACAATAAGCTATGCTTTTCTCATCTGTAAATTCATGAAATTATACCAGATGGTTTCTGAGGTCTTTACATCTCTGCGACTATGACCCTTTGCCTTCATCCAAATCATTTATAACAATGGTGAACAGAACACAAGTAGAGGCAGGGCCTTGTGGCACTTCACACCGACACCAATCATTACCAATTGAGTCTGATCTTTCAACCAGTTCCAAATCCACCTAACCATATTATCATCCAGCCCATATCTCTCCATCTGGTCTATAAGGATAGCATAAAAGACTTGTTAAATACTTTGCTGATAATCTGTCTATGGAATCTCCTGATTTATCTATCTAAAGACTGTCCTAAAAAAAGGAAATGAATGACAAATCAGTGGCCAATAGTTGATACTACTCCAGTAATATCTCTCAAATTCTTCCCTTTCTTTCCTCTTCCATGTCCTCCCTCTCCCTTTTTCAGTTTCTCATTATCTTTCACCTGACTCATAAAAGCATTCTAAGTTGTCTCTTTATCTTTAATTTTCATGGTCTACATGCTAATTGCAATCTTCTGAATGTACACATCTGACCTTGTCATTCTCTTTTTCAAAAATCTTCAATAACTCCTTCCTCATCTACAATGAGGAAGCTGGACCAGATAGTCTCTGAAAGTCCTTTCCATCCTTATATTCTATGGTTCCATGACCCAAAGCACTCCACAGTGAGGCCCCAAACTATCTTTCTTACCTCAACATAGGACCCCTGAACTTGAGTTCTGGTCTTGTTGAAACATCCCCCAAACTGTCTCTCATGCTGTCACTCTTCACAACGCCCTTCCTTATACTCTCTGCCTATCTAAGGTATATTCAGCCATCCAGGTCTAGCTGAAGAAATACCGACTGGGTGAGCCTTCCCTGGTCATTATTGCAAACAGAGGTCGTCTTCTCTCCTCCAAGTTCGCACAGCCTTGTCTGTCTGCACCCTTCTCCGTCTGGCATAAAATCCTGGCTCCAAAACAACATCCTTACTGCCCTGTTCCTGCCCTGCTCCTGCTCCAGAGCCTTCGGGACTCAGGGGCCATCGAGACTCCCCTGTTACAAATGGATCTTACTGGAAAGCGGAGCCTCGGCCGAGAAGGACGCGTGGGCACTCCTGCTGCAGCCAGTCGGGGGACACAGATGGTGGGCAGTGGCGGCTTCCCCTCCCAGGGCGCCCTCTGGCGGAAACTGGGCATGGGCTTTCGGCTCACGACGGGATACGCGGGGCCAGGGCTGGGGGCAACTCTCCCAGAAGCCATTCGGGATGGGGTGGGGGGTTGCAGGGATGAGGGGATGCAGGGACCTCCTGAACGCACGGGTCTGGGTCAGGCTCGAGGTGGCGGCAGTAGTGCAGGGGAGACACTCCCGGGCACTGTGCCTGGCACAAGCGTGGAGTGGGAAGTGGGGGTGAGTAGAGATGGCCGAAAGGTCCGGGCCAGAAGACAAGACAAGCGAGAAGGCGGTCAAAGCCCATGGCCAAGCTGGGAGTAGAGTTGAGCAGCCTGTCCAGTCCCGTCCCGTCCCATCTCATTTATTCCCAGCTGCCCTGCGCCCCGTCCCGTGGTGACTCCTCACCTGCCTCCCACAGGACACCGATAATCAGCCACAGGCTCCGGCTCCAGACGCCCCCTCTCTTCATTTCCAGCGGCCGTCAGCTTGGCGAGGCTGGTTGCGCGGCGCCGCCGCTGGCTGCGCTGCACTGGGCTGCGCTGCACTGCACGGCTGTCCAGTCCCGTCAAGTCCACTCCTCTCCTCTACGTGCCTGTGCCCGCCGCGGGGCGGGGCCGAGGGCGGGTCCGGGTCCCCGCAGAGAGGGGCGGAGTGGGGAACTCCCGCCAGGAGGGGCAAAGGGCGGAGGGAGTTTGGCTCCTGGACCTGACCAGGCCGGGACTGCCCCCGGGGTTGTCAGCCCGGCCCAAGCTGCGGGGAGACAGGTAGTGTGCAAGGGCGCGGAGTCCACATAGCTCTGGTACCTGCACCTAAGAGGAGAGGGGGCAGCAATGCTTGAGGACTGGTGTCAACTTTAGGAAAGACATGGATAAATAGAAGACGGTCCAGAGAAGGGCAGCCAGGATGGCAACAGGAGTGGCGTTCATTTTATTAGAAGTAGAATGAACTGGGGGTGTTTAGCCTAGAGAAGAAAATATTTAGGTGGGATGCATTGTCTTTGCTTCAGGTATTTGGAATGGCATGTGGAAGAGTGATGAGACTCGTTCTCCTTGTCCCCCGAGAATGGGACAAGGAGCAAAGAGAGGAAGTAGCCAAGAAACAGATTTCAGTTCAATGGCGATGAACTTCCTTTCAATCAGAGCTGTCCGACAATGGGCTGCCTCTAAGTGATAAGCTCCCCGGATCACTGGAATTGTTAAAGCAGAAGCTTCTTGCACATTTCTAGCAAAGATATCCTTGGAGTTCCTTTAGACTTCTGAGAGTCAAAGACGCCGTGATAATTCCAGCTAAATGGGCAGCTGTTAAGGGCTAAAATGTGATCCCTCCCAGGGACAATAGCGTCCTAGAATTGGAATGTGCAAGGGTTGAAGCTTTTCCGGTGCAGTGACTTGAAAGGGAGCAGAGATTGGGGACGATTTCTCCTTGCGATGTCGATTCTGGCTAAGGAAATGAAATGCTTCTGGATTGGTGGTGAGGAGAATCCCTTCCTATCCCCATCCCATTCTTTCTCGGCCACCTCTGCTGAGCTAATTTATATCACAGGGATTCCTAGGTGAGGGGAGATAGGGCTGATTGCTGTTCTTCGTTCTCTAAGAGTCTGCCCCAATAGAGGGGTAAGGAACCCCTACCTCTGTGCCTTCAGCAGTGGAAGAAAGGCAGCTGAAGGCAACTAGTGGCACAGTGGATAGAGCACTGGACCTGGAGTCAGAAAGATCTGAGCTCATATCCAGCCACAGACACTTTCTAGCTGTGTAACCTTGCAGGCAAGTCACTTAACTTCTGTTTGCCTCAGATTCTTAAACTGTAAAATGCAGATAATAAAAGCACCTACTTTCCAGGGTTGTTGTGAAGATCAAATGATAATATTTGTAAAAAGTGCTTAGCACAGTGTTTGGTAGTAGTAGATGATATAAAAATGCTTAATTTCCTTCTCTTCCCCTCCCAGAGCACCAATTGTGTGAAAACCACTGTACTCACCTGCAAGGGGTGGAAGGAGATGGGAGGAAACAGAAAAGTCCCTCCCTCACCCTCACCAGAGAACTCCGAGTCTAGTTAGGAAGGTGAAAAGGAGGCTGGGATAAGGGACCTGGGCAGGTTTAAGCAGCAAAGGCTGAGAGATTCTGAGGAAGGGAGCACAAATTTGTATGTCCTGCATACCTAGCTGATGAATCTTGCTCTAGATGCTGGGTCCCCATCATTCTGAACCTGGAATATGGGATGGCTAGTCCAGCCCAGTGTCCTGGAGAGAGGCAGCTTTGTCCTACCTACCCAAACCCAAGCCTGGTGAGGATCCTCAGTTTCCAAGGACCTCACTATTTTTCTAGTTTCCCTTCCTTTCCTTGGGTTTCACCTTCACTGCAGAGAGGATTTTGGGCTTAGGGCTGCTCTATTTTCTCAATTCAATTCAACGAACATTTATTAAGCAATTACTGTACACAGAGTCCTTTTCTAGCAGCTAGGGGAGATAGAAAGTTTAGATAAGACTTAGTCCTTGCCCTCATGGAACTTATAGTCTATTGGGGGATAATAGATGTGGCTTACTATAAAATAGTTACATGAGAAGTACATTAGAGGGGTGTGAAAATGCTATGTGGTATGAGTGGAAGGGAGCTTCATAATGATAGGTGGAATCAGGGAAGGTCTACTGGATGAAGCGGCATTTGAGTTGAGCTGGGGGTTGTCATGGAGGAGGAGGAAGGGTGTTCCAGGCAGAAGAAAAATAGGAGCAAAATTATAGAGAGGGGAAAATGTTCTGGAGGTTAGTAGTCTACTTTGGTTGGAGACTGGAATGAATATCGGGAAATGATATGAGATGAAGCAGGGAAGATAGGTGGTCCAATATTGTGAAGGGCATTGAATGTCAGGCAAAGGGGTTTGAACTCTGCTGGTTGGGAAAAAGGCAGTTACCCAAAGGTCTTGCAGAGGGGTAATGTGAACAAGTTTATGTCTAAGAAAAAGTAGTCTGGTAGTAATATAAAGGATGGATTAGAGAGGGCATGGTAATTGTTAGAAGGCCATTGCAATAGTCCAGGTAGGTGGTATGTGGCTGTGGGAACCAAAAAGAAGGGCAAGACTCAAAAGCAATTGCAGATATAGAATCAAGAGAACTTGGTGACTGATTGGCTATGAGAAGTGAGGAAGAAGGACGTTTTGAAAATAACCTCTAAGGTTACGAACACGAAAGACAGACTAAATAGTTGTGTTTCAGATAGAAATACTGGAGTCAGAAAAAGGAGCAGGTTTGGGGTAAGGGGAGAGAAAGACCTGGAGGGGATGCCTGCTTGTGCTCAGCTGCCCTCTTTAACCCTAGGTCCACCTTGATCAAGGTCCTCTGGGTTAAGGGAGGTGACCAGACTGCAATGGGGGTGGGGGAGGGAATGACAGAAAAATAAACCACTTTATTGTTGTTACCCAAAAAGAAAGCCCTGCCCTCTCTTCCTTCCCTCTGTCCTTGGGCTGGGCGGAGGGGGGGATTCCTGTAGGAAGCCCCCACTGACCCCTGCACCCTGGCCTCCTTCCCTCTGCTTCTCCTTACTAAGAGCAAAGAATAGCAGCCAGAGAAATAGTTCAAGTTGGTGGAGCAAGGAGTGGGGAGGTTGGAAAGGGAAAGAAGATAAAGAGAAAATGACAAATATAGAAGAGACAGGGAGACAAAGGCAGAAAGGGAGAGAGAGAAGGAGGAAGACAGAGAGACAAAGGAAGAAATATACAGTGAGGTAAAGACAGGAAAAAAGGAAGCTAGCTAAATAGATGTAGACAGAGAATAGACAGATGTAAGCATACAGAGAAACAGATGAAAACAAAAGTGAAGAGGAACAGTATTTGGAGAGTGGGTGGCAAGAGACAGTTGAATCCCATTTCTGATGGTCCTGGGTACCTTGTGGCTCTGGTTGGGGAAGAGCTGCTGTGGTAGGAGCAGTGGGATAGAAAGATGGTGGGAGAGGGAGGAGAGAAGGGCAGGTGGCTCTCCCTGAAGATGTTACCTGTCTAAGTTTCTAGTTTATTTATTTTTTATTTTTTATTAATTTATTTTGATTTATCAACAATCACTTCCATATACTTTTGAATTTAAATTTTTTCTCCCCATTCCTCTCCACTACGCTCCCCAAGACAGTGCACAATCTGATATAGGTTATACATATACATTCTTATTAAACATATTTTCACATTAGTGACGTTGTAAGTAAGAATTAGAACCAATAGGAGGAACCACCAGAAAGAGGAAACAAAACTCAACAGAAGGGAAAAAAAATAGCAAATAGTGTGCTCTGATCTGCATTCAAACTCCATAGTCCTTTCTTTGGATGTGGATAGCATTTTCCATCACGAGGCCTTTGGAGATGTCTTAGATCCTTGTATTGCTGGGAAGGGTTAAGTTTATCAATATTAGTCATCGCACAACGTGGCTGTTATTGTGTACAGCGTTCTCTTGGTTCTACTCATTTCATTCAGCATCAGACCATACAAGTCTTTCCAGGTTTTTCTGAAGTCTGCCTGTTCATCATTTTTTATAGCACAATAGCATTCCATTACATTCATATACCACAACTTGTTTATCCATTCCCCAATTGATGGGCATCCTCTCAACTAAGTCTCTAGTTTAGCTCTGTGTTAGCAGGCTGGTAGTGTGTGGTTGTGTGTGTGTGTGTGTGTAGATGGCCTTGGGAGTGGGAGAGGGAGCCAAATACATACCTCTGCTCCTACATGATGGACCGAGGTCTGCTCAGAGC
Organism: Vombatus ursinus; assembly: GCF_900497805.2. Lineage (NCBI taxonomy): Eukaryota > Metazoa > Chordata > Mammalia > Diprotodontia > Vombatidae > Vombatus > Vombatus ursinus. The sequence continues at coordinate 12,751,847 of NW_020954563.1, forward strand.
TGCCACCTACTGGGACAAAGGGGAAGTTGGACTAAGATCTTGGATTTCCCTCTGTCATTTCCATTAAAGGACCAAGTCATGTCCCACGTTGGGGGAACAAACTCTGTCCAAGAGAAAGGGCTTAGAACTGCTTTATTTCCCTGGACTCCACCCCAGAGTTATAACATCATTTCTTGTCTTACAGCTTTAGATGTGAGAAGCTGTTAACTTTCCCTTTTCTACTCCCCCCCACCCCCGACCCCTGACAATGTTTGAATACTCTGTATTTTCTAAGCATGAGATAAACTAGGCAGAGGACTCACTTATTGATTGATGGGAAAATGGTTGTCATCTCACCTTTCTCCCCTTCTTCCTTTCCATCTTCATCATCCATTGCCCACCACAGGAGAATAAAAGTACAGCCTAAGAGTCAAGAGACCTAGATTTTAGCCTGACTTTGCCACTAACTTACCATGTGACCTTCAAGTCAAGGTCAAGGTCAACTCACTTAGAACTAAACAACCTGTTTATGGGGAAAGATATTTATCCAATTTATTAATGTAATAAGGAAGTATTGAAACATATCCTTAGATTAACCTAGAACTTGGATGATGAAAATGAATATGGTACTGGGTCAATTAGAAGATTGAGAGGTGGCCACCTCACCTATGTTATAAATGAGTGTATATTCATATATAATCTCATTTGATCCTCACAACAAACCTATGATATAGGTGCCATTATTTCCCCATTTTGCAGATGAGGAAAATGGGGCTAAGAAAGGTTAAACACTTTGCCCAGTCATACAACTTGTAAATATCTGAGGCAAGATTTGAACTCAAGTATATCCTCACTCCTAGTCCATCATTCTATCCTCTATGCTACAGAGAGGGGCCAGTAGATCATTGACCAGAGGCCCTGACAGGACAACTATGACCAGGGAGGAAGGTTGAACTGTTATTCTCCCCATGGACAAACAGCTTTTCTGGCCCCTTCAGAAATGTCATGACATAACTGAGTGATGGTGTAAGGTGTACATGCTCTCAGACAGACGTGTAGGATATGCTGACATAATACAGATACCACTGTTCTTCTGGAACATGGTTCACTTGGCTAAAAGAGACAGCTAGAATGTGATCAGAGCCTTCTGCAGAATGAATGACCACCTTGAGCTCACATCATTTAACCATATATCATCCCTTGGGGCCAGAATAGTTTTGCTTAAGCACATTCCTACATTCTTTTCACAGCCTCATTGGGGGTGAGGTTAGGGTATAAGTGTCTGCAGCCTTGGGCCTCTGGAAGACAGGTAGAAGTTGTCTGTGCCCTGTCTGCCAGCACATCTTTCCCAATAGGACATCAGGTCAGCCTAACCTATTAGATGCATGGAGATAGTAGGGTTCCCAGACACTTAGACTCCAGTCTTCATAGTGCCTGTTCAGCCCCTAGCAAACTGTCCATTAATCCATCTTAAAGAATGCTGAGAAGGGGGTTGACACCTGTCCAAAATTTCCCTGCTTCTATTACAACTACTCTCTTACCTGGTGGCCTGGTCTGGCCTGTAGGGCAGCTGGCCTTGGCTGACAGGCCTGACCCCTCCAGCAGTCCATTATTCCATCTGATTTTTTCACTCTCCCTCACCACCACTGTATTCAGTCATTGGCCAAATCTTGCTCTCTCAACCAACTTTTACTCTCTACTCACATGGCTACCACCTCCATTCAGGCCCTTACTACTTCTCACTGAGGTACCACTGAAGTAGCCTCCTAATTGGTCTTTCTTTTCCCTTTTGAATCCATCTTCTACACAAAAGAAAAAGTGATAGTCTTACAGGAAAGATTTGATCATATCACTTTCCTGTGCAAAGAACTCTAATTACTCCCTATTATATTATAGGAACACAGATTTTCATCTGGGATGGACCTAAGAGACCATCTCATTTCTCAGGTAAGGAAATTGAGGCCCAGACTGGTCTAAAGTCATACTGATAATGACATAGGCAGGATTTCAATCCAGATCCTGACTCCAAATCCAATGCCCTTTTCTATTATATCACATTGCCTCTAAGACAAAATGTACATTTCCTTGTTAGACATTCAAAGCCCTTCAGAATTTGACTCTAGGGTTATTCCATATTACTCTTCACATACTCTACATTTCAGCCAAATTGCGTTACCTGATGTTCCTTGTGCATAATATTCTATTTCTCCACTCTATGCTTTTGTATTGGATGTCCTCCATCCCTGGAATGTGCTCTTCCCTCATCACTACTTCTTAGAATACACTCATTAATAGTGGATGTCTCCCAGTGCTCTGTTTTGGGGTCCCTTCTCCTACTATATGATTTCATTTGGTGATCTCATCAAGTCCAATGTATTTAACTACCATCTCTATGCATATAATTCTCAGATCTGTTTCTCTACCCTTAACCTCTCTATTCATCTCCAATCTCTCTACAGTGAATCGAGAAGTGGGCCTGTAGTGAGAGGTCTGGAGACAGAAAGGCTTCAGTTTGAATCCATCCTCAGACTCACAGATCCTCATATCACACTAGCTATGTGATCCTGAGCAAGTCCCTTAAACCTTGCTTACCTCAATTTCCCCAACAATACCTACCTCACAGGGTTAGTATGAAGATTAAGTGAGATAATATTTATAAGGTGCTTATCACAGTGCCTGGCACATAATAGAGGCTTAATAAACGCTCATTCCCCTCTCCTTTTCCTTAGCTGTTGCCTAATGTAAAGTGCATTTGTAATTTAATTAATGAGACCTGGTAGACTTACCCCCTAGTGCTTTGATGAATCACACAGAGTTCATTTCTCCAAATGCATATCCATCCTCTTCCTCATCATGATCTGCAATGATAACAATTAAGTCAATCATTGACTTTCAACTATCTTTGGCTCCCTATAGACAGGGCCATTCCATTGGGTCCTTGAGATGCCTGTCAGCCAGTTATGGTCCTTTTAACTTTTGGGATTTGTATACTTCCATATTAATTCTAAAACCTCCATTTCTACAGCACTTTAATGTTCACAAGGCCTTCTTTAGACATTCCAGCCTAGTGCAAAGTCCTTAATATCTCACTCCCACCCCTCATCCTGATGCAGATCTCATACCTCCTTTTACCCTTGCCCATTTTGAGTTGAGCCTGCCAGGGCCTCCCTGGACATAACATCATCACTAACTACCAGACTAGTCCTTCAGGTTGAACTTCCAAAAGTCTAATCAGATGCCTTTCCTCAACAAACCTCTCTCCAACCATTGATAGTCTGCCTGAATTCTTTCTTAAATGGTTAGCGTACTCCCTTTATACTTTCTCTATCCCAGTGATTTTGAATTCTCAGTTGCGGATGTACAAACTCTGATTTTCATCCCCATTTACCTTCTCCTTTATTGCCATCTACCTCAACTCTACCATGCCAATGTCCTACTCAAGATCTGCCTACTTCTTCTACTGTACCTTCTGGAATGCCTATGCCATAATTAATAAACTTGGTTTGATCTGAAACCTTTCCCTTTCTCACTACATCCATCTTCTGACACTCATGAATGCCCAGCTCCTTTCTGATGACACTTCTTTCTTCACCATCACCCTGTTTATTACTGATTACAATTTCTCTCATACCCACCTAGCTCGCTGGACATGCTAGGGGGATAAGAATACTCCTTATTGAAATGATAAATATTGGAGAGGATGTGGGAAAATTGGGACTATTGGTGGAGTTGTGAACTGATCCAACCATTCTGGAGAACTATTTGGAACTATGCCCAAAGAGCAACCATACTGTTTTTACCCTTTGACCCAGCAATACCACTTCTAGGTCTGTATCCCAACAAGATCACAAAAAAAGGGGAAAGGACCTACATGGGCAAAAATATTTGTAGCAGCCCTTTTCATGGTGGCAAAATATTGAAAATTGAGGGGATGCCCACAAATTGGGAAATGGCTGAACAAGCTGTGGTAAATGAATGTAATGGAATACTATTGTGCAATGGTGAACAGGCAGACTTCAGAAAAACCTGGAAAGACTTGTAGGAACTGATGCAAAGTGAAATGAGCAGAACTAGGAAAACATTGTACACAGTATTAGCAACATTGTGTGATGATCAACTATGAATGACTCAGTTCTTCTCAGCAACACAATGATTCAAGACAAGTACAAAGGACTCACAAAGGAAAATGCTCTCCATATCCAGAAAAAGAACTGATAGACTCTGAATGTGGATCGAAACGTATTTCTTTCGCTTACTTTATTCTTTCTTGTGTTTTTTTTTTCTTTTGATCTGTTTCTTTTTTCACAACTGTGACTAATATGGAAATATTTTTACAAGAGAGCACACGTATAAACTATATCAAACTGCCTTCCATTTTCAGAAGAGGGGAGGGGAGGGAGGGAGAAAAATTTGGAACTCAAAAATCTTGTAAAAATGCTAAAAAAAATTGTCTTGACATGTAACTGGGGAAAATACTATTAAACTAAAAAAAAAAATACCCCTTATTTGCCATTGCCACTTCTATACTTCCTCTCTTCTTCTATACTCGGGAATTTATCTTCCTTTGAGGTTACACTCGATACATATCACCCAATCTAGGTCTTAGTAGCTGTTACCTATTAGCCCCTAAGACATTCTCCTTCCTTCCTCAATAAGCTCAGTATATGGCTTACTAACTTCCTCTTCTCTCCAACTCCTGTCGTGATACTAGGCAACTTCAACATATATCTTGATTCTCCATAGCCCATCTCCCTAGTTCCCCAATCTATTCAGTTCCCATGACCTACTCCTCTACTTCACCTCAGCTACAGACAGAGATGATCATACTCTTGACCTTGCCATCTCTCACAAGTGTATCACTTCCATGTCCTTGAACTCTGAAATTATTTTATCTGGTCATAATCTATTATCATTCCCTATTTGCCTATGTCTTACAATCCCTAACCCTGTTCTCTGTCCTCACTACAACCTCCCTTTCCTTTAATCTCTCAGTTCTTTCCTAGGCCATCACCCCACATTGGCTGCACCCACAAGGTGACATCACTCTCTCCGGATTCTCTTACTATCTGTTTAACTACTCTTTAGTTTGCTTTTCTGTCTCCTTATCTACGATATGCCAGTTAATTATGGGTGTGTACCAAGGCCCTGTCCTGGGATCCTTATACTATCCCCCTCGATGATGTCATCAACTTCAATTGTCATCTTTATGTAGATGATTCCCAGTTCTATGGAACCAAATCCTAATCCAGGGGTGGGGGACCTGTGGCCTCAAGGCCTTGAAGCCACAGGTTCCCCACCCCTGTCCTAGTCTCTTTCCCGAGTTACGATCTTGGATCACCATCTACTTTTTGCGTAGCTCAAACTCAACAAGCATGTCCAAAATAAAACTTTTTTTTAATCTTTTCCCCCCAAACCCAGACATCTTTTGAACTTCCCTGTTACTGTTGAGGGCATGGCCATCCTCCTATTCATCCTGGCTTGGAGTCATCCTCAACTCTTTATTCTATCTTATCCCATATATCCAATCTACTGCCAAATTTTCTTGTTTCTACCTTTACAACATCTCTTATATACATTCCCTTTTCTCCAATCATAGAATCACTACTCATGTGGTATTTAATATTAAGGGCCTGTTTCCATTTAGAATTTGTGGAATATGTTGTAAGATGTTAATCTGAGTTTGATTTCTGCCATATTTCTTTTCAGATTTCTGAGAAATATTTATCAAATAGGAGTTTTTTCTTAAGTAATTTACATTTTCTAGTTTATCAAATACTGGTATATTGAGTTCCATTATTTCTGATTTTTTCTTTTGCAGACTGTTCCATTGATCTACCTCTCTATTTTTGCAATAGCCTTGTAACTGGCCTCTCTCCCTCAACTCCACTCCAAGGAATCCTCTACGTAGTACCTAATAAGCCCTGAATGATTTTCTTAAAGCTTAGGCTTGGCCTTGTCATCCCTTTCCTCTAAGTGAACCCTAGTGATGGTTTTTACCTCTAAGATCAAACATAAACTGCTCTGTTTGGCATTTAAAGGAGAAAATGAACATTTAATAACAATTACAATGTACTAGGCACTATGTTAAGTGATTTACAATATTATCTCACTTGATCCTCACAACATCCCTGGAAGGTAGGTGTTATTATTATCTCTATTTTATGGTTGAGGAAACTGAGGCAAACAGAGGTTAAATGACTTGCTCAGGGTAACACAGCTAGTAAGTGTCTGAGGATAAATTTGAACTCAGGTCTTCCTGATTCTAGACCTCCCACTCTTTTCACCATGACACCTAGCTGCCTCTTTAAAGCTCTTCATAACCATCCCCCTTTATACCTTTCCAATTTTTTATGTTTTATTCATCTCTACACAATTGACACCCAACTGCACTGCCTAACCTGCTGTCTTTCACACATAAGACTCCATCTCCCTCATGCCTGCAATGTTCTCTCCCTCCTAAACTCTGCTTCCTGGCTTCCTTCAAGAATCGGCTCAAATTGTACCTGTAAGAGGCCTTTCTCAGCTCCTTCAGGGGCTAACCACACTCTGTGACTAATTCATTCACTCTGTATATCTTGTACATGCTTAGTTATTTTCATATTTGTCTCTTCCATTAGAATATAAGTTCATTGAGTGCAAGGGGTTTTACTTTTCTTTCTACCCCACAGCACTTAGCACAGTGCCTGGCTGGTTCATTGAATTTCTTCATAAAAACTATTAAAAGTGGGCAGTATAAATATGATTACCCTTATTTTATAGATTAAGAAACTGAGGCTTAGAGAGGTGAAAGTAACTTTCTCAAGGTTACATTTTATTGATGCCCCTTTCTTTCTTATATATTACTCTTGCTTTCCAAAGATAACATCCTTCTAATAAAACTCAACCTTATGACAATCATAGTCAATCAAAAATAAACAAACAAACAAACAACCCCAAAGGAAACCCCAAAACACTTTGGCCATGGTAGAAAAAGCATGCCTCGTTTTGCACCCGTAGTACACCACTTCTTTTCCAAGAGATAAGAGGCATGCTTTGCCATCAAATTCTGTAGAATCACACTGTATCTAATGCCCTTTCCACTAAACTAGTGATGTCAGACTTAAATAGAAACTTATCATTCTGCTGCATGTTAATTTTTTTGTTGTTATTGAGTCATTTCAGTCATATCCAACTCTTTGTGACCCCATTTGGGATTTTCTTGGCAAAGATATGGAATGGTTTACCACTTCCTTCTCCAGGTCTTTTTTATAGATGAGGAAACTGAGGCAAACAGGGTTAAGCAACTTGCCCAGAGTCACACGGCTAGTGAGTGTCTGAGACCAAATTTGAACTCAAGAAGGTGAGTCTTTCTGACTTCAGGCCCAGCACTCTGTCCATTTTGCTGCTTGGCTGCCCACATATTGCCTTAGAAAACCACAAATTAACATAAATTCATGCTGTATTATATTTTTATTTATTTTGTTAAACATTTCTCAATTATATTTTAATCTTGTTTGGCTGCCTCAGTGGAAGGAGTTCCTTTATCTAGGAGTTCTCTCATTGTTCCCCTCCTATCTATTTGACCATTCCTAATGGGATGGAGTCACAGGTATAGTCCCTATCCAATATTTGATAATAACTTATCTGTGTACCTGTTGTTTCCCTCAATTAGAATGTAAACTTTTTGAGGGCAGAGAATGTTTCAGTTTTGTCTTTGTATCTCTAATATCTAGCACAGTTCATGGTACCAGCAGGCCCTTAGCTAACACTTGCTGAATTGAACAGTGACTCTCACAGGATTGCCTGCAACACGAGGACAATTTGAAGAGTGCTACACACAATGGTCAGTGATCACGAGACCAGCACTTGTGAGTGCTGAGGTTATGATGACCTCTCACACCAGCATCATAACATATGGCCACAAGACTTGATTATTGTCCAATCTGAAGAATCATGGAAATAAACCCTATGGATGCTCTTAAGGTGTGCCCATATACATATGTCCATTGGTATAAATAAGGTTCCTTTACAGTTATTAGCATGAGGACTCTGCATTGGTCTATGAGTTCTAAGCTGAGGCGCAGAACAGTACAGACCATTAGTACTGACTAAAAGCTCAGTATATTTCAGAGGCTCTTAAAACACACCGAAGATTAGTGGGACACAACCTCAGATAAATGATAGGCAGCACCAGGTAATTTCAGGAAGTTCTTATATTACAGGCTCACTAACACTGGAAGACTAACCCACAGACAATAGGGGGTGCCAAGGATAGCCAGAGCATCCAGGATACCTTGAGGGAGAGAGAAACACAAATAGATACATAACTCCTCTAGCTGCCTTCCAAGGTGTGGACTTACTGTGGAAAATATATAGTGATATGCCCACAACAGGGAAGTGTCCTATAGATCCTAATAATGTAGTCGTGCATTCTCTTCTTGGACCACAGAAATTCACCTGGATCAGATTCACCTTCCAGAGGCAAAGTGAAACTTTCACAAGCTTCTGCATTACTGGCCTCCTTAAATTCACCACTGCTTGCCACTCAGTGCACACCCAATATGAAAGAGTAAGGCAGCTCAGCCCCTCAGCACTGTCCCTTGCAAGCCTTGGCTCAGGGTTCTCAACTTTCCCTTTGCCCCTGGCCAGGGTGCTGACACTGAAGAGACCAAACAAACTTAGCCTGAGTGAATTGTAAGATCATAGGACTAGTAGATTTAGAGTTAGAAGAGACCTTGGAGGTTTTCTGGTCTAACCTTTTCATTTTATAGATGAGACATCTAAGGACCAGACATTTACCCAAGGAAAGTTGGTAAGGCAACAAGCCTTTATTAAGCACCTACTATGTGCCAGATACTGTTAAGTGCTAGGATACAAAGAAAAGTAAAAACAGTCCCTGTCCTCAAGGAGCTCACATTCTAATGGGGAAGACAACTTATAAATAATCAGATATATACACAATATAAACAGAATGGATGGAAAGTATTCTCAGAGAAGGCACTAGCAGCAGGGTTGGGGGAAGGGAGCATAGAGAAAGACCTTCCTGCAGAAGGTGATATTTGAGCTGAGAATTTCCTGGGGTTTCCAAATTCAAAGTCCCAGGCCTCATAAGCAATTCCCATTGTTTCCATTGTCTGGTTTTTGATGAATTGTTTTGTTTTTGTCTCCTGAAAAGCTGTAATGATGGTGGTGAAGTAGCAGGAAAGGGGCAGAGTGTGCTCAGAATCATATAGGGATTAGTCTACAAACATTAGGTTTTGAGTACAGGAGCTCTGACCGTGCAATCTTTGCCTTGTACCCAGTGAGTTGCCATACTGCTGGAGGAATGGTGCTATTTCCAGATTGATTATAAAGGAAACCAGAGGACATAAAGAAGTTATAGCTAAAACGAAGGATATTTGAAGGGTTTCCTTGAAAAGCTGACCAAAGGGTTTCATAGGGCTTATGTTGCATTTTGCTTTTTGACCGGATCTGTGATATCATTGGAATAGGCAACGCCAGTTGAGGAAACTTTCCCTACCAATGCAAATTAGAGTCTTAGAGTTTCCTGGGCACAATGAGAAGTTAAGAGACTTACCCAGGGTCACCCAGTCAGCATGCGCCAGGGCCAGAACTTGAACCCAGATCCTCTTGACACCAAGGCACGCAACGCTTATGATGAGCATCAGGAAACAGAATACCATGAAGACCATTGCTGCTCATTTACCAACATCAGTGGCAGCTGATGAGGGACAGAAATTCTGTGAAGTTAACATGATACTCTAAGAGGAATTGACACATGGTCTGATACCCTGTGACTACATTGCAGATGTGGACATGCTACAGGATGGTAAATAGTTACATTGTAAAGGACAGTGGAGGATCAAGGCACAAATGAGTCCAAAGGCAGATAGATGATTTGGAAGACTCAGACCTGTGTATCAAGAATATTTTCATTCATCAGGAAGAGAGCCAGAAGGTCTGGGAAGAACCAAATCACACCACAATCCTGGAAGTTGGCTGTGTGTCAGTAAAGTAAAAGGCTCTAGGTCAGTAACACATGGGGCATCAGGCACGCATCCACAACAGGTACAGGATCCTCAGTTCTAGGTATTCAGGAGTATGTTAACAGGATAATAGAATCATGGATCTAGAGCCGGAAGGGACCTCAGAGGCCGTCAATGTCTCCATTTCACAGATGAGTAAACCAAGGCCTAGAGGGCTTAGGTGACTTGACCAGAGTCACAGAAGTACATCAGAAATGGGAACTGAAGCTGGATGTTCTATTATCAGAGCTAGTGGCCCTCTCCACTGAACTCCGCCATACCTCCCCTCCAAAGGGATGGGGTTGGGGGTGACAGAGCTCCTCTGAATCATGAAAGCTTCTATACAGAGAAATAAACAACTTACAAATTGGGGTGGAGAAGGAATAGAGGAAGTTAGGGTGAGTACCTCTAGTGTCCGTTATCCAGTATACAAGATTATTTTTTGTTTTACTACATTTGTCCTAGTCACAGAACAGGTATTGTCTCCAGAGTTCAAACCCCACATCAGTGTTCTGAATGAAATTCATGATTAATTTTTCTCAACTCAGTGGCATGATCACAAGACTTCACCTCTTGGTTCCTTAGAGTGCTTGTTATACGTCTGAAAACTCTTCCATTGGTTCCTAAGCTATAAGCCATGCCATGACCCTAACTTGAGACCAACCACCACAAATTATACTATCTTAGGTTTGAAAGGGATCTCAGAACCCATTTAGTCCAATTTATTTCTGACCAAGAATCCCTCCTATTATAGCCTTGATAATTGGCCATTCATCCTTCACTTAAATATCTCTAGTGACAGGGAACTCATTGCTTCCAGATGTAGCCCACTCCATTTTTTTTTTGGATAGTTTAAATTTGCAAGTCTTTCAATTACATTTAATTTAGATCTGCCTCTTCAACCAATTGTTCCTAGTTCTATTGTCTGGGGCTGAGGAGAACAAGTCTAATCGCTCTTCTGTATGTCAGTCCTTCAAATACTTGAAGATGACTACCATGTATTCCCTAAGTCTTCTCTTCATTAGCTAAACATCCCTTTCAAACATCGTCTTTCAAGTGATCCTCAAGAACATTCTCCATCTTGGTTGCCCTCCTTTGATAGTCTTTAGCTGATCAACATCTTTTCTAAAATGTGGTGCCCAGAGTGAAATAAAATATTCTACATGTAGTCTGACAAAGATAGAAGATAGCAGAATATCATCTCTTGTATTCTAAACACTATGCTGTTCTTAGTGCTGCCTAAGATCACAATTTTTGGAGGTTATTGTCATGTTATTGACTAATATTAGACTTCTTGTCCACTAAAACCCCCAGGTCTTTCTTATATCAACTACTGTCTAGCTACACGTCTTCCTTCAAGTACTGGAAAAGTTAATTACTTTTGCTCTAAGTATAGGTTCCTACATTGGTCTTCATTGAATTTTATCTTATTAGATTGAGGCTATTGTTATGAAATGTTGACATCTTTTTTGATCCTGACTTTTGTCATATTATCTATCTATCTATCTATCTATCTATCTATCTATCTATCTATCCCTCTCAGTTTTGAGTCATCTTTAAGTCTAATAAGCATGTCACCTATTCATAAAAATGTTAAACAGATTAGGGCCAGAGAACAATTCCAGGGGAGCGGCACTGAAGATTTCTCTCCAAATTGACTGTGACTTCTTTTTGGCACCTCAGACATCCAACCAGTTCTAAATTTAACTGTATTATCATTTAGCCCATGTCTCCATCTTGTCCATGAGAAATCTTATCAAATGCTTTGCTATAATATTGGTCAACTAAATATATTGCACCCCCCGTTCTATGGCTCTAGTAGCCCTATTGAAATAGGAAATGAAGTTAATCTAACATGATCTGTGCTTGGTGAAATTATTCTGGTTCTTTGTGATCACCATTTTCTTATGAACACCTACTACTGAATCATCATTTTAATACTGGATTCAAGAATTTTCCCAGAAATCAAAGGCGTATAGTTTGCTGGTTCTACTCCATTCCTGACTTTACTCTGGGGATTCCCAAGTTGAAAAACAGACAGCTGTATGGGGAAGAACATATGGGCACACAATTTCTGGCAGCTGTTGGTTATAACTGCAGATTTGTGGGCTTATTTAAGAGCATCAAAATTTTCCTCTAGTTTAAGCGATTGTTTGTGGTGTGATGATGTGAGATCTGATGCCTGGGTACTTGTGACAAAGCTTGATTTGCAGAAAATGGAGGATGGACAGAGCTTTATGGTCATAGTGACCAAACTAATGAAGAGATTAGGGATGTGAGTCACAGGGCAAAAGAATATGTCGTGGGAATGTGAGTCAATGGGGTGTGAGAGGAAGAATGACTGACTAAAAAGTGAAAGTGAGTAATATATTCTTGGTGGAGTTGTAAACTGGTCCAACCATTCTGGAAAGCAATTTGAAATTATGCTAAGAAAATTAACAAAACGTTCATGTGCTTTGACCCAGAGAGCCTACATGTGGTCATATACTACAAGAAGGCAAAGACAGAAAGAAAGATATAATATATACCAAAATAAAATTTGCCAGACCTTTTTGTTGTGGCAAAAATCTGGAAGCCAAGTAGATGCTCATTTTCTGGGAAACAGGTAGACAAATTATAGCATAAGAAATGAAAAGGCAGCATGGTACAGTTCAAAGAACACTGGTTCTGGAGTTGGAGGGCTTGGATTTGAACATCACTATTAATCATTCAATAAACTAGCATTTATTAAATCTTATGTGCCAGGTGTTGGGCTAAGTTCTAGGGATACAAAACAAAAGCAAAAATATACTAGTGATGTTTATTATCTGTGTGATCTTGGGCAACTACTTAACTTCTTTGGACCTCAGTTTCCTCAAATGTAAAATGAGTTTGGACTCAAGGTCTCTCCAAACTATTGACCTGTCATCTTAATATGCCACAAGAAACAATAAAAATAAAGTCAGAGAAACTTGAAAAGATTTATATGAACAGACAGTGAAGTAAGCTGAGCCACACAGACAATATACACAATGAATACCACAACATGAAGAGAAAGAACTGAAAACAACATTGAGTGCTGTGTCATTATAATGATCCAGTCTGACCCTAGAGAAAAGTCGAGAAAATGCTCTTTCTTCCCTTCATTGCAGACAGAGGTAAGGGACTACGGAAGGTGGACTATTTTGTATACTACTAGACATGCTTGATGTGTTTGTCATTTTTGCTAAACTGTTTCTTTTTCTTTAAAATCTTTGTTACAGGGGAGGTTTCCTGATTAGGGGAAGGGAAAAGAATATATTCGGAAATTAATATGACATAAAAACAAAAGGCAGTAACCGAAACATCTTTTAAAAATGAAAAAAGGAGGGGCAGCTAGGTGGTGCAGTGGATAGAGCACTGGCCCTGGAGTCAGGAGGACCTGAGTTCAAATCCGGCCTCAGACACATGATACTCACTAGCTGTGTGACCCTGGGCAAGTCATTTAATCCCAATTGCCTCATCAAAAAGAAAGAAAAAGGGGAAAAAATGAAAAAGGGAGGAAACCGAACATGAGGATATAGTCAATGTATCACATTGTCTCTAGAGTAAGAAGGTTTATACCTAGATTTATGAGAATAGAGAAAAATATTATTGATACTGGCAGAGGCCAATGCACTTCATTAATGTCTTGAGTCCCAAGAATGGTATAGTTTTGGGTTCTGGTGCCCTCTCACATAGTGACATCAATATTGAGGGAAAAGACCAGCATTTATACCATACATCACAATAAATTCTAAATGGGCCAACTAGCAAAATATTAAAAAGAAACACTCAACAATCAAACTAGAAGATAAGAATTGTTATCTTTTGTAGTTATTGAGAGGCAATACATTTTTAACAAACTGTGATTTAGAGGAAATTGTATAAAACAAAAGATTAATTACATAAAAATTAAAGGATTTCACACAGCAAAAATACTGTAGACAGACTAACTAGAAAGAAGCAACCTGGGGAAAATGTTTTTGCAACAAATTCCTCTATAAAAAATCTGATATTTGATATCTGTAGTTTGTAAAGAATTGACAGAAATTAATGAAAGTAAAGCATTTCTGATAGGTGCTTAAAGATTATGAACATTCATTTCTGGAAAGAAACACAAATGATCAATAACCATATTTTTTCAATGTTAAAAAGTAATAATTAGGAAAACAAACTAAAACAGCTCTAAGAGTTTACTTAATTTACCATCTCTTTCTGTCAATAGGCAGCTGGGTGGCACATCTAGAGTGCTAGGCCTAGAGTAAGAAAGTCCTGAGTTCAGATCTGGCCTCAGACACTTACTAGCTGTGTGATCCTGAAGAAGTTACTTAACACTGTTTGACTCAGTTTCCTCATCTGTAAATTGAGCTGGAGAAGGAAATCGCAAAGCACTCTTTGCCAAGAAAACCCCAAATGAGGGTCATGATGAGTTGGACACGGCTGAAATGACTGAACAACAAATTCTGTCAATAGTCAAACATTTCTTAAGTGCTCACTATGTGTTAGGTGCTGAGGACATAAAAAAAGAAGAAGAAGAAGAAGAAGAAGAAGAAGAAGAAGAGGAGGAGGAGGAGGAGGAGGAAGAAGAAGAAGAGGAAGAGGAAGAGGAAGAGGAAGAGGAAGGGGAAGGAGAAAGAGAAGGAGAAGGAGAAGGAGGAGAAGGAGAAGGAGAAGGAGAAGGAGAAGGAGAAGGAGAAGAAGAAGAAGAAGAAGAAGAAGAAGAACAAGAACAAGAACAAGAACAAGAACAAGAACAAGAACAAGAACAAGAACAAGAACAAGAAGAAGCCAGGATCGTCAAGGAGTGTCACAACCTAATGAGAGGAGACAAAACAAAAGAAAGCAGAAAAAGGGAAGGGGGAGTTTGGGAGGAGAGGGAGGAGTAGGTATCTGGTGTTGTGATATGGTGGAAAAGTTGGAAAAGTCCCAAAGTAGTGCAGCCAGGTGAGAAATGAAATGTTCTCAGCTGAGATCTCTCCTTAATGGAAGTTTGGAGTTCACATCTCCACCCTCCAATTAGAGAGAGCATCAAGGCTGGGGAGATCTTCCAGGATGGTGAGGTTATCTCTGTCATAAGCTTTTTCTGAAGAGGCAGTGGGATCTTAGTGGCTAGGATGTGTCTACTTGGAGTCCCAAAGACTGAGTTTGAGGTTGGAACCTTACACGCTTACTAGCTGGGTGATCTTGGTCAATTAACCTCTTTAGGCTTCGGTTTCCTTATCTGTAAAATGGAGATAATAACAGCACCCATTTCACAGAGTTATAAGGGTCCAATAGGATAATGTTTGCAAAGTGCTTTGAAAACCTTAAAGCTCCCATATCAAGGCTACCTGTTTGACCTTGAACAAGATTAACCTCCTCCATAAATAAGGGGAGTTCAATGACCTCTAAGGTGCCTTTCAGCTCTAAGGCTATACTCAACCTTTCCAATCACCAAGGATGATACAAGATAACCAAACTCACTGGGGCTCTGCTGTGTTTGTGGTGGAATAGAGATACTACTGTACTGTTGGATTGTGAATTCATCCAGTGTTTTTGGAAAGCAGAACAGCATTACACAGTAAGAGTAATTAAAATATGCATACTATTTGACCCTCTATTTTTATTACTGACTTATACCCTAAGGATATTATTGATAAAAAAAAGACAAAAAAATTTCTAAAAGTGTTATTTATAAAAGCAAAAAGTTCTAAATATATGATCCAATGTTCATATGATAGTGATGATAGAGCCTTGCTGGCTTGGTTTTGAGCTCTCAGAAGTCTGTGCGCAGGAAAAGAGAGTTCAAGTAGAACCTGACTGAAGATGTGAGGGTGTGTGTGGATCAGGTTGATTTCAGATGGAACCAGTAAGTAAGTAAGTCAGTCAACAAGCATTTATTATGCTCCTACTAGGTACTGAGCACTGTGCTAAGTGCTGGGGAGGGGTACAAAAAGAAAGACAAAAACAGCTTACAATTGAATTAAGGAGATAACATGCAAACAATTATTTACCCACAAGATAAATATACAGGATAAATTGGAGATAAACACAGAGGGAAGGGACTGGAAAAGTCTTCCTGTAGAATGTGGGGTTTTAGCCGAGACTTGAAGGAAGTAAGGGAAACCAGAAGGTGAAAATGAGTGGAGAGAACATTCCAGGTGCATGGGACAGCCAGTGAAAATGGACAGTCAGGAGATGGAGTGTCTTATTCAAGGAGTAACAAAGAAGTCAGTGTCACTGGATTGCAGAGAATGTTGAGGGCAGCAAAGTATGAAAAGACTGGAAAGATAGACAGGGGCTAAATTATGGAAGACTTTAAAAGTCATCAGAGAATTTTATATTTAACCCTAGAAGTAATAAAGAGCCACTGTTTATTGAGTTTATTGAGAGTGTGTGTGTGTGTGTGTGTGTGTGTGTGTGTGTGTGTGTGTGTGTTGGGGGGAAGGCTGACATAATCAGATGTATGTTTTAGGAAGATCAGTTTGATAGGTGAGTGGAGGATGCACTGGAGTGGAGGGAAAGTTAAGGCTATTGCAATAGTCTAGACATGAGATGAGGGCCTGCACCAGATTAATGGCAGTACCTGGGAGAGAAGGGAGTGTTTGTTAACAGTGCTATGAAGGTAGAAATGACAGGAGTAGGAAATAGCTAGTTGTGGAAGTGATACTGAGGTGTCAAGGATGACAGCTAGGTCACCAGCCTGGTGACTAGTAGGTTGGTGTTGCTCTTGACAGTAATAGGGAAGTTTGGAAGAGGGGATGGTTTTTTGGGGAAAGATAACGAGTACAGTTTTTAAATTTAAAATTTTTATTTTCAGTTCCAAATTTGCCCCCTTTATCCCTCTCCCACACAATAAGGAGGCAAGAAATATGATACCCATTATACATATGAAGTCATGTGAAACATTTCTACATTAAACACTTTGCCAAAAAAGAAAACAAATGAATAAAGAAAAAAATGTACTTCAATCTGTACTCAGAGTCCATCAGTTATCTTTCTGGAGGGGATAGCATTTTTCATCATGAGTCCTTTGGAATTGTTATGGGTCATTGTATTGACCAGAGTAGCTAAATCTTTCACAGTTAATGGTCATGATGTTACCATGTACAATGTTCTCCTGGTTCTACTCATTTCACTTTGAATCAATTCATGAAAGTCTTCTCAGGTTTTTCTGAAACCATTGCCTTCATAATTGTTACAGCACAATACTATTCCAACACAATCATATACCATCACTTGTATAATTATTCCCCAATTGATGGGCATCCCCTTAGTTTCCAATTCTTTGCCACCACAAAAAAGAGCTGCTATATTTTTGTATATGTGGATTCCTTTTCCTTTGATCTTTCTGGAGTATAGATATAGTAGTAGTATTGCTGAGTCAAAGGGTGTGCATGGTTTTATAGACTTTTAAGCATAGTTCTAAATTGTTCTTCAGTGAATCAAGGAGGTATAGAGGATTGCCTTGCTTCAGTGAGGGCCCAGTTGAGATTGTTACATAAATTTGCTGTGGGCTCAGCAAGATTCTGTGATTTTCTCCAGCTATATTCAGCAGCACATGAATAGAAGTGAAGGCAGGTGGTGGGAGTCATCCAAGGCTGTAGCTTGGCTGGGCATGACAGGTGCCTACACTCTGCTGGCATAATCTTTAAGAACCCAGAAGCATTTCCTCACTCATATGAATACTACACCCAGTCCAAGCACACTGTGGGCATAGGTGAATATCCATTCAAAGCCTCCATTAACATGTGTGTGTTCGTTTTTTTATCAGTCAACTAGAAGACACATTGTTCAAAACAAAAGACATTTAATTAAAGAGCATAGCAAAATAAGTAACTGGAAAGATTTCTCCCATACACATAGGAGTGTATATTCTAACAAGTTATCATACCACCCCTAGGGAGGAGATATCTGTAGGGAGTGCACATGTATAGTGAACACATGCATCCTTAAGACAATATATAATGCTGGTGCTGCAGAGTCACTGATATCCTCTGGTAAGATTATTGGGTGAGGTACTTCCTCCATGGCACTGGGATCCTCTGGTGCTCTTTTCTTTCTGTTGTATGCCACCCTTTTGCAAGACTCTATTTTTCTGCCTCTGCTCTCTGCTACCATCTGCTGGTTTTTTGCTACTATGTAGCCTCAGAGTTGGCTAGTTTTTTGGTTTGGCAATCTCAAGAGTCATTTGTAGTTCTTTTGTACACAAACCTCCAATCATTAGTAAATCCTTTCTCACCAATTCCCCCAGCTAACTAGAGAAGCTATTAGATTTCTGTGTTTCTGACTTTCAGGACTGCAACATCTTATATGAGTTCTACTCTCATCCTAGAACCTCCCTCAGTGCCTGGAGCCTCCTTACCATGGAACCTCCATCAGTCCTTACGGTTTTCTCGCCCTGGAACTTCTTTCTGCTATGCTGGTCCCCTTCTCTCTTCTCCTGTTGGTGAGTTCCTCCTGAGGCTTCCATTTTGGGGAGATCCCAGAACAGTCAACTTTTATTCCCCTCCTGCCTATGCTTCTGACTTTTTGGACTTCAGCACCATTTCCCTTTTCCTCCTCCCTGCCCTGTGCAACTCTCTTTTATATTTTGTCTTTTCACATTAGAATGTAAGCTTCTTGAAGGCAAAGATATCCCCAGGGCTTAGTGATTGGCCCCTAGGAAGTGCTTGATAAATACTTACTGCCTTGCCTGACCTTAGGCATTTCAATTTGTATATTGTCATCACGTGAAGAATAAAATGAAGAGATGTCTGCTTGCCAGCATCATGTAAGTCATGTAAGGTTCAAGCAAAAAAAAAGATTCCATATTTTGGGGAGATTCTTCAAAAAGACTTTTGAGGATGATATTTTACTAAGGGCATTGACTCATAGCACTTATAAAGCCTCTTCAGTGAAAGCTACAGCAGTATAGAAGAAATTAATCTAACTATCCAGTCTGGAAAAATAGGTATGAAAAATGTTCATTGCCCAGATCAAGGCATCCAGTTATAATTTAGATCATAGATAAAGAGTCAGAAGCAACCTCAGATGCCATCTAGTCTAAAGTCCTCATTTTACACATGAGGAAACTGAAGACTAGGGTGGTGGTGATGGTGTTTAAGTGACTTACCCCGGGTCACACAGCTACTAAGAATTAGAGATGGGATTTGAACCAACGTCCTCTAACTCCAGAGCCTGTGTCCTTCCTTCCCATGGTGCTACACTGCCTCCCAAAGAAAGGTAGCGCATTGAAAGTTAGTTCATCAGAAAGGAGTAGCTAGGTAGCACAGTGAAAGGAATGCTGGGTCTGGGATCAGGGAGACCCGAGTCCAACTTTAGTCTCAGATATTTATTGTGTGATTCTAGGCAAAAAAGTTTCCTCCTCTGTCAATTGTGGATAATAATAGCACTTACCTCACACGGTTGTTGTGAGGATAAAAGATAATATTTACAAAGTATTTTGGAAACCTTAAAGTGTTATATAAATACAAGGTATTTTAATTATTAACAATAATAATATCTGGAGAGATGATACAACTCAGTGAACTGGGCAGATGGACAGAGCAAAGAAGGCAGAGTAGTAGGAAGAAGCATAGCTGAGCTCTTCCACAAAACTCCTCCAAACAGATCTAGAAAATTCACCAGATTGAATCCAGGTGGGAACATCCAAGGAAAAAAAACCACAGTGAGTCATTTTTCTAGCCCAAGTTGGCATAAGAAGATAGAGAAGTCTGTGGACACTGGGTATGGGGTCTGGCCAGGAGAATTCATGGGGACTATGCCCAGGGACTATGCCCAAGAACAAGAAAAAGTCCAGACCCATGCGGAGCACTACGTTCAAGGTAAGGGAAGAGGTGCCAACTGGTAATTTTGTCACTCACTACCCAATTCTGGATTACAGATCCAGAGCAGACTGAGGAAAGGACCTGCACATAGGGGTGGTATTCTGGGGTGAGGAGTGGTCCTGGGCCTCTCCGTGTCCTCAAGCAAGGAGGATGTTCAGAAGCAGGTGTCAGTGGTATGGTTCACATCCAAGGAGCAGTTCAGGGTCTCATATCCAGCTTCTAGTCTACACTGAAATCTGCAGAGGAATAACCAGGTCAGAAATCTCAAACCAAAGGAAAACCTACAGTTCTGTCACTGTGAACCAGCAGAGCTTTCTAGCTGGCTGATGGGGTCTAGCAGCAGTCTCCTGTTATACTATCACTCAGGCCCAAACCCAGGTCAGACATTTGCAGAGCTCAGGCCAAGGGGAGAAGAGTGATTAGCCTTTGCCCTGGATCAGGCCACTTTGAAAGTACTGAAAGCTTGGAGGTCCCTAGGCTAAGCTGAGCTTGAGAGCCCAGAATAATACATTTAAATCCCCAAGAAAGTAGCAATAAAAATAAAAAACTTTCCCTCCAGAAGTTTGGAAGAGCCCAGCCTTAACATTGAGTCTGAAATCAGGAATTAGGCCAGAAGAATGAGCAAACAAACAAAAAAAAGAATCCTGCCATAAAAAAGCTATTATGGTAACAGGGATGTACAAGACACAAACCCAGAAGAGACATCTAAAACATCTATTAACTGTTAAAATAAGGTAAACTGAGGCACAAAGTTCTAAGCACGATCAATTTATTAGTAAAGTGCAAATTTGCCAATAAATAGGATCTCAGTTTTCTCAATAAGCTAAGATCTGAGTGAGGAGAATAGTTTTCTTTTATACATTTTGGGGAGTGCAGAACAAAGAACAGAAAAGAGTAGGTTCAGACTTCTTTGGGTAGCAAACCAGACATTCTTGAAGGATAGCTTGGTGGTATGTAAATACTGAACCAGAGTCCCTGCTGTCCACCCACATCCCCCAAGGATAGCATAATTCCTTGAGGCAAAAATAGAAGACAGATTAGCAAGAAGAACTGGATTTCTAAACTACTATGGACCAGAAAATTCTGAACTAAGTTCACAGACAGAGAACACAACTTAAGTGGTTACAGGACAAAATCAAATAATTGTAAATAGGATCAGTAAAATAATGATACAGAATCAATCTTGATCATTTCACATCTACAAGCCAAGTCTAAGAGAAAAACCTATCTTGGGCATGAGTTCAATTCCAATTCCTAGAAGAGATGAAGCAAGAGTTTAAAAAAAAGTTGATTTTTTAGAAATGAGAGTGCTAGAGGAAAAGATTTAAAAAGAAATAAGAGTTATGAAAGAAAGAATTGGAAAGGGAATTAACAGCTTAGCACAAAAGATATAAAATCTTCCCCAAGCAACAAATTCCCTGAAAATTCTAATGAACCAAACAGAAGCCAATCACTCCATGAGATAGCAAGAAATAATAAAACGAAGTAAAAAGACTGAAAAAAGAAGAAAATGTAAGGTATCATATTATAAAAATAATTGACCTGGAAAACAAAATGAGGAGAGGTCATTTAAGAATCAATGGACTACCTGAAACCTAGATATCTTACTTCAAGAAATCTTAACAGAAAATTGCCCAGATTTCTTAGAACCAGAAGACAAATCAGAAATATAAAGAATCCACCAGTCATTGCCTGAAAGGAAATCCCAAATAATGTTATCCCAGGAACATCATAGGCAAAACCCAGAGCTTCCAGGTAAAAATACTGCAAGAAGGCAGAGAGAAAGAATTCAAGTACTGAGGAACCACAGGTAGGATCACACACAATTTATCAATTACTACCAAAAAAGGGGTTGAGAGCTTACAATACCATATTATAGAAGGCAAAGGGTAGCAGGGATGGGGAACCTGCAGCCTCAAGGCCACATGTGGCCCTTTAGGTCCTCAAGTGTGGCCCTTTGACTGAATCCAAACTTCACAGAACAAGCCCTCAAGGCCACAGGTTCCCCAGCCCTGGATAGACTTACAGCCAAGAATTACCAGCAAAACTGAGTATAATGCTGCAAGGGGAAAATTGGATCTTTAATGAAATAGATGATTTCCAAGTATTCCTGATGAAAAGATCAGAGCTACATAGAAACTTTGAGTTATAAACATAGGTGTCAAGAGAAACATAAAAAGGTAAACATTAGGTAGCAATCATGAAAGACTAAACAAGTATAAACTGCCTACACTCTAATATGGGCAGATGATACATGTGTCCCCTCTGAACCTTATCATCATCAGGGAACATAGACGAAGCCTAATTAAACAAAAGGCCTGGAAGTAGTTCTGTAATGTTTTATTGACCTTAAAAGAAGAACAGGAAGAAGGAGAAAAAGGAATATGCTGAAGGTTGGAGAGGGAAAGGCAAGTTAGGGAAAATTATTTCACATAACCAGGGTGCTCACGCAGAAGTTTATACAAATAAGTAGAAATGTGTGTGTGTGTATGTGTGTATGTGTGTACATGTGTGTGAAGCATCAAACACTTGAACCTTACTCTCATCTGAAATGATCAAAGGAGGGAATGATATATAGAAATATAGTTGGGTATGGAAATACACTTCACTCAACAAGGAAATAGGAAAAGGGGAGAAAGGGAAATTAGAGGGAGAATAGATTAAGGGATGTATTGGTTGTAAGCAAAACAAACTCTAACAAAGTACAAAAAAATTGTAGACCTTTTTGAGCTGCCAAAGAATGAGAATCTGAGCAGGTGCCCATCAATGGGAGAATGGCTGAATGGGTTGTGGCATATGAAGCTGATGGAATACTGTTGTGTGATAAAAAAATGATGAAGGGCATAGTTTCAGAGAACCCTTGGAAGACTTGTATGACTGATGCAGAGTGAGGTGAACAAAACCAGCAGAACAATTTGTACAGTGACAACACTATTGTAGAGACAAACAGCTTTGAAAAGCTTAGGAATTCTGATCTATACAAGGATCCACCATGATTTCAAAGGACTCATGATGAAACATGCTGCCCATATCTTGAAGAGGTGTGTATTTGTTTTTTCTTTTAGAAATGGCCAATGTGGAAATTTGTTTTGCTTGACTTTACATGTTTATAACAGGGATTTTGTTTTTCTTTCATTCTCAATCGTGGGAGGAAAGGTGTAGGAGGGAGAGGGTGGGCTTTTGCTGATTGAAAAAAATAAGAATTTAAAAATCAATGAACTGGGCCTGGATTTGAGAAGTAGAAGAAATGAACTGTTCTTTCAGTGTCAACCACTGTCAATCACTCTTTAATACCAATAGTCTTTTGGTGATGTTATATGGTTGTGAATCATGGAATATACAATCTCAGAAGAATAAAATTACTAGCAACTCAAAAGATAATTAACAGACTTCAGTTAATGGCCAGCCATGCCTTATATGAATGAAGATATATGAATATGTATATGAATGAGCATAAAAGGCATGTAATGAGAATGGAATGAGACAACAGTCCAAGTTGTACATTAGTAATAACAACAACAATAACAATAACAATAGCTAGCATTTTCATGGTGCTTGAAAGTTTGCAAAAGACTTTACAAATACCTCATTTTATCCTGACAATAACCCAGTGAGGTAAATACTATTATGATCTCCATTTTGTAGATGAGGATACTGAGACACAGAGAAATTAAGTAACCTGCTCACAGTCAAACAGCTATCTGAGGCCAGATTTGAATTTAGATCTTCCTAACTCATGGTCTGGCGCTCTATCCACCAGAAGAAGGCCTCCAGTGTGTTAGGTGGATCCTCTATGAGGCACTTGTGGAAGGATATAGATGAGAATCACATAGAATGTGAAGTCGTAGAGGGATGGCTATCCTTATTACTGTAAGAGTACCCACACATAAAATCATGGTTTCATCAAAGTATCAATTGGAAAGTTGGAAGCAACATTTGCATGATAATTTTGTTAGGTTGTTTTTCAGTCATGTCCAACTCTCTGTGACCCCATTTGGGGTTTTCTTGGCAGAGTTACTGAAGTGGTTTGCTATTTCCTTCTCCAGCTCATTTTACAGATAAGGAAACTGAGGCAAACAGGGTTAAGTGACTTGCCCAGGGTCACACAGCTAACAAGAGTCTGGGGCCAGATTTGAATTCAGGTCTTCCTTACTTCAGGCAAGGCACTCTAACCACTGTCCTACCTAGCTGCCCTTGCACTATTAATAGCCCTCTTGAAAAATCTTGCCTCTTCCTAACCTCCATGCTCTGACTTCCAATAACCCTAAATAACTCCCCAAATTTGAGTGGAATGGATTGCCACAGGAAATGTTTGTTTCCCCCTCACTGGAGGCCTTCAAAGGCCTGATCACCACTTGTTGGGAATGTTGTAAAGCAATTATTTGTTGGCTTGGTTCCCAGGTTCCTTCTAACTCTAAATTCTGTGATTTTTGTCTGTTTCTGAGGGTGTTCATCCTAGCCATTAGTCTGCATGTAGGCATAGGTGTGTCTTGATTTAAGAAAATCCAACACAAACAAACTTGAATTTATACAATATATAAATAGGCATGTGATTATTCATTTTCTAAAAGGATTTGCCATTTGAGCCATTTAAAAGTTGGAATATTTAGATGAGGTCAAGGAAGTTGATGAGGGACTAGCTGAAGGGGCAAGAGATGTTTAACATGGAGAAGACAAGACTGGATATGGCTATTGTCTTTAAAGATCTGGAGGGCTCTTATGAGCATAGAAATATACTTGGAAATACATTTCACTCAACAAGGAAATAGGGAAAAGGGAGAAGGGGAAATTAGAGGGATAATAGATTAAGGGGTGGATTGGTTGTAAGCAAGAAGATATTCTTTGTAGTTCCAGAAGCCAGAACTAGGACTGATAGGACTAACTAGGAAGTTACAAAGAAACTGATATTTGCTCAATACAAGAAACAATTACAGCTATCCAATGATGATAGGAACTGTCTTGATAGGTGGTGAGTTCCTTGGGAGGTATACAGTCAGAGACTGTATAACTCTGTGTGTGTGTGTGTGTATGTGTGTGCGCGCACATGCGCGTGTGTGCAATATTTCTATGCCTTCCCCATCAAGGTCCCAAAGTGTGTCCTGGACACAATAGAAGGGCAAGACCAAAATCTCTGGCTCAGTTTCTCCAGCAATGCTGACACTACCTGGAACCATCCTCACATCTATTGATTAGGATATCCAGCTGCAGGAGAAAAAAAATGGCTGAACTTAGAAGCACAGACTCTGAGAGAATCCTAGTTCTGCCATTTATTACTCATGTGACCTTTGACAAGTTATTTAACCTCTCTTAGACTTAGTTCCTTTATCTATCCATTGAGTGTATTAGATTAAATGACGTCTAAGACTCCTTCTGGATCTAAATCTCTAATCCAGAGATCTCAGTTTGGACCCAGTGAATGGGAGCAGTGCAGAGCTATAAAGGATGCCAGGAACTAGGGTCCAGCCCTAGGCCTTTGGACTCCCAGACCCTCTTTCAGCCTCCCAGGGCAACATCCTCTTCAGGGATCTTTTATCATAGGCTTTTAATTAAATTTCCTGGATCTTCAAATGCCAACTCAAGGCCCTTGAGCTTCCGGGACCTTCCTGGGTCTCTTAGCCAGCTTGGTTCTCTGAGATCTGTTATCCCGAACCTTAATTATTTGTTCTTCTTCCCTGGCCACTGCCAGGACCGTTGGGTGTCCTGGTCGATCACCCCCATTTCCCTTTGCCATCTTCCTCCTGTCTCCACTCACATCAGACTATGTGTTTTCTGATGTATGGGCTTCCTTATACAACCTACCTTTGGACTCATCCACTGAGGACAGAGACCTGAAAGATTTCGTACCTTTTAAAGAGATGTTTGACCCAGCATTACCCAAGTTCCTGGCATCTCCCCTTAACCTAGAAGTAGAATGGGCTTCTAAGAAGAAGAAAGAATATATCAGGAAGTTCTATTGGGTGGCTGAAGACTCCAGGACCTATCTGGGTTTTTTTGACTTTTTTTTTCTGGTGAGGCAGTCAGGGTTAAGTGACTTGCCCAGGGTCACATAGCTAATAAACATCAAGTGTCTGAGGCTGGATTTGAACTCAGGTCCTCCTGACTCCAAGGCCAGAGCTCTGTCCACTGTGCCACTTAGCTGCCCCCCAGGACCTACCTGGGGTGGCTCCCTGGCATCTTCTCCTTTCATGCCACAAGCTCACCCAGTTCAAAATTAAGGGCAGACTCCAAGAACTTGAAGAAGGCTTAGTCAATGTTATTGCCAGTCAGTCAGAACTCATTATGTGCTAGGCATTGTGCTAAGCACTGGGAATATAAAGACAGGCAAAGCAGTCTCTGTCCTCAAGAAATTCATGTACTAATGGTGGAAACAACATGTAAATAACTGGATACAAGAGATACTATATGTATGTGTATATACATATGTTTACATGCATGTTATATATGCATGTGAAATATACGTGTGTACATATATGTGTGTGTGTGTATATATATATGGAGAGAGAGAGAGAGAGAGAGAGAGAGAGAGAGAGAGAGAGAGATGAGGGGAGGAGAAAGAGAGAGGGAGAGAGAGAGTATTCTGAGAGAGGAAGGCACTAGCAGCAGCTTGGGCAGCTGGACTGGGAAAGGCTTCTTGCAGAAGGTGGAATTTGAGTTGAGTATTGAAGAAAACCAGGGAAACTCAGCAGAGGGTAGTAGAGAGAGCATTCCAGGGGTGGGGAACAGCCAGTTCAAAGGCATGGAGGCGGGAGATGGAGAGTCAAGTGTGAGGACTAGCAAATGGGGTGGATGGATTGTACATGTGGAAGAGAGCAAAGCATAATGAGAAAGAAATGGAAGGGGTTAGGTTATGAAAAGCATTAAATGCCAAAAAAGAGGACTTTATATTTGATTCTGGATCCAAGTGGACACCATTGTAATCCACTGAATAGAGGTATGACATGGTAAGATTTATGCTTTAAGATAATCATGTTGCCTGTTTAATGAAGGATTGGTTGGAAAGAAAGATGGATTAGAGGCAGGAAAACCAATCAGAAGCCTATTTCAATAGTCCAGGCAATTGGAAATGACAGCTTGCACTAAGGCGGGGATTGTGTGAGTTGAGAGGTGATTGATATTCACGCATATGTGTATGTAAAAATATATATACACACATGTGTGTGCACACACATATATATGTATACACATACATACATATGATTTTTCAAAGAGAATATAAGATTTGGCAATGGATGGATATGTGGGATGAGAGTGAGAAATCAAGGATGATACCAAGGTTTTGAGTCTGGATGACTGGGAGGATAGTGGTACCCTCAATAGTAATAGGGAAGTTTAGCTAGGGCTGGGTTTTGGGAGAAGGAGAAAAGTTCTGTTCTGCTCATACTGAGTTTGAGATGCCAATGGAGACGTCCAGTTAGAGGTGCCTAAAAGGTAGTTGGTGATGTAGGACTATAGCACAGAGAGACTAGGACTTGGTTAGGATAGATCTAGGAGTTTTCTGCCTAGAGATGACAATTGAATCCATGGGAGACAGAACAGAGGGAAAGAGAAGGGGAAAGAGACGAGGAACAAAGAGAGAACCATGGGGGCCATCCATGTTTAGTGGGAGGGACATAGATGAAGAACCAGCAAAGGAGACTGAGAAGGAATGGCCATGCAGCTGGAAGGAGAACCCAGAGAGAATTTTGTCATAAAAACCCATAGAGGAGAGAATATTCACAAGGAGGAGATGATCGGCAGTGTCAAAGTCTGCAGAGAGGCCAAAAAGGATGAGGATTAAGAAAAAGCCATTACATTTGGCATTTAAGAGATTATTGGCAGTTTTGGAGAGAAGAGTTTCAATTGAGTGATGGTGTTGGAAGCCAGACTGCAGAAGGTTTAGAAGTGAGTGAGAGGAGAGGAATTGTAGGCAGCTTTTCCAAGGAATTTAGCTGAAAAGATAAAGGATGACAGGTGATGAGGATGGTCAGATCAAGGGAGGCTTTGTTTAAGAATTGGGGAAAAACATTAGCTTATGTGTAGGCAGCAGTGAAGGATTTAGTAGACTGAAGATGAGGGTGGCACAATATTTCTGGGAAAAATCACTAGACGTGAGAATAAGAGAAAACTACCTAGACAGCGAGGCAGAGATGTGGATAGAGCAATAGGTGTAGAGTCAGGAAGACCTGAGTTCAGATCTGGCCTTGGATACTTACTAGCTGTGTGACCTTGGGAAAATCACTTGTCCTCTATTTTGTCTAAGTTTCTTCAACTAAATAAATAGGGATAATGACAGCATCTCCTTTGTGGGGTTGTTTTGAGGATCAAATGAGATAATACTTGTAAAGTGCTCAGCACAGTGCCTGGCACATAGATATTATATAAATGCTTATCTCCTTTACCCCACCCCCCTTCCTACCTAAACTATTCCAAGTTTCCACAGGCCCAAACTATCTATCTTCATTGGGTCATCTCCCTCAGATCCCCTGTTTCCCCTACTACACCAGGTATCTTCCTTTCAGGATGCACCCAATCCTGATTTGCAATTCACCCACCCATGTTCTTGGACAGAGCTCATTGATCCATTCTTTAATCTCCAGATCACTTTTGTCCAATCAGGAAGCCTGGATGGATTTTTGGAAACATGGATTTTTGAGGCTCCACCCATATTCCTATGCCATCCCTTAGCTGCTTAGATATCTACATTTGCCTTCACTAGAGGGCATACATGGAAATACAAAGTCATTAGCATAATTCCCATAGCCTTACAATGAATATAGTTCAATTCATAGGTGTTTGTCAAAGTTCACAACACTTGCCTAGGGGACTTTTAGACTTAAAGCTTTGGATCTGAGGTCAGCTGGCAAGTGTTCAGTTGTGTTTCTGGATAGTATCCCTAGATGCTCACAAAGTAATAGGACCATCGCCTTCCTGGGGCTAAATGGAGCCTGCCCTGGCTAATGAATTTAACCCCTATAGAGATGAGACTAAGATGGTGACTGAGGGGAGGGTCATGGACCATCTTAGTCCATCGTTCTCTGTCTCCTGAGGAAAGAAAAGGTAATGTCAGAGACCCGAGGGGTCAGTCAGTCTGTCCCGCTGACTTCAGCATAATTTCTTCCACTCAAGGGCCTTTGGGCTGAACTTCCCGAGAGCTAAGTCGTCCCTGGCCGGGTGGTCACTGATTGATCCCAGAGCACCCTCTACTGGTACTAAAGGGGAGGACACCTGCCTCCAGAGGCAGTTAAGAGGCTGTTTCGCACAGGCCATGCCAGGGTTCCCCAAGTCCTACCCTGCCTGGCCTCATTTGGCTTATACTCAATGATGGGAACTGTGTATGGAAATAACAAAGAGAAAGGAACTGTGTTTATTGGTGATTCATGGTCAAAATCAGCAAATAGGCCTTTCATTCTCTCCCACCCCTGGTTGAGAGTGCAAAAGGGGCTTACAAAGACAGGGCAGGCTAGAGTTAGACTAAAAGTCATTTCCATGTCTGCACAAAGACCTGAGGGCTCAGTGAGATATGGAAGCCAGACGAGTGAATGTGACCTGAGACTGCATTGGTAGAAGCCTGAGACTCCAGAGTGAGTGAGTAAATTAGTGTGTGTATATGTGTGTGTGTATGTATATATGCACACGTGTGCATCAAGGGCACACACGTGTGGTTACTCCCCGTCCTTTCTGACCTCTCTGCAGACCTTTCTACTGCCTACTTTGTTCTTTTGGGTCCTTTTCTTCCCTGGCTACAAAGACACTACACTTTCCTGGTTTTCCTCCAACCTGTTTGACTTCTCCGTCTCAGTCTCCATCAACAACTCATCCTGTGCTTGAGTCTTCCTGACATGTTTTTAGGACCATGCCACACTTTTCATTTTCAGAGAGACAGCTGAAGTGGCCATAGCCACAGAGTTGGATAGAGGGTTGGAAGGAGGGAGAAAGAAAGGGTTCGGGAGATGGGGGGGCAAAGAGATGAGAGGTCAGAGATATTGGGGCAGAGGAATAGGAGTCAGAATAAGGATAGAGGGATCAAGGCGATAGAGCTAGAGTAAATGAGAACACTGATGAATAGGACAGAGGGATGGGCACAGAGGAATAAAAGAATAGATTTAGAGGAACAGAAACATGGGGGATGTGTTGGGGTGTTCAGGGAGGTCTAGCACCTCTGGTGTGAGGGCTTGCCAAGCTCTTTTCAGGGCTGCTCATCTGCTTTTGGTGTTCACTGTTGCACACCTCTCACCTGTGGCTCTAAAAAGCTGTAGCATGTGCAGTGGCCACACCCTGGTAAAACCATCTCGGCAGATGGATTAAACCAGGTTAAGTATAACCAACAGGCCTCAAAACCATCAACGAGTTAGGCATATTGCTATGTCGAACATGTGAAGACTTCCTCTGCTGGAGTTGGTGGATGAGAACAATTTATTCCAATGGCCACAAAAGTGGCAGAAGCAGGTGTGGTGGAGTGCTTAGGGCTTGGTCAAACATCCAAGATGCCAAGGGCCCATTGTCATCGTCTTGACTTTCCTCTTGCCATTGGACTTGGATGGCTCTGGAAGAGAGAGTGAGGCTCACTACTAGGCGCAACTCTGCCTCACTTAAATCCAATTCATGCGCAAGTCAAGACATCATCCCGTGATATCATTGGTCTTCTTTGAAAATGAGGGATGAACAACAACATGAAAGATAGAGGGATGGGAACAAAGGGATGAGGACAGAGGGATAGGCGGCAGAATAAGAAGGGATGGAGAACAAAGAGATAAGGACAGAAGGATGAGAGACAGAATACCATATTGATAGGGACAGAGGGATGAAAGGAAGAGGGATAGAAGAATGGAGGCCAACAGGACAGAGAGAAAGGGGCTAGTGAGATGGATGGGATGATAAGGATAACGGACAGAAAGACAGAGAGATAAAAAGAGGGATGAGGAGAAAGGGAGGTACACATCTGTGTACATGTTATTTCCCTGCATCAGATTTCTTGAGGGCAGAGGCTGTTATCACTTTTGTCTTCATATCCCTAAGTACCTAGCTCAGTACCTGGAACATAGTAGGTATGTAATAAATATTTGCTGAATTGAATTCAATTGAACTTCCTTCTCCCACTTCCCAAAGCTGGATCTACCTGTTTTCCTTTTCATTTCATCTGATATTTTCTACAGACCAATGATCATGTCTTGGTGATCCATTTGTACAATTCTTGCCATAATTTTTATACCTTGCTATTGCCCTATTGAAGAAAAGCTTTCTTTTCTTGGGCAATTCTGACTCTTTGGATATGTTCTCTGAAGCCTCCATCCAATGTACCCTTAACATTTTTCCTAATATCCTGTTTTTGGTCTATAAACCTGCAATTAGATCTTTTGTAAGTGACTTCATTTCCCCTTTGGGAGGTTGTTTTCGGGAGATACCCCAGCCTGTCTTGTTCTTACCTCCTCCTGTAGTTCACTGGGGCTAGTAGCAGTGACAAGCTCATGGTCAATGCTCTCTCCCTATACTCTTCTTTCCAGGTTATTCCCACTTGTCTGTCCCTCACTGGTATTAGGCTTAACTTGCTCAAAATTTGACTTCATCCTATCCATGTCCCACTTCTGACCCTTACTGGCTCTGGGCAAGTCATTTAATTTCTTATTGTTTGTGGTAACTCTTGAAGTTGTAATGAGAGGAAGGGAGAATTGGCTAATGTGAATCATCTCTTTCAGACTTGCAGTATTCTGCCTGGTGCAGAGCCCATATGGATGTTCAGTGAACCTACTTCTAGAATTTCATGATGGAGTAGAATGGAGGAGCTCAGCTCTCCACTTCATGCAGAGCACGTACGTGTATTCTCTGTTTCTAGTACACTTCCTGTGTGGCAAAAAATGCCCAGTGGGTTGGCTGCTAAGCTGGAGCTGAGTCTACATAAAAAAGACTCCCACTGGGTGGGTGGAAGGCAACTGGACTTCTTTCCTCACCTGCTGTGTTCAAATAAGAAAGATGAACCTCTGTGGGCTTCTGGATGGTAGAGGGGTCTCAGGTATGTTCTCACCCAGTGAATGATTCTGTGAGCGCTTAGCCTCAGCCTGTTGTATCTCTCTCTGTTGTTTCTGTTCTCTCCTGTTCTTAGGTGAAGGAGTACTAGAGACAGCTGTGACTTTGCAAGCTTCAAAAGGTCTTAAGTCCATAGCAGAGCTTGCTGGCAGCCTGGTTTAGTAACTTGCTTGGCTCAGCATAGCAGTGATTTAACAAAAGTCATGGCACCAGGTCCTGATACAGTAAGGGAGCAAGAAATTCATCCAGAGACATTCAGAAGTGAACTTGGTGGGGTGGATGCTTTGTAGCGATCACTTCAAGTTTGAGCCTATTCTCTCCAGGGACCAAGGTTGTAGGAGAGGGTGCCCTTAGATTGGGAGAGAATGGGGAAAGAGAGAAACGTTTGTACTTCTGTTCTTGCTACGTCTTCTCAATAAATATCAATTCACAAAAGCTAACTGATATTAGTTACATGACAATGGGGTATCATTGGGTCAATCAATGGTATATGGAGATATTAACTGGCAATTGATATTGGGCAGAACACACTAGAATGGAGGCTAGAGGCAAAAGGATTAGAGATCTCTTCTGCCCCTCAAATCTTTAGTAGGAGATATATCCAGCATTGCCTTCTGGGGACCCAACTTGTTAGTGCGAATGGGAATTGGGTAATGATCCTAAAGCTTATATAGCTTGCATATAAGTTGGAGAGAAGGAGCTGACTTGTATTGGTAAAGGAACTTTCCTCACCTGGTATAGTTCCCTACACCAATAAAATCCCAAGTTCAGTTCCTATCCCTATCCCTATCTTTATGCTTATCCATACCTGTGCAGGAAGAGCTAATATTTGCCGTATACACCAAGGCTGGTGATGTCTGCCTCACTGTTTAAGAATGCCCTGCCATTTTGGGATCCTAAGCCTTTGATTGACTTACAGATTCCTTTGCCCACCAGACCTCTGGACACATGTTGATCTGCTCCTATTTTGCCCCCCCTACTTCATGTTCTTGCCTCCTTGCCTTCATGTGGGTACCCTAGCTCTGGCTGATCTCTCTGAGCAGGCCCCAGCCTGATCCTGCAAACCTGGCCACAGCCTTCTCTTTCCTGGCTGCCTGAATGGATGCCTGGAGTAGCTTGTCACCGGCTTGGCCTGATGCCAGCTCCCACTTAGGACCAGGTCACTGAGAGCCAGATCCCTAAGAGAAAGGAGCACTTTCGGGAATGGTGAGAGCAAAGTGCCTTTAGAGACATAGTCAATATTTACTTGTGAGAGCAGCCTGGAGAAAGGCCTAGGAAGAGTACAGGCCATTAGCTATGTTAGTCGGGGAGGCATCTGATGGCAGATATGTCTCTGGAACAAGGAAAGAGGAAATAGCTATGTGCCAAGGTTGGCGCATTTAAGTGGGGGTGGAAGATGCGGGTGCTGATATTCCATAGATGAACCCCTCAGGGAAACACAAGGTAGGGTGGCCCAAATATTTACCAAGTTCAATTTAATTCAGTAGTGCTTAAGTATTTGTCACGTACAGGGTTTTATGCTCAGCCTAGGAGGACATAAAGATCATTAGTACACTAGACTTGCTTTGTAAATGTGGGGGTTCTCTCTCTTCTCAAGACTCTTGCAATCTTTGTGGTTGTTTTGTTCATTAGTCATGGCCAACTTTGTGACCCCATTTAGGGTTTCATTGGCAAAGATACTGGAGTGGTTTGCCATTTCCTTCTCCAGCTCATTTTACATATCAGGAAACTGAGGCAAACAGGGTTAAGTAACTTGCCCAGGGGTTACATAGCTAGTAAATGTGTGAGACCAGATTTGAACTCAGGAAGATGTCTTCCTGACTCCAGGCCTGGTGCTCTATCCACCTAGTGGCCTACAATCTAGTAGGAATAATAAGACCTGTAGCATAGCAGTGGAAAGAGGGAGGAGGATAGAGGATGAATTCTGGCTCTGCCTCTTTCTACCTGTGTGACCTTGGATGAATCACAACCTCTTTAGGTTGGACTAGATTTTAAAGGTCTCTTAAAACTCTGAATCAGTCAGCTGATTGTATTATACACTTAACACAAGAGATGACTGTTTTTTGTTTTGTTTTTGATCTGGAATCAGAAGACAGGTTGGAATCCCAGCTCTCCTATTTACTAATTGTGTGACCTTAGGCAAGTCACATGAACTCTCTGTATCTTTTTTCCTCTTCTGTAAAATGAGAGATTAGGATTAGATGACCTCTAAGGTTTCTTTCAGCTCTGGCTCCTACGATCCTAAAATGTGCCATAGTGGAATTCAGCTGGGCTTCCAGCTTGCCTGAAATCCCATTCCTAATCTCCAAGATCACGAAGAACACGGGTTAGTTTGGATCACATCGTGGGTCAGTCAGTCAGTCCTTAAGCATTTATTAGGTGTTTACTATGTTCCAGGCTATAGACAGCTAGGTGGTGCAGGGAATAGAGCTCTGGGTCTGGAGTCAGGAAGACCTGAATTCAAATCAACCTCAGACACTTATTAGCTGTATGACTCTGGGCAAGTCACTTAACCCTGTTAGCCTCAGTTTTCTCATTTATAAAATGAGCTAGAGAAGGAAATGGCAAATGACTCCAGTATCTTTGCTATGAAAATCCCAAATGGGGTCATGAAGAGTCAGACACAACTGAAATGACTGAACAGTAACAACAGCAGCAACAACAACAACGTTCCAGGCACTGTGCTAAGTGGTGAGGATAAGTGGAAAACACAGGAATTCCTTGTGGTGGAGAAGGGCTGGAATGAGCATGGGGGTCAGGATCACTGGGGGGATCAGACGAGCACAATGCTACATCATGTAGTACAGAGTCCATGCTTATGGTCCAGTGGAAAGAACACTGGCAGTGGAGTCAGAGGACTTGAGATTAAATTGATACTACTAGTATGACCTTGTATTTAACCTCCCTGGTCCTCAATTTCCTCAGCTGTAAAACACGGGAGTTGGACGAGATCACCTCTGAAATCTCCTTCAGATACAGCTCTGTGATCCTCTGGGCTGCCTCTCTCTGCACATTTTTTTTTTTTTGCAGGCCTCATAGGAATGGGTTGCCCATTTAACAGGGCCACTATGTATATGAGCTCTCATGGTATATAGTTAAAGGAGAATTTCCTATATGGAAGGGACAGTCTAGGGATCAGCTCCCTGAAGGTAAAAGCATCTTTTCCATGCTCTCTGGAAGCCAGGCAGAGCAGCATTCACGGGCAGGAAGGAGCTTACAGGGACAGCAGCATCTTCTTCTGTAATGGAGCAGAGTAGAGCGGGAAGTACTATGGAGTATGCTCTGCTGCTGAGGTAGTCTCCCCACAGGGTAGCAGACTCTGGGTCCCGGAAGGTCTCAGAAGCTCCAGGGCCTCTGGGCAGACCCTTCTTACCCCGGGTCTTACCAGGACCAGTGACCTACCTTGAGGTTCCAGGGGAGAATTCTTGACCTATGCTTCTTTTCTCTCTATGTCCCAGAGCCATACAATAATATCAGAGGAATCAATATTAAAAACACAGGCTTTTGTTTCAAGAAGTTTGGGGTCATTAAGACAATAGCAATTTTCCAAAGGCAATCTACTCCACTTTTCTCCTGCTGTTCAATGCTGGGTCCAATTCATTGTACATTTGCAGTATTTGTATAAGATACACTCACATACACACAGAGTTGGATAAGCTCTATAGGATCTACATTCAACTGCATATAATATAATTTGGACAACAGACATTCTTCATCCACTTAGTTTTTCCTGTATGGATAGTCAGGCCATAATCTTCTCAGTGGTCATGGATTATGTCCAGGAAGCCCTGTGATGTTTTGAGACTTGATGCAATTACCATAATGTGACTGACAAAGAAGAGAATCTGAAGGACCTCACAATCTAGAGGGAATCCCTCCTCTGACGCAATGCTGGATTTCTTCCAGGACCCTGGTGAGCACCTTTGGGTACTTAGGTCCCTCTGCTTTATCCCTTGCCTTACATTAATGATCATAGAACAAGCTTATCTCTGTAGTCATATCTTTCAAGGATCCTTACATGATATTTGTGTGGCTACATGAGAGATGCCTCATTGGAGGAGAGCCATGAAGGTGGCATTATGTTCTCCTTAATGACTTTTTTAGTCAACAAACAATCAACACGATGGGGATTGTATTCTGCACAGCCTTCACTCGATTGTGTGGTGGTGAAGATGTGATCTACTGCGAGAGATTGCTTGCAAAAGTCACTGTGTTCCTTTCTGATACCCTCGAGGGTAGTGTGTGTAGACTATTTCCCAAAGTGGGTGTAGACTATTCCCCAAACCATTTCATAGAGATGGGAAGGTAGGCTAGTAGCTGTCCTTGAATGGTGTGCACATAAGCCTTGGTTTAGTGGCTGATCTTTTTCTCTCTGTCGAGTGCCCAGAACTATGGGTCCTCCAGAGCACATGCAGGGGCCTGACATGGTTGAAGCTATAGGGGAGCTCCTCTCTCCCCACCCACTTAGTTTGTATTGCTTCCCTTGTGTACCCAGGGATGATGGGTCAGACCCCACTTTAAGGGAACCTCCTAGGGAGGTCTGAGGTTTGCTAGGTTTTGGATCCTAATGACTCAGGTGACACAGGCCAGGCAGAAATCCCTGGGCACATCCTAGATCTTCAGGATAAATCTCAAGAGGTTCCTGGGTCATGGGAAAAATATCTCAGATTCATGTTACCTTAAAGACTCGCAGATCCTCACATCATATGCAGTCCTAGGAAGGGCATTGGGTATTTATTTTGGCACAGATGCTGTCCTGCAAACACATTCACACCTCTGTGATGATTCACTTTCCTGAGCAGGGAAAAGGCAGCCATGACCCTGCTCCCAAGGAGCTTGGAGCACCAAAGTCTCCCTCACCCCAGGGTCCACGGCACATTCTACTTTTGGAGGGAGGCTGAAAAGAAAGGACATGAGACCAGGTTGGCATGGGCACAGATGGTCCGGGGCCTGGGTGCCCTCTTGGCCTCCAAGCTCATAGGTGTAGAGTAGGCCCTGTTCTAACTCCAAGGTTGGGGTTGAGGTCCATTCTAGCCCTTCCTCTCCTTGACCCTGTCCTGAACCTAGGCCCCTAGAAGTGAGGGAGCAGAAAGCCTTCCGTAGTAAGGAGCTCTCCAGGCATCCTAGATGGTAGCAGGAAACTCGAGACATAGCTCCCTGCCAACATCAGGAGAACAGATTAGAAGGATGTCCACTTTGTCAGAAGCTCAGGAGTAGCACGCACTGGGAGCTCAGGGAGACCAGATTCCTGCCTTGGCCCAGTCCATGCTCAGCCAACAGGCAGCATCAAACGGGACGTGAGCAGTAAAGGGGACCTTCAGGGCACAGGCAGATGGTCCATGGTGGGGAGAATGAGAGGTCCAGAGACCACAAAGGGCTAGGCATGAGGGACAACGCACAAAATAGTGTTATCAGGCAAAACCTGGACTCAGGCAAAAGGCTGTACCCAAGGATGTAGAAGGCCATGTGTGGCTTGAGGCCACAGGTTCCCCACCCCTGGGACTTGAAAGCCTCTTTCCTGTGGTGGTCCTTCAGATACTTGAAGCTGACCAACATGCCCCTGACTAGCCTCTTCCCTGGACCAAACGTTGCCAGTTCTTCGGTGGACGCTGCTCTGGCTGTGATCTACCTTGAGAAGAGAGCTCTCTAGTCCTAAAGACGATCACCCTTGATCACTGGGGAACTAAGGACTTGATTTCTCCAGCCTGGATTTCGAACTCACATTTCTCCCTGAGGTGGGTCCTCATTGTTTACTTCTGAGTCATCTGTGGTATTGATTGAACCACATGAATTTGGGGACTTTTCAGACTTAGGCTTCAACCTCACATGGACCCCTTCGTATGAAAGAGTCAGACTTCACCAACAGGTGGGATGGGAACAGGAAACTACATGCTATTCTTTTGTTCCCTTTTCTAGTTTCTGGAAGGGCTGCCAAGAGGAAGATACAGACCTCATCCTCAAGTAGTGCCCGAGGCCCTGAGCCCCACCTGCCTCTTGAGAGATTATGGGAAATTGGCCTTTTCCATCTACTCAATAGCTAAGCAAACAGAGCAGAGTCTTGACCCATTTAGAATGTGGTCAGTGTCCTCTCCACGGGCAGGGCAGGGGCTCTCTATATATCTGAGGAACACAGGGAGAGCCCAGCAGAGACTCCAGGGTGTGCTGCAGACTGAACCCAGCCCACTCTCCTCTCCAGCATGAAGCTGACCATGGTCTTTCTGATGGCTATCTTGGCTCTATGTAGTAGTTCAGGTAAGTCACTTTTTGAACTTGGCTGGGACAAGGGTCACAGGATCCCCGCTCTAGAGCTAAAAAGGACTTCTAGTCCCTTCCCCTATTATATAGAGGAGGAAACTGAAGCCAAAGGAAGGACTTGCCCAACAGGACTTAAGAGGCAGAATTTGAACCTGGGTCCTCTGTTTCCAGAGCCAGCAATCTTCTGCTTGTCTCCTCATCTACTTTCTGTGGGAACTTGTGAGAGCCCCCTTTGCCACCCCAGGGCCCTTTGACAGTAGAGGCGTTATTCCACCACCCTTACCTATAAATACTCCCACCCCGTAGCAGTGGTAGTGTGGAAGCCTAGAAAAGGTTCAAACTTGCTTATAGGAAATTAGAACAAATTTTGGTCTCGGCAAATCCCTGATATTGCTTTAAGCAAATGGACTGGGTCAGAGAATTAATGCAGGCCCCAGAGACATCAGTGGTTTCTTTCATCTTATTATCTTATTTTTTTTTATCTTATTATTTATCTTATTGGATGGTGAAGGAGGAGGGCAGAGGCCGAAGAACAGGGCTAAAGGTAGAGAAAGGAGAAGGGTATGGTAATGAGGAGATATATCAGCTCTCCGTTTCATAAACTCTGTCTGTTATTTTAAAATATTTGTTGATAGTTTTTATTTTGACATCACCTACATTTCCAATTAAGGGCAGCTAGGTTGCATGGGGGTTAGAGCACTGGACTTGGAATGAGGAAGACTAATCTTCCTGAGTTCAAATCTGGCCTCAGACACTTCCTTAGCAGGGTGACCTGGACAAGTCACTCGATCCTGTTTGCCTCAGTTTCTTCATCTGTAAAATGAGCTGGGCAAGGAAATGGCAAGTCACTCCTGGATCTTTGCCAAGAAAACCCCAAAAATGGGGTCATGAAAAGTCAGACACAACTGTAACAACTCAATAACATTTCCAATGATATATACCTTTTCCTTACCCTTCCCAGACAGCTACTCCTCATACCAAAGAATAAACAAGAGAGAATAAAATTAGTGAAGCAAAGTTAACCAACTTATTCTCTAAGCCTGTATATATATGTGTGTGTGCATATATATACAAATACATATATATACACATGCATACATATATACATATATATACATATACACACACATACACCCCATGTCACACATCCATGGTCACTCATTACTGTAAAGAACAGAGGAAGTGTGTGCTGTCTATCTTAACGGATACAATCACAGTCTAGTTTACCACGACAAACACCAAGGCATTCTGTCTGTCTATCACAATAAACTCCACCCATGTCCACACACTTGCAATGAACATCATACTGAGTGCTGTCTATTGTAACACACACGTCGCACACACATGAGCACAACATGCATCATTACAACGCACCACCCCACATCGTGTGCATCACAATACCCTTGTGTCACCATGTGGCTCTGTGTTCTGCAGCTCTTGCCTTTTTCAAGGGTTTTCTAGCCCGACCCCCCACCCTACCTCCTGAGATCCAGAAAGCCGTGGTCAAGCCCG
Organism: Vombatus ursinus; assembly: GCF_900497805.2. NCBI lineage: Eukaryota > Metazoa > Chordata > Mammalia > Diprotodontia > Vombatidae > Vombatus > Vombatus ursinus. The sequence continues at coordinate 12,791,406 of NW_020954563.1, forward strand.
TGGTGGAGTCAGTCCCTAACCCTGTCCTCAGCAACTTCGGTCTGCTCAGGTTAATCCTGAGAAGCCTGGGGATCCCTGTGGACCACCTGGTGGAAGGGTCCAAGAAGTGTGTGCAGGAGCTAGGACCTGAGTCTGTGGAAGCACTGAAGACCTTGCTGGTAAGAATCACGCTCTGGGTGTTGGCAGTGGCTTTTTTTTTTTTCCTTTTTGGTGAGGCAATCGGGGTTAAGTGACTTGCCCAGGGTCACACAGCTAGTAAGTGTCAAGTGTCTGAGGCTGGATTTGAACTCGGGTCCTTCTGACGCCAAGGCCAGAGCTCTATCCACTGTGCCACCTAGTGGCCCCCAGTGTTTTCATTACGTCTCCCTCACAGAGGAGAATTCAAGCTCCATAGGCCAAACCGCGTGTCCCCTGATTCTGGGCCAAGCCGCAGTTCTATGGGTTTTTCAAGTGAAAGTGTTTCTCTGACCAAATTATCAAGATGATTTGTAGCTTGCGCCTCCTTTTGCATGTGTAGATAGCTTTCAAAGAGCCAAAGTTCTGTAACTAGCCCCTGCTGTGTCCATTATATAGATGGGGAGACAGAGGCAAGGATTGGTCAAAACATACCTATGCTATCAGTGAAACTTTGATTTCACAATTCTCAGTTCATGAGGTTTCAAGTTTGGTATTCCCTATTATGACCTGATAGCTGTCTCTACCCTCTTTACCTAGCCTTTGCTGGAAAGCTAAAATGAGACAAATTGCAGACTTAAATCTCTCCCTTGATTACTCTGATCTTCTTTTTCCTTCCCTTCTAATCTAGTCCAATCTAATCCAAGGGTTCATTAAGTGCCTACTATGTGCAGGCTGTTGTGTTAGGCCCTGGAGATAGAGAGACAAAATGAAAATGGTCCCTGCCCTCAAAGAGACTGTGTACTATTGACTCCTTTCTACTATCTCCCATCCTTACCCAGTCCATCTCAATTCCCTCCTTTTCCATCCTATCTTGGTCCCTCCCATCATCAGAGGATTAGAAATCTTGCTATGTGGGGTCAAATAGAAGGAAGTAGGGATGTTTAGTCTGGAAAAGAGAGGGCTCATGGAAACACGATAGCAAGCTTCTAGCTAGGTGATGCCAGAGTGCCAGGTCTGGAGTCAGGAAGACTCCTCTTCCTGAGTTCAAATCTGACTTCAGACACTTACTAGATATGTGACCTTGGGCAAGTCATGTAACACTGTTTGTTTCATCTGTAAAATGAGCTGGAGAAGGAAATGGGAAATCACTCCAGTATCTTTGGCAAGAAAACCCCAAATGGGGTCACAAAGAGTTGGACACGAGTGAAAAACAACTGAATGACTATATCTTGAAGGGCTGCCATGTGAAAGAAAAATTGGACTTGTTTTGCTTAGCCCCACATGCCAGAATTTGGAGCAATAAGTGAACATTGCAGAGAAAGGATTTCAAGTTGTTACATAAGGAAACACTTCTTAATAACTAGAGATGTTTAAAAGTGGAATGGGCCAGCTGGGAGAGCAGTGGAGAGAGCACTGAGCCTAGAGTCAGGAAGTCCTGAGTTCAAATCTGGCCTTAGACACTAGCTGTGTGACTCTGGGCAAGCCACTTAACCTCTGTTTGCCTGAGTTTCCTCAATGCATACAACGAGGACAATATAACAGCACTTACTTCTCATGGTTGTTTCAAGGATCAAATAAGATAATATTTGTAAAAACACTTTGCCCAGTGCCTAGCTAAATACATGTTTATTCCCTTTCATTTCCCTGACTCTAGGAAGTAATGGTTCTCCATTACTGGTGAGCTTCAAGCAGAGGTTGGCTATGTGCTGTAGGAAGGGGTCCTGCTCTAGCATGGATTAAATTAGACCATCTCTGAGGTGCCCACCAACTCGGAGATTCTATGACCCCCTGCCTTCCCAACATTAAATCTAGTGTTGGCTGGGGTAAAAGGGACTAAATCCAGTCGAATCACAACAGCAGTCTCTGGATCCTTAGCATGTGAGGCACTGTGTCTGTCTGTGGCTTTCGCTCTGGGAACAGTAATCAAATCAATATTACAATTCCTGGAAAGGACCTGTCAATCAATTATCCTATGATTCCCATTCACTATCCCTGTGAGTTTACAGACCAAAACACCTATCCCTGGCTACCACTTCCATATTTCTCTGTCTCTGTTTCTCTCTTTGTCTCTCCCTAGCTATCTACCTTATCTATCTCTCTAATCCTATTAGAATGTAAACTCCTTGAGGACAGAGACTGTTTTTGCATTTTTGTATTTGTATCCCCAGTGCTTATCATAATGCTGGAACATTGTAACATGTAATACATGTTTTTTATTTATTTATGTGAACGGGGTTCTTTCTGGTGGTTTTTCAGAGAGAGATTTAATGTTGGCACTCACTGTCTTCTTTGCCTTTCAGGGGGCCCTGACATATTTTGGTTGAGATGCAGCTAGACTGAAGCAGCCTCAAGACAATAGACAGTAGGATGCCCAAATGTGAGGCCCACTGGGCATGTTCCCAACAAACCTCTAGAACATTGTGGAAACCTCTCTCTTGGGATGGGCCCTTGAATTCCTTTCATCCATTGTAATACATTTAATAAATTGAGTTCAAAGCAGATATTATTATGATGGTGTCTATCCTTTGATTGTACTGGATTGGGCTCACCCATAAACACCGTGATAGATCAGTTGTTAGAGTTCTGCATAGAGCATTGAAAAATCCAACTAATCAATCAATGAATCAAGGATTGATTTAAGTTCTTACTATGTGCCAGCTCTGGGCTATGTACTAAGGACACAAAGACAAAAGTAAAATAGTCTCTGCCTTAAAGGGAGCTTATGTTCTATCTATGGGGACAATATACAAGAGAGATACAAACACATACCGAGTGATTTGTCATGGAGAAGGACAGTCCAGCTGGGGTCGGGGGAGGTGGGGATCCTGAAAGGCCTCATGTAAAGGGTGCTTAAACTTGGTCTTGAGGGAGAGTAGGGATTCTAAGAGGCAGAGGGGAAGAGGGAGTAAATTCCACAAGTGGGGCCAGCCAGTACAAAGAGGTGGGAAATGGAGAATGTTCCTGTTTGTGAGGGGGAGTAATATGTAATAATGCTGGAAAGGAAGTTGGGGCAAGGCTGTGAAGGACTAAAAGCTAAATAGGGGAGTTTATATTGGTTCCTAATGGTAATAGGAAGACACTGGAATTTAGTGAGTGGAGGAGTGACATGGTTAGACCTAGACTTTAGGAAAATTCCTTCAGTAGTGGTGCAGAAGATTCTACTGAATAGTCATGTTTCTTCATATCCAGGCTCACTGAATACTTTCTGAGGGTCACACAGCAGTTATTCCCTCACACAAGGCAGATTATAGTTTGGACCAAATATTGTCCTAGATTTGGGACAGTATCAGTCATCTGACTAAGCCTTGTGTTTCAGCATGCTGGAGTTTTTAAGGTTAAGTGAACACATAGTAGTTTCATCAGGGTGATGAGCACGTAACCAGGGTGGGACAACCAGGTACAGGGTACTGACATCTGGGCGGGGCACATTTTATCTCTTGACAATTCTCTGGCCTACCATCCCTACGGTCTACTCCTTTCTTCATCCTCAGGTCAAAGGACTCCTCTACTAGAGTCCATATCCCTTCCTGCCTGTTCCTGAAGGTTGTAGAGTTTAGGACTAAGCCTCAGGAGAGCAGGTTGGACTCTGTCAGAAACAGGCTTCTCTTTCTCCTGTCATGAATACAACTGGAGTAGATTGTTCTCTGTGTTGCACCCCCAAATGAATTTGCCATGGGCACAAAAAATTCCCAGTGCAGCCCAGACTTGCCCTGCCTCAGGGTCCCTGAAAAGCTGCCTCAAGGTCAAAGAATACTTTAGGCTACAATCTACTCAAAACTATAGCCCATGAGCCCCCAATAATGTGCATTTTACAAGACTAACCTGATGATACATTCATTCAAACACTTTGTTTAAATAGCAAAGCAAAATAAATTACGTGTAAATTCTACTTCCCTAATCCATATAGAGAGTGGTATGTTTCCCTATGAATCATCATACCACTGTCCAGGATTTCATGCATAGCCTCAGACACCTTGTAATATTAAGGCTGCATCCCAACTGGAACCCTTCATCATCATCTGGAGCCCTTTTATATTTCTGCCAGCTGTTCCCTTGCAGAATCTCTGACGTCATTAAGTACAAGGAGGGAGGCTGAAATCTGGCTGTGTGGTCCTCCACAGTGAACTCTGGCCGGGCTGCTCTCCTCAGGTTCAATGCCTTTATTTACTGTCATCTACTGGTTGTATCTTGAATTGCGCTGATTTGCAGCCTTCTTCACAGGAATGGGCCTCAGCTCTTTTGACTCTAGACAGATTATTTCTGCTCCTTTTGTGAGTTCAAGCCCATAGTCCCACCCAGCCATACACAAATGATAGTAGGAGTCCAAAAGCTTAGATTTGGTCTGTCTTTGGCACTCTTTTGCTTCTGCCTCAGCTACCACTCCTTGATCTATTATTTCATTCAGGGTGAGAATATTTCTTTTGACCACCATCATGCTCCTTGCGGTCCATGTGAAACACCTGGGAGCTTTATTTAGCAAGACTAAAAGTAACTGGGTGGCTCTTGTGATCTTTTGTCCTGAATTCTTGACAGTAACAGAGTTGTTGCCCTCCCTACACTCTTCCTTCAGTAAAGATTTTGTGAGCCTGACAAATCACACCTGGTACACAGATAGAACTTGTAGGTGCCCACAATAACAGATAACAGTTTGCACATAACCCAGATGTAGGTATCCACCCCAAACACCCAGCAATAGTACTTAAACCCACTTTAAAATTATAGCAATAGATAAAACACATGGGTCACATGCAGAAAAACAGCATACAAAACAAATCACATTTGCAGGTTGTAGACCAAATATAGGTCATATGCTATATACAATGCATAATATCACAAATAACATATCAGGACACATCATTGTTGCATCAATAGACCAATTATTTAGGTCACATAACACATATAACACCAGGTAACATCTGGATCAATGTAGGACTTCTTTATCCTCTAATAACCTCACCCTGAGACCTGCCTGCCTAGAGACTACCATGATGTTGGCAAATAGAAAACACTGGATAGTACGGGCATCATTTGTCTCCTACCCATCCCACCCTGAACTCTGCTGGCCCAGAGACCACCAGAGAAGTGGTAAGAGTCCTTCTGCCAATGACCCCAGTGCAAACCCTGCCCACCTCTATCCTGCTGGGATCTCCCCTTCTTAACAGTGCCCCTTAAGAACAACTCAGTCCTTCCATCCACCCTACAAATGATCTTTCCTTTCTTTATTTTCTCCCTCAAATAGAACATGAGATTTTTCAGAGTAGGGACTGTCTCACTTTTCTATTCATATTCTCAGAGCTTAGCTTCATTCTTGGTGCACAATCAATGTTTTACTAAAGTTTTTACATTTTCCATTCCATATTCTACTTACATACACTGTATACGTTATACATACTCTGTCAATAGGTGTTGTATTTCTCGTTTTACTGACTTAAAGCATTTTTATTAATTTTTTATTACTTGTGTACATAAGGGAGAGTTGGACCACAGACACGCAAGCAGGTCTCATAGTCATGTTCTCCAAACAAGAGAAGTATGGTAGGCTGATATAATAACAATATTGATAATAATAATAGTAGTAGTAACAACAACAATAACTAACATTTACATAGTACTTACTTTGTTCCAGGCTCTGTGCTAAGCATTTTAGAATCACTATCTCATTTGATCTTTACAACAACCTTGGAAGGTAGGGGCTATTATGACTCCCATTTTACAGATGAGGAAACTAAGGCAAACTGAGATTAAATCACTTGCCCAGGGTCACATAGCTACTAAGTGTCTGTCATCACATTTGAACTCATATTCCTAACTTTCAGCCCAGCACTCTGTCCACTGAGCAACCTAGCTGCCAATTGATATTCTTAAAGCTAGGTTGAAGAGAGGAAGAATAAATTGGGGATGGTATAGAGCTGAAGGATGAATGGGAACAGTAGTAAAATAGTACAGTGTTTAGAAAGGGAAGTACCAAATTAGGAAATTGAAGAATATATGATTAATGAGATAGTGACTAAGTTATGATTGGAATGTTTCTAGGAATAAGGTGAGCAGGTTGAATCAGTTCTCAGTGTGGTATTTAATTCCTTTATGTCCCTTTCTACCTTTCCAATCTTCTGTCATTTAAGGTAATTAGAGAATATACAAAATATTTGGAAGTCCAGCTATTAAAATATACACAAGAATTATATTAATACAACTGTAAAACATTCTTTAAAGAAATAAAGACAATTAAATAATTATTAAATAATTGGAGAAATATATTTTTAAAAATAAATTTTCATAGCTTTTGTTTTTATATCATCTACTCCCAATGTATCTCTTCTTTTACTCTCTCTCAGGGAGACATCTTTTATGGTAAAAAATAACCCCCCCCCCAAAAAAAAGGGAAAAAAAGCTCAAATATCTAACACATCATCAGAAAGTCCTGATACCATCTTCAGTGTTTCCCACTCTTGGTCCCTCACCCCTGCAAATAAGTGATGGGAAGTATTATCTCATATTTCTTCTTGGGGGCCAAGTTTGGTCATTATACGAAAATTCACTGAAGAAAATAATTCTTTAAAAATCAGAATTGGTTAAATGGCAGATAATGGCTCCATGAGATATCAAGAAACAATAAAACAAAGTCCAAAGATTGAAAAATAGAAGAAAATGTGAAATATCTCATCAGAAAAACAACTGACCTGGAAAATAGAGAGAGGAGGGATCAGTTAAGAATTGTTGGACTACCTGAAAGTCATGATAAAAAAGAAGAGCCTAGAAATCATATTTCAAGAAATTATCAAGGAAAACTCCCTGATATCTTAGAAGCAAAGGGCAAAATAGAAATTGGAAGAATCTACTGATAACCTCCTGAAACAGATCCCAAAATGAAAATTCCCAGGAATATTATAGCTAAATCCCAGTGCTCCCAGATCAAGGAGAACATATTGCAATCAACCAGAAAGAAACCATTCAAATATCATGGAACTAGAGTCAGGATCACACAACATTGAGTAGTTTCCACCTTAAAGGAGCAGAGGGCTTGCAAAGGAACTAGGATTACAACCAAGAATAACTCACCTAGCAAAACTGAGTATAACCCTTCAGGGGAAAAATGGGTATTTAATGAAATAAAGGACTTTCAAGCATTCTTAATGAAAACACCAGAGCTAAATAGGAAATTTTACATTCAAATACAGGACTCAAGAAAAACATAAAAAGGTAAAGATGAAAGAGAAATCATAAAGGACTTAATATGGTTAAACTGTTTACATTTCTACATGGGAAGATGATTTTGTAACTCCTAAGAACGTTATCATTATTAGGGCAGTTAGGAGTATACACAGATGACAGCACAGGTGTGAGCTGACTATGATGGGATGATCTAAAAAAATTAAGGGGTGAGAAAGAGGGATGCACTAGGAGAAAGAAGGGGGAAAAGAGAGGAAGAATGGAAATACAAGAGGCACTCAAGGAAGCACTTTTAGAGTGGAGGGGAAAATGGATGGGGTGAGCAATGCTTGAACTTCACTCATTAGAATTGGTTCAAAGATGGAAAAATATACACACACAGAGTTGGAAACAGAAATCTATCTTACCTAACAGGGAAGTAGGGGGGGGGGATGGAAGAAAGGAAAATAATAGAAGGGAGGAAAATTAAGGGCAGCAATAGTCAGAAGCAAAACAGAAGACTTTTGAGGAGAAATGAGGTAAAAAGGGAAAGAGAAGACTAAACAGGAAAAAACAGGATGCAGGGAAATACACAGTAATTGTAATTGTGAATTTCAATGAGATGGACTCACTCATAAAACAGAAGCAAATAGCAGAATGGATTAGAAAGACACACATAGAGTGAAAATAAGGGGCTGGAACAGAATCTGTTATGCTTCAGCTGAAATTTTAAAAAAAAGGCAGGGGTAGCAATCATGATCTCAGACAAAAAAAAAAAGCAAAAATGGACCTGATTAAAAGAGATAAGCAGGAAAAGTAGGACTTACAATGAAAAAAATGCTATGCATTGAAGAAAGAGAATTGGTGGAATCTTAATATAGATTGAAGCATAATTTTTTCATTTATTTTTCTTGCTTTTTTTCTTCAACATGGCTAATACGGAAATACATAGCAGTGAGGTGGCACAGTGGATAGAGTGTAGGGCTTACAGTCAGGAAGACTTATTTTCCTGAGTTCATATCCTGCCTCAGACACTTACTAGCTGGTGACCCTGGGCAAGTCACTTAATCTTGTTTGCCTCAGTTTCCTCATCTTAAAATGAGTTGGAGAAGGAAATGGCAAACCACTCCAATATCTCTGCCAAGAAAACCCCAAATGGGATAATAAAGAGTTTGACACGTCTGAAAGACTGAACAAACAACATGTTTTACATGACTTCACATGCAAAATTGATATCATGTTTCTTGCCTTTTCAATTGGTAGAGCAGGGGCAAGAAGGAGGGAGAGAATTCAGAACTCAAAATTTAAAAAAAAACAAATGTTTAAAATAAATAATACATTTTTTGTTTTTTCCTTTTTTTTTCTTGTTAGGCAATTGGGGTTAAGTGATTTGCCCAGGGTCACACAGCTAGTGTCAAGTGTCTGAGGTTGGATTTGAACTCAGGTCTTCCTGACTCCAAGGCCAGAGCTCTATCCACTGTGCCACCTAGCTGCCCCCAATAATACATTTTTGAAAGAATATTTTGTTGAAGGGGCAAAACTCAAAATAGAAAGTAACCTCACAACAAGTCTAAGTAGAATCTCAGAGAAAATAATATACTGGCCAGATAGATTGCAAGTATACCTAGGAGAAATTATACAAAATGGAATAGCTAGGGAGGAAAGAATGGCAAGGATTCTCAATACCTTAGAACAGGCAATGGGAAATCTTCCCCAAGAACTGAATGTCCAGATAATTAGAATGAGCCAAACAGAAAGCCACTCAATGAGACAGCATGAAATATTAAAACAAAATCAAAATATTGGGAAAATAGGAGAAATTGTAACTGTATATCACAAATAAATTACTTGCATAACAGGTCTAGGAGAGATAAACTAAAAATTATCATACTATGTGAAAATGATGACCAAAACAAAAGCTTGGATACCATATTTAAAAAAAATCATAAACTACCCAGATTTATTAGAACTCAGTAGTACAAGTGAAAATAGAAGAATCTGTCAATTATCTTCTAAAAGAAACCCTAAATGAAAACCCCCATGAATATTATAGTCAAAATCCAATACTTTCAAGTCAAAGAAAAAATACTACATGTACCGAAAAAGAAAGAGTTCAAGTACCAAGAAGCTATAATTAGGATTTTATAAAACTTGGAAGTTGCAACTTTAAAGGAGAGAAGAGCTTATAATACAACACTACAAAAGCCAACAATAACGGCTTACAATCAAGAATAAGTTACCTGGAAAAACTAATTATAATTTTAAAGGGGAAAATGGAATTTTAGTGAAATGAATGATTTCAAAACTTTCTTAATGAAAAATCCAAAACTAAATTGATATTTTGAAATGAAAATAGGTATCATGAGGAACATAGAAAAGTACAAAATTTGTTCAGTTGAAAGAGACCATGGTGGGGTGAGGAGGAGAGAGGATGAATAGTTTTCATGTTAATAGGGGGAGGTAGAATCAAGATAGCAGAGAGGGAGCATTTTAGCCTAGCTTGTGCAACACACTTCCTTGACAAAGATGTAGCAAATGCACCAGAATGAATTCTAATCAGGATAAGAAAAGAAAAAGTCACAGTATGTAATTTTTTTCCTAGCTCAAGGTGGCTTAGGGTGACAGACAGAGAGATCTGAGGACATTGGAGTTCGGGTCATGGCAGTGGGGAATATTCCAGTATGCTCAGGGACTAACTGAAAGATGGGGCACCCGGGCAGAAAGACTTCCCTGAGGATCCCTGAACAAGTAGTGGGTGTAAAAATGGGTGCCATCTGGCAGTTCTGTCACCTATTATCCAGCTCTGGATCATAACTCTAGGGAGAAGTAGAATCACAGATGTGGATGCCAGCTGTGTACTGAGCAAGGAACAAGTGCCAGGAGCAAACAAGAACTGGGTGGTTCTAATGCCAGGAGCACAGCAGTGACTCAGTTCTATCTTTTAACCCAGAACATAAGCCTTAAACTGAACAACCAGGGCAGGAATCCCAGACCAAAGAAATTCAGTTGCTCTGAACCTACAGAGCCTCCTATAGAACTAATAGTGGCTGATTTCAGGAGCAGAGTGTGGGAACTCCCAAAGAAAGACATACCAATAGACTAAAACTCAGGTCAGGAACCTTCAGAGCTTGGACCAGCAGGGCAGTGAACAGACCTCACTTCAGATCACACCACTTTGGGACCAGTGAAATACATTAATTGGGGGATAAGAAATAAATTCCTTTTCAGAACTCTAATATTTTCATGGATCAGAAAGAAAGGTAACTAAGGCAAAGAGTTTAGAGTTGGTTTTGTTCTGTTTTGAATGTTTTAGGAGAAGGCTGAAATGGGAGGGATTGGGAAGCAAATCACTGGGCAGAAAGGAGGATGGAGGGAAAATAGCATCACATAATAGAAGTGTCCAAGATGAAGAGTATTCAAACATAGCAGAAAGAGTAGGGGAATGGACATACAACTTTACTTTCATCTGAAATGAGCAAAGAAAGGTCAAATAGAACTACACATACATGCATAAAGAGATCAGTATAGAAATACATTAAACTCAAAAGAGAAATTAGGAGGTGAGGGAAAGAGATGGATTTAAGAGGGAGGTCAGAGTAGGCAAAGAATACTCATAATCATAAGCAAAACAAAATTCCAGTTGTAGGTGGGAGGGGAGCATGAAACAAGAGATTAAAAGGAAAGGAAAAAAGAATAAAACCATGCAATTAGTTATAGGGAAAGGGGAAGATAAAAGGAGTAACAGGGAAGAAACAGGTCATTTCATTTATAGATCACAAGTGCTAGCCAAACTCCTTCTCTTTTATTGCCTTCTTATTTACAAAAAAGGGGATAGGTGGGAGAAAAGGGGAAAAAAGTACAAGAGAACAAGATGGAAAGAAACACACAATTAACCACCATAAACATGAATATGCATTGAACGTACTCACAAACCCATAAAGCCACCCATAAAACAAGAGGATAGCAGAATAGATAAGAAAGAAGAATTCAACGATGTTGTTTATAAGAAATGTTAAAAACATAAAGTTTCACACAGAATTCAAATTAGGGGTTAGAGAAAAATATTATGCTCCAGCTAAACTAAAAAAAAAAAAAGCAGGGGTAGCAATCATAGTTTCAGATAAGGATACATTAAAAATAGACAAAATAAAAAGATAGAAGTCAGCAAAACCAGAACATTGTACACAGTAATAGCAACACTGTGCGATGATAAACTGATAGATTTAGCTCTTCTCAGCAATACAATGATCTAAGACAATTCCAAAAGACTCATGATAGAAAATGCTATCCACATCCAGAGAAAGAATTGATGGAGTCTGAATACAGATCGAAACATACTATTTTCTTGAAATATGATGGCTAAGTTATTTTTTTGTTCATGGTTTTTATATAGTCCAATGATTCTTAAATGATCTTTCCTTTATTTTTCCAGGTCATTTGTTTTTCCTATGAGATATTTCACATTTTCATCTATCTTTTCAGTTGTTTAACTGATTTATTATTTCTTGATGTCTCATGGAATTATTAACTTTCATTTGATCAATTCTAATTTTCTAGGAGTTGTTTTCTTTAATAAGGTTTTGTACTTTTCTTTCCAAGCTGTTAATTTTCTTTTCTGTTTTTCTTAGCTTGTTCCTTTATTCCCATTTCCCCCTCTCATTTGGAAAATGCTCTCATTTTGCTTTTATTTGGTCTTAAAAATCTTAAAAAAAAACCCCAAAACCTTCTCCTTTAACTCTTCTAAGAATTCCTGTTTAATCTGTGTCCAAGCTGCATTTTTCTTTTGGACTTTGCTTGTAGATTTTCCCCCCGAAATCATTCCCTTCATTTGTGTTTTTGTCTTGGGGTTCTCTGTTGCCAGCTCTTTATGGTCCAATTTTTTTTGTTTGTTTGTTTATACTTCCAGCCTACTTCTTGACTTCGAACTTTATCATAGTGCTGGTAACTGCACACTTCTAGGGAGGATGTCTGGCCTGAGCTTCTGTCCTCTTACATTCTTCAGCTTTCACAGCTCCACTGGGGGCCTGCAAGCTTTCAGTGCTCCCAAATGGTATAGTGTTGGGGTGGGTTGGGTTAAGGTTTGTTCACTATCCCACCAGTCTGAGTTCTGCAAGTTTCTGGCCCAAATTTGGGTCTACTGGCGTATTTCTAGTTGGAAGTTTCAGTAGATTGCTGCTGGACTCAGTCACTATTGGCCTGTTGGGAGGCTATGCAGATTCAGAGGGACAGGACTGCCAGTTCCCCTTTGACCTGGGATGTTGAGCTCTGCTCCTGGATTTAGAGTCACACAGCTACTGTTTGCTTCCTGGAGTTCATTCTGTGCTCAGTACTAAGACCAATGCTCACAACTTCTCTTCAGTCTGAATCTATGAGTTGGAATTAGGTAGTAGGTAAAAGAGCTGCCAGATGTCATTAGCCTCTGCACCAGTGCTTACTCAGGGATCCCCAGGACCTCTTTCTTCCCAGTGATTCCTACCCTTGTGCTGTCTCAGCTCTCTTTCCATCAGTGGGTGGTGAAATGCACCTTGCTGGCCAGACCTGCTCCCCAGTATTGTCAGATCTCTCTTTCAACCTTCCTGAGCTGCTCTTGGCTAGGAAAATGATGCACTGTGGACTCTTCCTGGCTTTCCTGACCAGAATTCAGTCTGATGCATTCTCTAGATCTTTGTGAGGAGTTATGAAGGGCAAACAAGGCTAAAATGCTTCCTCTTACTCCACTATCTTGGCTCCACTTCCTCTCTCTATATTTTATATATCAGACTTTATTAGTGACATTTGATGCAAACTCTTTTCCCACTCTATTTTTCTTCTAATCTATTTTCCCTGACTTTTTATGCAAAATATTTTAAATTTTATGTAGCCAAAATTGTTTATCTTTTTAAATTTTTTAAATTCTGAATAAAAAAAAGCATTTCCATATACATAGCAGAACATAAAAACATTGCAAAAGAAGCTGTCAATGTTCAACTCCTACTGCTTGTTTTTTTTAAAGCATATAAATCCCATATTTTAAAAACTGTATAATTTGTGCTTTATTCTGAATTTTCCTCTACTCCCTTCTGTACATTATATAAATGTTTCAGAAATGGTCTTTTTGGGGACGTCTCTATCCCTAACTCCTATTTTTTAAAACTGCTTCCCCACAATTAAAAACAGAGAAAGAAATCATTGTAATAAGCCCAATTAAGCAAAAGAAATCCACACAGTGGCTATGTCCAAAAATGTGTCTCTTTCTGCACCTTGGATACATTACCTTTCTATGAGGAGGTGGTAATATGCTTCATTTAGGTCCTCTAGAGATGTAATTGGGCATTACTTTGATGAGAGTTCTTGTCTTTCAAGGTTATTTTTCTTTATAATGTTGTTACCCGTGTATAAATTATTCTCCTCATTTTGCTGTGCATCAGTTTGTACTTCCTGAGATTCTCTAATCTTTTTCATAATTTCTTACTACATAGCATTCCATTATTTTACTATATTACAATTTGTTTAACTACCCCCCAGCTGATGGGAAATCTTTGAATTTCCAATATTTTGCTTTTCTTCTCTGACACCCCTCAGGCCCCCTTTTGGTTTCCCCCATTCAGGATCAGGAAGTTTGTTTTGCTTGCAACTATTTCCTCCATGGTATTATGCTCCCTCTTAACTACCTCTCTTCCTGTCCCTTATTTCCCTGTTGAATTTGATGTATTTTCACACCAAACTCTTTGTGTATATGTATTCATGTGCTTGACCCTTTGTTTGAGATAAAAGTGAGGTTCATTTGATGGTTGTCTCCCCACTTCTTCCTACACTAAAAAGTTTTTATTTACATATTTTGTTTTTACATTGCCTACATTTCCCCCTCTATACTCTCCTCTCCCCTGCCAGAGAAACATCCCATATAAACAACTTTAAGAAACAAAAGAGAAAGAGGAAAAAATCATGAAACCCACCAATACATTTTAAAAATTCAAAAATATATGTAATATTCCACATTTGTGGACCTTCCACATCTGTAAAAGAGCATGGAGAAGTATCTTTTATATCACTTCCTTGAGGCCATGCTTGTTTTTTGTGATTTCACATTTGTTTTTTATTGTTTTGCGGTGGTTGTTCTATTTATATGTTTGTAGTGCATACTGTTCTTTTGACTCTGCTGTCTTCATTTTACATCATTTTATATAAGACTTTCCATGCTTGTCTGTATTAATCATATTCAATATTTCTTACAATGTAATTTATTCAGACATTTCCCAGTCAATGACCATGTATTTTGTTTCCAGTTCTTTGCTACCCAAAAAACTTTTGCCATAAACATTTTGCTGCATGTAAGGACTTTCTTTTTATAAACAAACTCCTTGAGGGTACATGCATAGCACTAGAATTCTAGGCCAAAGAGTATGGACATTTTAGTCACTTTGGAGCACCAGGCCTGGAGTACAAATCTGGCCTTAGACACTTACTAGCTGTATGACCCTGGGCAAGTCACTTAACCTCTGTATCAGTTTCCTCATCTGTAAAATGGGGATAACAGTATCTACCTCTCAGGGTTGTTGTGAGGTTTGAATAAGATAATACTTGTAAAGCACTTAGCACAATGCCTAGCACATAGCATACTCTACAAAAATATTATCTATTATTTCTATAATTACTATAACTTCAAATTGCTTTCTAAAATGGTCATACTAGTTTATTCCCCCATCTTTCCACAATCCCTCCTATATTATTTCAATATTTTTTCACCTTTGCTAATGTGCTGGGTGTGAGGTGAAACCTTAGGGCTATTGTGATTTGTATTTATTATTCCCCTTCCTTCTCATGCATTCCAATTATGAAAAATAGCAAGTTCTACTCCCTACTTACTCCCTTTTACACTAGTGTATTCTTTTTATCCTTTCTTCTTTTTTCCTCTTAAAATTCTCAGAATAGAACCACTCCATCCCAGGGTCTTCTGTTTTTATTTAACTACCTCAATTCTCTTTGGAGACATTCAAGTTCTGAAGGGATAGGTATGTGTTCTCCCCCTAATAGAATGTTAGCACTGCATCATCATAAAGCCTCTTCCAATTGCTCAAAAAATTTTACCTTTCTAGGTTTCTCTTGACTCTTGTTTGTATTTCAAATTTCCTACTCAGCTGTGGTCTTTTCATCAGGAATGCTTGAAAGTCTGCTGTTCCATTTCCTTCTGAATACTCACCTTTGAGGGTAAGTTATTCTTAGTTTCTAGTCTCTATTTTTTTTGCCTTTTAGAATATTATATTCCTAGTTCTCCTCTGGTTCATTGTAGAAGAAGCTTGGTCTTGTGTGATCTGGGCTATAGTTCCTTGGTACCTGAACTGCTTCTTTTTGGATGTTTGAAGTATTTTTTTTTTCTTTGATGAGGAAACTCTGGAATCTGAGGGCTTTTTTCTTCTGGGGCTTCTTTCAAGAGGTGATGTGTTTTTTAATTTCACTCTGCACTTAGATTCTAACAGACGTGGGCAGTTTTCATTTATGGTTTCTCCAAATATAACTCCTGGGGTCTGAGTCACACTACTGCTGATTGCCTCTGAACTGTCTCCTTTCTCAATACACAGACCAAGGCCTTTCTACCCAAGAATGCTAGCTCCAAGCACAGGTCCTTTTCTCAAGTCTGTCCTGCATCTTTGACTGGGAACTGGGTAGTGGGTGACAAAGCTGCCTGTTTGCACCTGTCCCCATCATGATGTACTGTTATGGGTCTGATGGTGCCCTGGTCTGGGACCTCATTTTACCTGGATTCACAGCTTCTCCCTGGAGTCTGAGTGCTCCCTCTGAAGCATGCTTCTGACCGACCCTATCTCCAACATCCACAGACCTGTTTCCCTATGCCAACCTGGACTGGACAAATGCTCAATTATGACTTTGTCTGGATTTTCCCATCAGGATTTTGACAGGTGTATTTTCTAGATCTGCTTGGAGATTATGGGGGGGGGCAAAGGAGTTAGGAGGAGGGATAAGGGAGCTTGCTGTACTGTTTCCTGCTACTCCACCCTCTTGGCTCTGCCTCCATGAACTATTACTATTAATGTTGATTCTTTATAGTCCACTATACTTCAATTCCAGTTGTAAGTCCTAATTGATAACAAATATTTTATATATTACTGTGCTCTACTTACTAGTATTTTAACATACTTACTGATGTTAGTGATACTTGTTTATATTTTTTCCAGTATTTTCTTTGTCACATTTAGGGACTGAAATCATGTCTCACAGAATAAACTGGGAAACTGTCTTTCTCTATTAAGAAATATAATCTAAAACTACACGTTCTTTGAAGGCTTGGTAGAATTTACTTATGAATCTGATTCTAGTGCTTCTTTGCAGGAAACTCATTAATGGCTTGATTTATTCTTCTGGTATTGTTCTATTCCAATTATCTACTTCCTATTTTGTAAAAATAAGTATTGTTTATTTTTGCAGACAGTCATTTCTTTTCAGTTCTCAAATTTGTTAGAGTAATCATCATTTATGTAGCACTTTGAAATCTGCAAAGCCATTCCCATGTGTGAGCTCCTTTGAGCCTCACAACAATCCTATAAGGTAGGTACTACATGAAGCATTATCCCCATTTTGCAGATTAGAAGTTAAGTGGCCTGCCTTTGGTCATATAACTGGTGTCAGTGTTGGGATTAGAACAAAGATCTTTCTTATTCTACCTACCACAGTAGTATATTTTTCTTGATTCATTTGTACTCATTTTGATGTCTCATGCCTAATTTTGGTGATTTTACTTGTCTATCCTTTTCATTTTAATTGAAGCTATCATTTTAAAAAAGGCTTTGAGCTTAATTTTTAATTATTTTCAATTTTATTAATTTCTAGTCTAACTCCAGTTATTCTTCAATTTCCTATCTGTACAGCTCAGTTTCTTTTCCAAAATTTTAACATAACCCAGCAAATTAATTTTTTGTGAGTCACACATACTTGAAAAAATGTACATTCTTTGCTTTCTCATTTCTTTCCTTCTTTCTTATTTATCCTCCACCACACCCTATAGGAAGGTATCATAGTATAGTGAAAAGATCACTGGGATTTGCAGTCAGATTAAGTAGAGTTAAACTCTGATATTTAGCTCTGTGTCTACAAATCACTTTATCTCTCTGAGCATCAATTTCCTCACCTTTAAATAGTGATAATAACATAATTTACCTCACAGGGAAGTGCTTTGAAAGTGTTAAATCTATAAATATGGGTTACTATTATGATATTTTTTAAAGATATATCATACGCTGATAATGGAGTTTTTAAAATTTTGTATGAATTTTCAAAGCTTCTCCTTTATAGATTTTGCTGCTATATCATTTGATGTACAAAATGTAAAACTGTTACACTCTCATTTTGAATGCCTCTAACCGTAATACAATTTTTTTGTCTTTCTACATTTTCAGGTATAAATTCACTCTTATCTGACATCTCAATGTCACTTCCACTTTTGACCTAGCTTTATAATAGAATTACACTGAAAAGCTGGACAAAAATTTATGTTTTCCTATGTTAGATGTATTTACTGTAGACAACATATTGTTGGATTATTTTTAATCCATGATGTAATCTTGTAATTGGAGAGTTCAGTTCATCTACATTTAGTGTAATTGTCAAATTTGTTTATTTCTACCATTCTTAGTTAACTTATTATTGGCAAAACGGAATGTAAACTTTATTTTACTATTTGACTTAACAAAACACTACTAAACAAAACTCCTGTATTTTATGCTTCCAACTATCCAAGTTTCCTTTAATTTAGGTTCATATTCTAATTTGGGATCATCCTACATAATCTTATTATTTTGCTTAATAAACCACAGTTTCATAATAATCAATAAACTAGCCAATACAATATTTTGGAGCAAGCACTCACACTAAGTTATTAACTTGTTCCTCTTGGTCTAAAAGTGTGCACTGGGGTAAATAGTTATCTTTTTAATGTTTTTACTCTTTACCAAAGTCTGCTATGAAATGTCTATTTCCATGTGAAATTATTAGAGAAGCTTTGATACTGAAATATTTATTCTCTTGTCAAATTTTCTGAAGGCTGATTTTGTGTTCCTGGATCATTTAGAAAAAAAAAATTATGTTGTATTAAAATTTCTCCAATCATTTTGCCTTTTTGGGAAAAAGAAGTGTTCTGTGATCTTGACCAATATTCCATCACATCTTTTAATTCTTGAAGGTTAAATGATCATTACCTTTTGAATGTAGTTTTGAATTTGGACAAAATGTTTCTGGGGGAGTTTAAATTCAAGTTTCTTGAAGACATTGAATGGCTATTTGTAAGAATGTTATGAAACGTCACAGTAAATCCCCATAATAAAAGGATTTGTTCTGTAAAACTTAAGACTCAGTCAAAAGGCTGTACCCAAGAACCTAGAAGGCTACGTGTAGCCTCGAGGCCACAGGTTAACGACTCCTGGTTTAGATAATTCTGGAAAACTTCAAAAAATAATGGAATATTGTGATCATATTCTTCCCTTTTCCTAAATTCTCTGGAATATGATAGTGAAATTGCTATCTCAAGCAATATGGTCCAGATTTGTTCCTTGAAACTACAGTTTTCATACTCTTTTCCAGTTTTTTCTGTTTGTCCTCCCCACACTCAACTTCCATTACATTGTGATTGTCTATTTCTATTGGTGAGTATATTCTCCATAGTAGTTTTTATATTTCTTCATCTCAATTTCTTAAAAAAAGCATCATTCAGTTTTAGGTCTTTGCGGTATGTTTTAACTGTGGCAAGTTCTCTTCTGTCCTCCTGTGATTTTCTTGCCAGTGTGAATTCTTGCTTTAATTTGTTAAATGTGTCATTTGTCCATTTGAAGCCATCCCTTGATATATCTAGTATCATTTGTTTCTGATGCTTCGGACCTTTCTCTAAATTGATCTGTAATTCTTTTTATTACACTAGGGCTCTTCTGTCCATTTCTTTCATATTTCTTAGTTTTGGTTCTTTTTGGTGTGTCTGTAATTTTGGAGGAGGCTATGATTACTTTGCAATCTCTCTCTACTATTCTACTATCTACTACTATCCTTATTAAATTTCCTCTCATTAGGTTTAGCCCCTCATTTCATCTTGTCAACATTTTTTGGATTCTAATTATGTCTACCAACATGTTAGCTCAGGAAATCTTTCACAGACTTTTTCTTTTAATTTTCATATTTGATGAGCATTGCCATTTTGGCATCATTTAAGTGACTAATCACAATGAAACAGGGCCAAGGACTAATCACTGAGATGCTCCATTAAAGACCTCTCACCAGGCTGACATTAATTACCACTTAGGATCTGGTCACTCAACCAGTTTCAAATTTACCTTACTGCACTATTATCCTATATGTACTACTAACACAGATAATGGCTACACAGAAATTATGAGTGTCTGATAACCACTTTTTAATAGGAAAATTTTGAAAGTAAATAGTATAAAATTCAAAATGTCTTATACAAACAACTTAACAAAATAGCAGTGATTCATTGTGACAAGTTTCTAATACTATACAATAATGTTGGACTTCAGTTCTATCCCTTATCCACTCTGCTAACCTTTTTTCCCCTTCCTTGCCCCACAAAACATACTGGTTTTTATTTTTTTTTGGGGGGGAAACATTTTACAAATCTGCCATGTAATGTTTCAGTAGTCTTCCTACACTTAAAGTCTCTTCTTTCCCTATATAACTAGGCTACATTCTAGCCCCTTTCTCTATCCATTTTCATCCACCAGCCTATCTCAATAGCTAGGCTATATGCAACAGGATACCATCCTGATAGTAGGATACCCTCTGGAGGATAGCAGGTCTTCAGAGCAGGCCATCCTGGGATTCCTAGAGCCATGGGCTATGCCTCATCAGCACCTGTAAATTGCCATTTCCTTAAATTACAAATATGGGAGCAGTTCTGTTACCACGCATTTGGAGGTGACAGTAAGATTTCCTGTGGTTAAAGGTTTAGTTATTTGAGGTCCCATTGAGAAACAAGACCTAGATTCAGGTATTCAGTCTTCCCTTACTTGGGGCATGTTATGCCGTGTTCCGTAAGATAGCTAAATTAAAGTGCTTTTGACAATTTTTTTTTGTTTTGATTCTAAGGATAATTCAAAGGTAACAAAGGAACACTTGCATCCTAGGAAGAAACTATCTATTCACAAAATAAACTGAGTGCCCTTTATACTATGTAAACATATATACTCCTTTGTGGCTGTCAACAAATCATCATACACAGCATGATTTTCACTAACTGCCCTGCAATTATTGGATTTGGAGTCAGAAAACCAAGGTTCAAATCTCTTCTCTATGATTACATATGGGACCTTGGACAAGTCGTTTTTCTGGGCCTTGGATTCTTTAACTGTAAAACAAAAAGTCAGACCAGATGAGGAGGCCCTTTCCAGCTCTAAAGTGATCATCCTTTACAGATTATTTTAATTTGATATGGTTCACTAGGTACCTTTTTGGGGGGACAGGCAGTGACAGTAAAGGGGAAATCAGCTTGGGTTTGGTTACTGCAATTCAGTGAGAAATCAATATCAAGGTTTGTTTTGGACTAGAGTTCAATCAATCAGTATGGTTTACTCTATTTTTTGGTTCATTGTTTGAAGTACTGCTTTAAACATTTTTATAATCATTAGAACCTCTATCAAAGGACCAGGAAATATTACTCAAATTAGTCTATTCTTGTCAATAGTTCTGGTTAAGGAAAAAAAGGGTTTTGTGGCTAATAATTATTCACTACAATAAGTTTTGGGGATCCTCCATAAATTCAAATTATTCATGCAATCCTTGGCCCACATTATCACAAATAAAGGCAAGTATTCTGAACCTTAAACTTTGAAAAGGAGTTAATCAAACAGCACAGACAGTTGAATGTTTGCCATTCAAATATTTATTTTTTTACAGTGTTTTTAGTAAGATAATTTACTTCTTTAAAAAGGCTTTTAAGAAATAAAATTTCTTATGATATAGCTAGCAGTTTAAACTTAATTATTGACAACATTCTTTATGAAATGCTAGCCTACTTTAAAATCAAATGAAAACAAGGAAATACAACTGCCATCAGTAAAAAACAATGTGTCTTAAGTGGTAAAACTTCTTGAAATTATATCCAGCATGAGACAAAATCGTCAAGGCCATTACATAAAACATTTTTGTACTGAACAGGCAACAAGAATGACAAAATGGCGGCATCAACAAAGCCCAATGGAATGGGCAATATAAGCCACTTCATGTAACTTTACAAGGATTACAGACTTCAAAGCACACATCATTCCTTTTGAAATCACAAACTGTAACCAAAATAAAGTAAAAAATTCTGAATATAAGTTAGTGGTATTAGGACTTAATACTATATCTGTCCTGCTCCTTACCACCCCCACAACTTGCTCACTGATTACAATACATTGGGATGAGTTGAACTATTCAACAACAATGTTCATTTTATACACAGAACAAAGCCAAAGTAGACTGTGATACTAAAGTAAAAGCTGGTGCTCCCCGCCCCAACCAAAAAAAAAAAAAGGAAGCAATGATTTCCTAGGACCAAACTTGGATTCTAAGAAGCACTTATGTCAAATTAACCTCATCTTGTTTTTCAAACAGAGTTATTAGATTGGTAATTAGGGAGCAGATATATATGTGGGTATACACACATATAAACATACATGTATGTAGGTGTATGTGTATATGTGTGTGTGTGTGTGTATCTCAGTAAGATTTCTGAAAAAAGGCCTCAAGATACCTTTGTGGATAAAATGGAAGAATGTGGGTTAGATGACTGTATTAAGGTTAGCTGGCTAGATTACTGCAAGCAAAAAATGTTGATTAATGAATCAACATCAACTTCAAGGGAGGTTTTTAGTAATGTGCCTCAGGGTATTATCACAGAATCTGAATCACAGAAATAGGACACTGTCTCCAGCTTTACTTAGTTCAACATTTTTATTTTGACTTGGGTGAAGACAAAGGATGGCATGCTCACCAAATCTATGGATAGATAAATCATCCACAAATTTGGGAGGGAAATAAAACGATAGCTGAGAAATATGACCCAAAACTATCTCCATAGAACAGAAGAACGGGCTCACAAATTAAACGTTCTGCACTTAGACTAGGCTTAACATAATTTCACATTAAAAAGAACTGCGGTTTCAGATAATTGCAAGCTCAATATGAGTCAACAGTGATATGGCTGCCAAAAAAAGCTACAAACAACCTTAGGAGCTTTATTTATGTAGACAGAGGGTTCAGAACAAGGGAGTCCTGCTAAACTCTAAACTATTCAGACCACAACTGAAGGACTGTTTCAGCTTCAGGTGCCACATTTTAAGAAGGACACTGACAAAAAATGAAGTGCATCAAGAGAAAGTCAACCAGGATATGAGGGCTATAATTAGGTGGGATGTAATCAAGTCATATGAAGAATGGCTTAACAAAAGGAAGGGAGTATTGCATTTCTTCAAATACCTGGAGGGCTCTCAAACGGAAGAGAGATGGCACTTAATTCTATGCAGCTCCAAATGGCAGAATCAGAATCACTGGGTGAAAGTTATGGAAAAGCAAATTTTAGCTCAACATATCTAGAACAAGTAGAATCATTGAAAACTGGAATGGGCTGGCTTGTGAGGTAGTGAGTCTCAGTCACTGGAAATGTTCAAATAGAGGGTAGATGGCCCATTATTGAGGACATAATAAAGGGGATTCTTGTTTAATTATAGACTGGATTAGATGACCTCTGAGGTATCTTCCAACTCTGAGATTCTATTAAATTCAAATATGGGGCACAAAGATAAAGGTATACCATTTTCAATGGAATTAAGGATGAAATATGGGTAAGTTTTGGAGGAGTAGAGAAGATAACATTCTTAGGAGAGCATCATAAGCTTAAAGTGATGAAGTGAAGAATAAATTATATATTCTAGTTAGTCAAAAACCCATAATGAACATGGTCCTTAAATATATAGCTAACACCTTGCTTCATCCATGTTTTCATGAAGTTCTAATGTTAAAATTAAAGTTTGTCCCCTTGCAAATTTGCTACTAAATAACAGATAGGAAAGGTGAAAGGAAAGGGGAACATTTGACCTGTAGTGAGTTTCCTTCTTTCCTATGCTCTTCAATAAGAACCCCAGCTGGCCTTGAAGTCTACAATGAGGACTCTGAAAATCTCCCTTGTACTTTAAGATGAGAAAGATACAGGGGGGAGAAGTAGTATAAAATGAAGTTAGGATGTTGTAATAGACTTTCTGTCTTGCCTCTGGTATGAACATCAAATACCTCAGAAACAGCCATTCCATGGAGCCATAATAAGAATGAAAGGCTGCATAGTAGCTCAACTGAAAGAGCCTTAAGCAGAAAAAAAAATAGATCTGAGCTCTAGTCCTGGTTTTGCCAAGATTTAACCAGAGGTGTGGTCTTGTATTGAAATCCTTTCTTCTCAGGGCTTGAGTGTCCTTATCTATAAAATGAAGGATTTGAATCAGATGACTTACGGTCCTTTCCAGCCCTTAAGTTTCTCTGACCAAGAAAAAGCCAGTTAACAGCTACTGTGTCACCATCTGACCTGGGTTCTCTCTATGCACAATGAAAGAAAATGACCACATCTATATTTAAAGCCTCTATTTTAAAATTTCCCAAGGAAAAGTGGCAGCCATGACCTGATTAGTATACACAAAAAACAAAGGAGCCATGACAGAAACTAACAGGGAGATATACAGTAGCTCCATTCCATTCTGAAAATCAAGGAAACTAACTTGTATCAACACAATGGTTTTCTAAAGTCTATAATTATATTTTTGCAAAATATAATTAGTAACAACTAGGAAACTAGTGCTTAAATTCATCACACATGATCAAAAAGTCTTCTGGACAGTATCAAGTAGTTAATTTTTAGATTAATTTTTTTAAATTGAGAAAAAAAAAGTATGGTTTAAACAAAAGACCAGAATTGGACTCTTAATATACAAGCGAAAATAACTATTTTCTAAATTTAAAATGGGATAGGTAAGATGGCAATAAAGGAGAAATCAAAGCCACGCTTACTTTGGATCATTTTCCCCTATATAGTTAAAGTAAAACTGATACTATACTCACTTATCTGGGATGATCAGGGATAGTTCTGCTTTTCAGCTGTGAGAAAGAGGAACCTTCCAAGGCTATGATGCTATATTAAGAGCATCCTAAAGTACCTCAAAAACAGAAAATGAAATGGTTCATGTGCAAAACTGCAAGCACCATTAGGATTTTTAAGCAGCAAGACCTAAACACAAACGACAGCTAACAAGCACTCCACTGGTCACAATCTTTTAAGGAAGCTTCACTGGAGGGGGGTGGGGGGTGGGGGGAGGCCCTACATGTTGTGTCTGTGAGTGAGTGTATGCTTGCAAATCTAAGAAGTCATAATCTGCTGCTGCAATTGCCATCTATTACCTTTCAATACAGGTACAAATAAAGGGATCGTATTTGAAAATTTGGTGTCAGGAATTTTCACTGATCCAAATGGATAGACATTTTTTAAAATGATAAAAGTTTAGATAAATCTATTTACTTTTGGGATGTGCGATCTTAAAGATCATATTTATTAATCACCAGGACATATATTTGGTCACGAGTGGCTGTGACCATACTTAGTGTAGTCATCACACAAGTTACCCAGATGAACTTGTCACAAAGGACAATATTAAACTTTGATTAAACCAAGGTTACACTCTGTATTCCATAGAGTTTTCTCCCTTAGCTGTTATTCCATTATTGCTACTCTGAAATTTACACGCCAATGATCAGGGCCAAGAAGAACTGTTATTAAAAAAAAACTAATCAGTGTTTCAGATTTCCCTGGCCCTTGCTACATCCTAAACTTCTTGAAGGAAGGCACCTGCGTCTTACTTCATCTTTGTACCCCGCACATGGTCCACACTTGATGTTTGTTGAGCTGACCTGCCACTGTGCTCTGAGAGCTTTCCATGCTTGGGAACTGGCATGTGAAATCAGAACAGAATCACTTTTCTTTTGGACTAAAAACTGAGCCAATAAAAAAGTCCAAATTTCCAATTTCAAGATTCTTCTAAGTTATCTGGGTTATATGAATGCACTCTCCAATGGGTTACTTAAACAAGACAAACAGCAAAGATGAAAAAGACATGCAAAATTTGTAATCTTCTATCCAACTTCAGTAACTGTCAAGAAAGGTCAAACTAGAACAATTCACATTGTATGAGAACCAAAAGGTCAGCCAGTCCAGGGGTTAGGGGCAAGAATTCTAAAACTGCAGTGAGGTATCATCCTGAAAAACATGTTGCCTCCAGCATGGGGTCTTAAGTCTTAGATCTGTCATGAAGAGCAAATTCACAGAATTCTACTGCAATGGTAACATATAAGAAGAAAGATGGTGCCAACAGTAGTCATTATCCAAATAATGCTACGTTTTGTCAATGAAAATGAACATCTGGAATTGCACCTGAAAATAAATGGGCAGCAGGGTAATTTATGGACAAGTTACAATGGATTCCACTCACAAATATCCTTTGGTAGAACAGGAGGAAGTACCCTCTTAAGCTTCAGGGTGCTTCTGTTCAGACAAACTTCCAAAGCAGAAAAGTTACCAAAGTGTCATCAATTTTTTTAAAGTGCATTAAAAAAAAGAGAAATATAGGCATGGTGGATTTGTTGCTCTTCACAATAAATGTTAAAGAAAGGGCCATCTTAATATGTATAGTGATATCCTTTTTTTCCCCCCCTCAAACACATTAAGAACAACTGACGATTAATTTTTATAATGGGTATTTCTGCTGGAATCCTAGAGTCACCAAAGTGTTTATTTCTTAGTTGAATTTGTCTGGTTTGTAACATTCAATACAGAATAAATGATTTCAGAGATTCATGTAAGTTTGCTTTCTTGTCCACCAAAGGCTCCAGTTTCCAGTGATAAGACCAACCATATGACATAACTGGTGTAGACAAAACCTCATTTTTATATAGTATTTATAACAGACTTTTTCTTATTAAAATACTTTCTCAAAACACATTCTACTGAATGCTCAGTCCAAATAGCTTCCAAAATGACTAAAAACAAGATATTAGTCTGTAAAAATAAACTCTTGAGGGGGAAAAATTATGAGCAACATAGTTGAAATGCAATTGTTTTAACTGACTCCATTTCTGCAATGCCATTTAGATACTCAGTGTCTTAATGAACTTTGATATATATATATATATGTATGTATATGTATACATATATAAAAACACATGAATAATATTCAAAGTATCTCTTTCAGGTGAGCAGTTTAATTACAAGTTACAAATCTCTTATCAGTTTATTTATTAACTGTAGTTCAGCATGCCCCCTCAAATCCCAAAGTCATACTCCAATAATTATTTTGCTAGTTTAAAAAAAAAGAGTACTCTTAGGACCCTTCAGAAAAGTAAAAAAAAAAACAAAAAACCCAGAAGTTTCTAAAAAATATTCTAAGCATCTTCCATTTAAAAACAGATAAAATATGAATTAGGGGTCATAATCAATGCTTTTCTTAATTTAGAATAGAAACCACTATTAACTTCAAATTAATGATCAATTTGACTTTTCACAGAAGAGGATAATTGTATTACTTTAAAATCTGCTACACATCTTCCATACATGATCATGTTTGAGCCTAGAGACAACCTTGTGAGACATGCACTATGTAGATTATTTTCTTCTAACAGGTGAAGAAACTGAGGTTCAAGAATATTAAGTGACTTGCCCACAGTCAAATGTGTGCCTGTTAAGCATCAGAGGAGGACTGGGAACCAGATCGTCCTGACTCCCCAAATCCAGCACTCTGCCCATTCTGCCAGAATTTTGCAAAAATCTACTCTATCAGTGATGAAGACAACGAATTTAAGAATCCATAAGCCATGGATTATGAGTAACTGTAACAATATTTATTGGGAGACACAGGGCTCCTTAAAGCACTGCAAACTAAGATATCTGCAGTACTAATAGATCAGGGGTAAGTTAAATGGACAGGCTTTTAAAAGCCAGATGTGACTTTGCATGTAACAAAACATCCTTTGGCATACTGAAAAGTCAAATTTACATATTAACACAGGACAGAGCAATTTAAGGAGAACAAATATCCTTGTAAATATTTTTGTTTGAGTAGTGGTCAACATCAACATATATATGTATACATATATATTACAATAATTCATCTTCAGGCTTGAATGCCATTAATTCATGGAAAGCAACTGCCTTTTTTATTACTAAACATATACTTTTAAAATGCCTGTTCTCCTGAAAGAAAAAAAGCTATAGAATGAAGCATACTATGATAGAGAGCAAAATAGGCAATAACAGATGATTAAACCTCACAGGACTATGTATTTCTTCTACTGCAGACACCACATTACTCAGGAGGAATAAGAAACAGCTTGAAAAAATACACTGTCTGGGGCATCACTGGACTTTTACATACCACACTTCTGAATGCAAGACAGGCCAAAAAGCAAAGCTAAATAAACAAAGCAAGCTTCTGATGGCACATGTGTGTTACGTCCAGAAGTTTGCTAAAGACACATGGTCACTGCTGATATCACAATTATCTTTGTCCCCCAACTACTATAATTGCTCACCTGAAATATTCTATGATTGGCTTGTGAATTTTTTTGTCAGACATTGCGTTGCTTTCATTTTTATAACATCAAGCAGGCAATCAAATTACAGCTGAGTAAGAACACAGGCATTGCACTGACTAGGACATGCAGAACATGGAGTTTTCCTGCTTGGTTCCATGAACTTAGAAGCATGGAATCAAGAGTTCTTTTCCAATTGCAAGTTTGCAATTTTTAACTTATCATCGACAACCTTCAATGGGTCCTGTCAAGGCATCCAGGCTGCTGTCTGTATCTGAAGCCAATGTCTGCTCTGTTGACATGGATGAAATGTCATTGATAGATGAGGACTGAGAAGGAGTGGTGTTGCTATTTACTGCTGCATCTGTGCTAAGTAAACCAAATATAATAAAATCTGAGGCAAGACATTGTTACAAAAACATGCAAAACAGTGAGGGTTATGGACAAATGACACTTATTCTCCTTCCCCTTTATGACAATTCCCCAATCCCAATTTTGGAGGCAGAAAAGCAATCTTTAGAAGGATGCAATTAGTCAAGACTAACTTTTAAATCTTTTCCCAAGTTCTCCCCATTCTTAGGTTCCTCAGTCCCCCAGATTCAATGTCTTTTCATAAACACTTTCATTTTCTTTTCCAATAGTCTGGCATCAAGTATACTGTCATATATAGGGCTAGGGCCTGGACTTGCAATTTCATTGTTATAAGGAACACCCAGATGAGAAAACTACCTCTACCAGTGCAGGTCAGCACCTCCTCTTCAACTTAGAGAACTGCTTATAGTACAAGAGGCTAAGAGACCCGTCCAGGGTCACAAAGCCAGGATGTGTCAGAAGCAGGACTAAAGACTCAGGTGTTCTTAGCTTTATATTTATCATGTTGCCTTTTGATTATATAAGAGTAGACTCAATCATGTTCTGAAAATACACTTTAATTTCAAGAAAACTTAAAAGAAAATCATTGCATTTATCCAAATATCATTGTTCTTAAAAAGGCTTGTGGAAAATCAGGTTTTGAAATCCATCAGGTGTATTTTCTCTACCATTGTGCTCTGCTTAAGTGTAAGTCAAAAAGAACATCTTTAAGATTAAGGTTGGTAATAACAACAGGTGGCTGCAACAAAGATTAGTCTGCCCCAAAGAAAAGTGACAAGGACCTGGGGCTTGGGATTTTTAAAAAATCAAGGATAACATTTAAATTTTTTAAGGCACAACAGGACATTTCATTCTTAATGTACAGTTTTATGGCCCAACCTAACCAGAATGAGCCCTGGATAAGTATCGTTCACCCAACTCCCAAATTGTATTCATTTTTAAGTTACGCTGTGATCTTTTACCTTTGAACACTATTTGTTGGTTTGTAATCCAAAAATGAAAAGTCATCAACATATTCTACATACATCCTCTTTTTGTACGTTGGTAGCAAGTGTAGAAAAGAGCAAGCCAGGTCACAGTTCACAAGTGTGTATACATGTTGTTGTTGTTAGTTATTTCAGTAGTGTTTGACTTTTCATGACCCTATTTGGGGTTTTCTTGGCAAAGATACTGCAGTGGTTTGCTATTTCCTTCTCTGGCTCACTTTACAGATGAGGAAATGAGGCAAACAGGGATAAATGACTTGCCCAGGGTCACACAGCTAGTAAGTGTTTAAGGCCAATTTGAACTGACTCCAGGCCCAGGACTCTATCCACTGTGCCAACTAGTTGTTCTTTATATGTGCAAAAGTAATCTATTGAGCCTTTGTACTTTAAAGTGGTGCTCATAGGTCCCAGGCTACTACTAGTGAAACAAAATGATTATTCACAATGAGTTGAAAATTTGGGCAAAAGTGTTTAGAGAAACAAAGGCACCACTTTAATTCTTTGCTTGGTTTGATTGTGTAGCCGTAGTTATAGAGGATTGTGTGTATCTTAGAAGGTAACTTCACATTCATCAGAATGAGTAAACTGCTAAGAGGCAGATTCTTTTTTAAAAACAACTGCCTGAATCATAATGATTAGCATAGAAAACCCTGCTAGTATTTAAGTTGGCCAAAACAAGACTGCCATAAGGAAGACCATTAAACTAATCACTAACCTGAAGGCTGACCTTTCACCACACCGTTCTTGCTTCTTTCTTCCCAGTCCATTACTTCTTTGTATATTAGTTCTTCAAACAGAAATTTAAGTTAAAATGCTTCATTAGTTTCTTTGTATTTCTGTAAACTTTCAAAATTAACTTTCACTACAATAAAAGGCCCATTTTTGATGTGCCTGCATTGAATACTATGCTAATCTAGAGTCTTATGTATCCAACATGCTCCATTTCAGTGCTGTGATTGTAGGTGGATCTGAGCCCAGGATACCTTTGTCAGATTTACCTGTCTAGAATTAGAGATGGAGTCCAGACCTCTATGCATCATGTTGAAGAAAAAAAAAGTAGGGAATGTAATACCAGGACAATAACATTTCTACAACATACTTGAAAATTTAGAATTTAGAATAGTTAACAAAATAATAATATAAATTAATGAGAAGCAATATAGTATAGGTCAGAGATAGAGAGCAGACTTTGGAATCAGTAAGACTTGGGTTCAATGCCTGTCTTTGATACATCCTGGCTGAGTGACCCTGAGCAAGACACTTAATCTCTCAGTGCCCCAGAGCTGCAGAGCAGATATAGACCCATTTTGTCAGAGGGAGTTTCCTACACCAATAAAATCATAGGTCAGGCTCAATATAAAATAAAAGAAAACAAGGCATAATAATCATTAATGGTATCTTTATATGCTAATGAATTTTTCAAAATGCTTTTATGACAACTAAATTAATGCTATCAAACAGACTTGAACATTACAGGAAGAACACCAGATGAAGTATCCAATGGCTAAACTAAATAATGATTAAGTAGCTATAAAACTTAGTGGATAGCATTTTGGCTTTAATTTGCTATTGAGTTGTGAGAAACTTTTATGTACTTGTAAACCATGCTAAGGTCACTATCTATCAATCACACAGTGTGGCTTAGGGGGAAAAGTTCTATGCTTGAAGTCAGGAGACACCAGTTTTAATCCAAGGCCTTATCCTGACCTACTGAGGAGGAAAACAGGATTGAGGGCTGGAAGGAATCTTAAAAATCATTTTATTCAAGCTTCTCATTTCAAACATTAGGATCCAAGGATCCAGAGTAATTAAGTGTCTTGCTCACAGATGCACAGCTAATTAAGTAGCAAAGATGAACCCAAACTTAGGTCTTCAGTCTCCAGATCCAGTATATTCTTTCTGCTAAGCCCTTTTTACTGCTAAATTTCGCTGAGCCTTTTGCTTTCTCTGGGTCTCAGTTTTCTTGTCTGGAAAATGAGAGCACTGAACTAAAATTATCTTTAAGATTTTTTACAAACTCTTTGAGAAGTGTCAGGATTAGCAACAAACAGAAAAGATGTTCGAGGCATTACTACCATGTAATCATACGCTTTAATTACCAACAACAAAAAAAATACTTGAAATCTCTACCAAACCTCTTCAAAGTCTTAAAACAATGGCATTTTAGTAAAAATAAATATCTTTTAAAATTTCTTCTTTGTTAAAAACAAGTCACATAAAATGATTTTTAAAAATTTCTGGATCTAGCTCAAGAATTCAAAACAAAACAGCTTAAAAAAAACCATCTCAAGAAACTTGCTGATTAACATAAGAATTTGGGGATAAAACTATAACTAATTCTAAACAGTTCCGACAGTTCTAGAAAATAAAGACTAAACTGACTCTTGGTCAATTATGCTATACAAAATGTATTTGTGCCAAGAAATATTGATAAGAATGTCTATAACTGATGGTCAAAATAACTCGTGTCATTACCTTTCCATTCTTCAATAGCATGCTCTCGTTCTTCTAACTGGGCATCATAAATTTGAGGTGGTGGCTAAAAGTTAAATTTGAAAAAAACAAGTCTGTTGTTCAAAAATCTAATATATATAAGGAATTCCTAAGAGACTTCTCCAATGTCTAATATTGAATAAGCATCTATTAAACATGTACCACATGCAATGAAACGAAGACAGAAAGAAAAAAACAAAAACCAGTCCCTGTCCTTAAGGAGTCTACAATCTACTGAGAGGATGCAACTTTTCCATAGGTAAATACAGATCATCGAAGAAGGGAAAGAAGACTAACAATGAGTGGGATCATGAGAAGAAGGTGGTACCTAAGTAGAACTTAGTAGGACTTGAGGAAAGGTAATGGCTCTCAGAGGTACAGGCAAGGAGGGAATGCATTCCAGGCATGAGCAAAGCTATGGAGGTGGGAGATAGAAGGCTGTTTGGAAAACAAGAAGTAAGCCAGTTTGGCTGGGACACAGTGCATAAAGGGGAGTAATATGAAATAAGTCTAGAAAGGAAGGCTAGGGCCAGACTGTGAAAATCTTTAAATGCTAGTGCTAAGGAAGGAAGTTTTATTTTATTTTAGTGGCATTAAGGAGTAATTGGAGATTCTTGAATAAGGGACTGACATGGCCAGAGATGTACTTTAGAAAGATATTTTTGGCAGCTGTGTGGAGGATGGATTGAAGTGAGGACAGACTAGAAGTAATGAGTCCAATTAGGAGGCTACCACAATAATCCAGGTGAGAGGTAATGAGATTCTGAACTAGTTGGGCAGTCACATTAGATGAAGGAATAGATGCAAAAGATGTGGTGGTGGTAAAACTGACAAGGCTTGCAACTGATTAGATTTAGGGGATGATGGAGAATGAAGAGTTGAAGATGGTTGAGAGGTTATAAAATTGGGTTTATAACCCTGTGAAGAATGGTGATGCCCTAGATTGAAATAGGGAAGTAGGTGTAGACAGAGTAAAACACTTGGGAGTCTACCTGAGAAGACAAATCCAGGAACTATATAAACACAATTACAAAACACTTTTCACACTAACAAAGTCAGATCTGAACCACTGGAGAAATATTAATTGTTCATGGGTGGGCCAAGCTACCATAAAAAAATAACAATTCTACCTAAATTAATGCACTTATTCAGTGCTATACCAATCAAACTACCAAAAACTTATTGTACAGAGCTAGGAAAAATAACAAAATTCACCTGGAAAAACTAAAGGTTAAGAATATCAAGAGAATTAAAGGAAAAAAATTGTGATGGAAAGTTACCTAGCCATATCAGATCTCAAACTGTATTATAAAGTAGAAATTATCAAAACAAACTGATACTGGTTAAGAAATAGAGTGGTGCAATGGAACAGACTGGGTATACAACACACAGTAGGTAATGACCATAGTAAGTGTCTGATAAACCCAAAGATCCCAGAACCTACTATATGAAAAAAATTGCTAGGAAAACTGGAAAGTAGTTTGGCAGAAAGTAGACATAGAACAAAATCTCATACTATATATCAAGACAACATCAAAATATGTATATAATTTAGACATAAAAGGTGACACCTCAAGCAAATTAGGGAAGTATGGAATAATTACCTGTCAGATATATGGATAAGGGAAGAATTTAGGTTCAAACAAGAGCTAGAGAGCCTTATGGGATATAAAATGGATAACTTTATTTACATTAAATTAAAAAGGTTTTGCACAAACAAAACCTATGCAACCAAAATTAGAAGGAAAGTGGGAAAAAATTTTACGGGAAGTTTCTCTGATAAAGGCCTCGTTTCTCAAATATATAGTGAACTGAGTAAAATTTATAAAAATACAAGTCATTCATTAATTAATAAATGGTTAAAGGATATAAAATGGCAGTTTTCAGATGAAAAAAATCAAAGCTACCTATAATATGAAAAAATGCTCTAAATCACTACAAATAGAGCAATGCAAATTAAAACAATTCTGAGGTACCACCTCACACTCATCAGAATGGCTAATATGACAGAACAGGAAAAGACAAATGTTGGAGGGGATGTGGAAAAATTGGGACACTAATGCACTGTCAGTGGAGTTGTGTACTGAACAAACCATTCTGGAGGGCAATTTGGAATATGTCCAAACAGATATAAAGCTGTGCATACCCCATGACCCAGCAACAGCACTACTAGGTCTGTATCCCAAAGAGATTTAAAAAGAAAATGGAAAAGGATCTATATGTACAAAAATATTTATAGCAACTCTTTTTGTAATGGCAAAGAGTTGGAAACTAAGGAGATGCCCATCAATTAGGGAATGGCTAAACAAACTGTGGTATATGATTGTGATGGAATACTATTATGTTATAAAAATGAGCAGGATGCTTTCAGAAAAACCTGGAAAGACTCACATGAACTGATGCTAAGTGAAGTGAGCAGAACCTGGAGAACATTGTATATAGTAACAGTAATACTGTGTGATGACAAATTGTGAATGACTTAGCTATTCTCAGCAGTACAAAGATACAAGATAATTCTGAAGGATTTATGATGAAAAACACTAGCTACCTCCAGAGAAAGAACAGATGAAGTCTGAACAGAGATCAAAGCATACTGTTTTTTTAACTTCGTTTTTTTTGTGGGTATTTTTTGGTCTGTGTTTTCTTTCACAATATGACTAATGTGGAAATATGTTTTGCACCGCTGCAAAAGTATAATCTATATCAAAACAAACTGATACTGGTTAAGAAATAGAGTGGTGCAATGGAACAGACTGGGTATACAACACACAGTAGGTAATGACCATAGTAAGTATCTGATAAACCCAAAGATCCCTTGATTCCCTCTCCCACGGCTACACAAAAACTTTAAAAACAATTAAACTAAAACTTTGGTTAACCAGGAAGGTCAGCAATCTGGGATTCTGCTCAATGTAACTTTCTGATTAACTGAGAGTTAACTACTGAAGCATGATGAAAACAGTCATCAGCAACCAATATCTATAAATCCATAAGATGGAAACAATATGGGAAAAAAATGAAATTGGGAAGTATGGAGGAAAGATGGGTTTACAGAATAGATAATGAGTTCTAATTTGACTATGTTGAACTTGAAGTGTCTACTGAACACTCAGGTGGAGATATCTAATAAGCAGCTGGTGAAGCAGGACTGATTGGAGTCTAGAAGACAGACTGGAGAGGAATATACAGATTTGGCAGTTAACAGGATAAAGATAATTGAAACTACAGGAAATGATTAGCTCACCAAGAGAGGGGAGAGAGAGAAGAGAAGCAGGCCCAGGAAAGAGTTTTAGGGGACAACTATGGTGAAAGGATAGGATCTGGCTCATGACCCAGCAAGAAGGCAAAGAAATGGCCAGATAAGTAGAAGGAGAATCATGGCAGAGCTGTGCCACAAAAACCAAAGGAGGAGACAATATCCAGGATGAAGGGAAAGTCATGTCAAAGCATGCAGAGAGCTTGAGGTTTCTTTGGGGATAATGTATTTCCAGTTCTGATCAAGGATGGCAAACACATACCTCCCAAACTCAGCATTAGCAACGGGCAGGATAGAGGGAGCAGGAAAAGGCAGAGAATTAGAGCTTTGCTAGGAATGGGCAATAGGTATGCCCCGGCACCAGTAACTTTTAAACTCTCCACATTCCTGTATCTGCATAAGAGAAAGCTACTAACTATACCTCTACATTTGCGTAAGAGAAAGCATCTCTCTAGGGCATTTACCTAACAGTTCTAAATTGAGTAAAAAGGGAATACTGGTCCTTTTAGGAATTGAGAGGCCTAGACTTAGACACTCTTGATTCCTACATGTATGTCTAAGTTGTGTATAAACCTATACTTATTTAACCATCATACATATAATATTTATGTGATTTATGTGTGTATAACACATATACACATGTGCATCTATGCATATTATGCACACATACACATATAATTTATGGAAGAGAGGGAGAGGAAGAAGAGAGGAAAGCGGAGAGGGGAGAGAAAGGAGAGGAGAAAAAATAGAGGGCAGAAGAAAGAGACAGGAGAATAGAGAGAGATCTACACATAGCAGTGCTAAACTTCTTTAACTTCGAGGATAAGCCTTGCTTCTAAACATAAAATCACAGAGACTGAAAAGACCCATTAGGTCACTTTACGTCAATACTCACTGCCTCTGCTTCAGCAGGGTCATACCAAACAGTAATATATGGATGCCGCAAAGCTTCATCAACAGAGATTCGCTTGTCAGGATCTATCACGAGCATTTTTGACAACAAATCTCTAGCTTGACTTGCTAGGAAGAAAAAGAAAGTATATGATTTTAAAAACTAAGTTTTAATTTGAAAATTAAAAACACATGATAAAAAGTTAAATATGGCATCACAGAAGGAAAAGATCAAAAGCTCAGATTATGAAATGTTAAGAGTACCCACTTTTAAAGAAGTTTCTGACATCAAGCTCAAAATTCCTAAGTGATTTTCAAAAAATTAAAGTCATTTCCACATTAAAACAAGTCATTAAAATAATCGTGAAATGTTTCTTAAGGAAAAAAAACACATTAAATCCTATTAGACTGTTTTTTCTTTTTAAATGAGAAATAAGAAAGAATATGTTAATGGATGGGGCTGTGTGCAGGCTACATGTCGACTCTAATATCTGGAAAGGGCAGCACTCTCTGACAATGAATGAAAGAAAAAGGCCCAAAGAGTGGGAACTGTCCTGAGGGTGGATAGTTTTGATTTTTCCTTCTGGGGAACAAAGCACTAAAGCTTGGTGTCATGCCCCTAGCTATTCCCTCTCCCATGGCTACACAAAAACTTTAAAAACAATTAAACTAAAACTTTGGTTAACCAGGAAGGTCAGCAATCTGGGATTCTGCTCAATGTAACTTTCTGATTAACTGAGAGTTGACTACTGAAGCATGATGAAAACAGTCATCAGCAACCAATATCTATAAATCCATAAGATGGGCCATTTTCCTACAAAGTTTATCTTTCAAGTTAAAAAAGGCCCAATTTCCAGAGAAGGAAGGTAGTGCTTTCTTTCTCTGAAATAGACTGCATCAATCAACCAATCAAAAAGAATTTATTAAGTGTCTACTATGTGCCAGGCACTGACTATGCTAGGTGCTGGAGATATATAAGCCTGGCCTCTCAACTCCACACAAAGGTATTTTTTTAAAAAGTAAGTTAGAGAAGAAATTCCAGCAATTAGAGGATTATAATGAAAAAAAAAAACCAAAAAACAAATGAAATCAAAGCATAAATTAGAGCTATGGGCTTTTGCACAGAGCAAGGTTCATAACTATAGGCAAATGAAGGATTGTGGTTCCTCTGATCATCACATGATATAATTTGCTTTGGGTTCAGGGGTGTCAATTTTTTTCTGAGCTCCCTCAAGGTCAGATTCTGAAGAGGCAAATGATTAAGATGATTGGGGTAATTTGGTATGGGAAACTATATTTAAAATACACTTTACTTGGATGCTCTGAAAAAGTGTGAAATTCCCATCTTTGTAACTCCACTTTCTGTAATTAACACATGTACAATCTTTCTATGAAGCTTTTAAATTCTGCTTGAAGGCTTCAAAAAGGCAGACTTTGAGAGGAGAATCTCAGGTTTTAGGTATTCACCCTGACATTGATTCTCCTCATCTCAGACTTTTATGTCCTTGAGAAGTGGCAAGGTGTTTGAGGATTCCAATTGCTGGTATAATTACAAGGTTTTGATGTATTCTGATGTTATTCTCATTTTACAGATGAGGTAAATATATCACATCATGTTCATATTGTGGAATGTAAATATGAAAAAAAAAAACTTCATGTGGATTAGGGAATTCAAGCATAAGAAAAAAAAGTCTTACTTTTCAGTTTATCTCGTTCAGATTCTGATGGGAATATCCAATCAGGGAAAAGCTCTTCAAATTTGATACCAGGATATTTCGGCCTGTTTTCTACATAATTTCTCACAGTTGGCTGTAATTTCTTCATAAAGTCTGATGACGGTGTTCCTAACTGCTCAATAACTTTATTCCACTGATCAATATCTGTAGGACCTCTTTAAGAAAATATAACTGAAACAACCATATTATACAAAATATAATCCGGGAAAAAAAAAAAAGCTAACATATGTATGTGTATACCAACAAGTAATGAAGGGAGATCCCACTGTTGTTTTAAAAGTATCATCTAAACATGAACACTCAGAATTCCATGTTCTGACTATTTAAAATAAAGATAACTATGGAGAGCACTATACAAACTATTTGACATATGGCATACGATTAATTTTAAAGGAGAAGTAGCAATGTAGCTAGGAAACCCAGGTTCTAGTTCTTGCTCTGCCCCTGCCTACCTCAATCCTTTACCTCTCTAGGGTCTTGCTTCCTTTGTTTGTGAGAGAGGTAGTTGGTCCCTTACAACTCTGAAATTCTCTATTTTCTGTAGTCTTCTGATTAAACCTATCAAGATACCTACTAATGAATACTGCTTTGCCATTTTGGCTCCAATGAGATTGTTTTCTTGTGATTAAAGATTATTGCTTAAGACAAAAATCATAGGTAACTCCTGGTTTTTGTTTGGGGCTTATTTTGTAGGCTAGGGGTGAGAAGAAAGACGACCAGACCTGTTCAATGGCATAGAGAATTATGGGTGAGGAAACTCCTTCCAATGTAGATTTGGTACCTGCTTTATAACTTACAGTCTTATAGAGGTGGCCTGAAGCACTAAAAAGTTAAATGACTTGCTCAGGGTCACTGCCAGTGCATGACAAATGCAAGACTTGGAACTTGGTCTTGCAAGCTCTGAGGATGACTTACTTCCATACATCTACTGCCAGCATGCCTCTCAGAATTCATAGTTAACTTTCTTGAAAATTTAGGTAAAATGCCTCTCTGTGGGTTCCAAAGACTATGACAACAATGGAATACAAGATCTAGCAGGTCCTAGTAATCTCATTTATTATTATTGCTGCTCACAAAAATAACAGTCTACACTCATGGCTTATGGCTTACAAAGCACTTCACACATCTTGTCTCACTGGATTCTAATAACAGCCCTGTGAGGTAGGCAGTACAAGTATCATTGACTCTGTTTCTGTGAGGCCCAGGAAAGTAAAGTAATTTCCCCAAGGTCACAGACCCGATGAATGATAGAGCTGGGACTCAAATGTTTGACTCTAAATCCAGTGTTATATTCCAGCCACCTCTTGATGGAATAAGAGTCTATAAATTTGTATTCTTTTTCACTTAAACTACGACAGAAAAACCTAAATACTTTATTTATTCTTTTTGAAAGTACACCAGATTGATTCTCTTCTCTGCACCAAGTTATTTTTTCTACACTAACACTATTTACTGCTCTTGTGGAACTGTTAAGTCTAACCTAACTCCTAACAATCTTTTTCATTTCCTATAAAGCACTACTTCTTTCATCTCTGCACTTCTTAAAATTTTATTTCTCTCTTGATGTACAAAATAAACTAAGACATAAAATGCACAAAAGTAAAAAAGCGACTGATTAGCAGGATATTATTTCACCCAATATTAGGCAAAACAGCTTAATTGTTTCATATGTTACATAAAGTTTTTTAGACTGAATTTATTTTCAGAATAAAAACCTATTTAGTCACTTAAATGGGTGACCATGAAATAGGGTATAATTGCTAGACAACTGCTCAGAAAACCTCAAATATAACACAGCATCTAATTTCATGGTAAATACTTATAAAATAGATGATACATAAAAGTATTCATAAAGTCAGCCACAACAAAACAAAAAAACCCCTCCAAAACATTATCTGTTGCTTAAGAATTTGTTTTATCTACTTCACCTGGAAAAATCACCCCAATAAAAAGACCACAAGAAAAAGTATGTTGACATAATGTATATGATACTGAAGATAGATTAATTAGAAAAGCAAAGAATATCTGTCAATTGACATAAACTATTTTAATAAATTTTTTTAAAATGAAGACTAATGAAAATATTCAATGTTTATCATAATGAGAAATGATACATGGGAAAAATGACTAGAATGAAAAGCATTCACAAGATGAAAGCATGACTCTACAGACAAGAAATGGCATATAGGAAGTATTAAATTTGATTTTTTTTTCTGTTTAATGATGTTAACATGAATGAGTTGACCATGTATTAATTTAAAATTTTGAAGTTTATGTTCCTACAGTGTATTTGTGGTGTGCCAGAGCAAAATAATCATTGTTAAAAAAACAAAAACAAAAACAAAAAACAAGCACACAAACGGGGGTGATTTTTAAAAAAAAGTTTTCCCAAGTAAGAATTAGAATAGAATTAGAAAATTTGACACAACCTTTTATGTCATTTGCATACTTTCTATCTGGGTCTCATTTAATGTGTTTCAGATCCTAGTTTCTAAAAAGAACCTTTTTAGTGCATATTGATAATTTTAACAAATACAGCACATTAGTAAAATCCTTTAGGTACAACATGAGTTTGAAATAGCCACTTTCCTAGATAAATTAACTAATTTGGTGGGCTATTTATATCCTGTTCTTTAATATAGTGGTATTCCTGCATATCTACGTGCCTTTTTAAATGCAATTAAATGCCAATGTGTCATCTAATGCGATAGCTCCTGGAGTAAATACATTAATATTTAAGCAGTAGAGTTTAGCTAGTAAAATAATCAGGAATGAAAGTTAAATATGTGCAACTTTGTTAGTGACACTAATTTAACAAACATCAGAATAAGACCATTTCAAACACATACTCAAGAAGTATGATGTTTTCCTTTTTGTGTTCTCATCTACTGCAGACAAAGAAAGTCATTTTGCCTTTGGTGGTTATGGAAAGTATGGCTGGGGTTCAAGGATGACTGGGGAAGGATACGATCAGTGCCTTGGAATATCACACAACCTTTCACCAGTTCTCCCATGATGCACCCCACTGACCAGATATCAACTGAAAATAAAATGAAATGATAAAATTATGAAGTGCCATGAACAAAATAAAGGCGGGAAAAAGGAATTCTAGCTTCTATACCAGACACATAAATATGGAAAAATAAATAGCTAGCTAACGATGAACTTTCATACAATATGAACTCAACTTTTTTGTTGTTTTCAGTTTGACAGTAATTCAGTTTTAACACTAACTATAACACTTAATGCTTCTGTTAAAACATGCTGATAAAGTACATGTAAACTGATCTAAAGACCATTTTCCAACCTGAACAATTTACTTTACAATTCTAGAAACCACTGTGAAGGATACAGTCTCTTCCTGGGAACAGGACTTTATGAAGGACCATTTCTGCCATAATGCACCCAACAGACCAGATATCCACTACCCAACGCCAGGTGCAATGAGAACATAGATTAAAAAGTTAACGATAGAGTACCCTACGCCCCTTTAATCCCCAATATACCTTCAAAACAACAGAAACACAGAAAGAAGCCCATCATCCTTACTCTACCTCAAATATTTTTAAATTAACTTAATTCAGAGTTTTTATAATGTTCTGAAATATGATTAAGTTGGTATGGGCATTATTACATTTAAGGCATTCATCTCAGATTCAAATGGAAGTATTACAAATGGAAGCACCCAGAAGGGGGCTCCCTTTAGCTATACTGCTCCAGAGAGTACTACATCGACAAAGCAGTTTCAGAAGTTTATCCCAATTTGATAGATTTAGAGCAAAAAAGGCCTTTGAGATCATCTAAGTCCAATCCCCTCATTTTACACATAAAAAAACCCAAAGGCCCAGGTAGAAGTGACTTCATTCAAGCATTCTCTTAAGTAATTATTGCACGATAATGTAATACACCTTCTTCTTTTAAGCCCAGGCTGAACTCTTATCACCATGCCACAAAAGGCATGAACAGTTTTGTCCAGGAGCATATTTATGAGGAGAGATGAGGATAAATGGGGGGCGGAGTGGCCTGGTGTTCTCCATTATTTCATTTATGTGGGGCATTTCTTTAATAATGTAACAGTAAAGCACCTTTTATCAGATCTATTATGACTGAGTGCAAGTCAGTATGAGGGAAGGAATAGGTTTGAGAATATTTATGATTTAACAATGAAAACAAACTAATTTTGTAACTTGTGACCAGGCTGAATTTAGGCCTCTGTTCTTTATGGGTGAGTTAAAATAGGTTTAGTTTCTTCTAAAATAATATAGAATCTTAAGAAAACAACAAAAGTTAAAAAGAGAGAAAACAACTTTCTTATCTCAGGAATTAGTTATTTTCAGATTTAAAAATAAATTGTGAAATAAGTTATTTTTTTACCAGTAAAAAATAAATGGGTAAAAAATAAATGACTTTACAAGTGTGGACTACAGTGACCTCTCTAGACAAGGCCATAACCAAATTTAGAACAATAAGCAATCACAATTTTACATTCAAATTCAAACTCACTGTAACAAATGAATAATAAAATTAGCAATACAATTTTAAAGAATATCAACTTTCTCATTAAAATCTGGGACTTACCATTTTCTTTGTATCCCATCCCCAAGATAACTTCAGGTGCTCTATAATACCGTGTGACTACATATGGGGTCATCATAAAATTAGTACATGCTGTCCGTGCCAGGCCAAAATCAAGGATCTTGAGTGTACAATCTGACTTTACTACTATGTTGCTGGGTTTCAAATCCTAATAAATTAATGAATTAAGTTAGTACAATGATTTAAAAATATATGGGAAAAT
Organism: Vombatus ursinus; assembly: GCF_900497805.2. Classification (NCBI taxonomy): domain Eukaryota; kingdom Metazoa; phylum Chordata; class Mammalia; order Diprotodontia; family Vombatidae; genus Vombatus; species Vombatus ursinus. Next base: position 12,833,799 of record NW_020954563.1, read on the forward strand.
ACTACATATATTCTGTCATATGCAATATTTTAACAGAAGTACTTGTAATCTGTGTTGCTTTTTTATTTGTTTCCCTAGAGCTCAGCAAAGTGGTCTGCATATGGCAAGTACCTAATAAATACTTTTTTATTAATTTAAATTTTAAGTTCATAGTTATCAGATGACAGAATGTTAGAAATGAGTTGTATAGAACTTCTATTTATTTAAATAGGTTCCTTATTTTATGGAACAGATACAGTACAGGAAAAACAGCTAGAATTTACATGAAGCAAATCCATTTTCCTCACTGACATCAATTATGAAGTCAGATACATTTCTTAGGGGAAAAAAATCCCCCAGACGACTGGAATGAAAATTATTAAGTGAAGAAGGTGGAGACCTGGGTATGTTGTCTATAGAACCAGATGCATTTTTTCTTTAGGACCCTGCAGCCTTTTTCAAACTTCAGGAGTTAAGTCTTCCATTATGACTCTCCTCCCTTCTTGATGCTTTGCAGGCCACTACAGGAATGTTTCCTGTGGCTCAGGATGCCTGGCTCTATATTTGATATAGTACTTAAGTTTCCCACCCAAAAAACCCATTATTGGCAACATATCTAGAGAGAGTTATCATAAAGGGAGAGTTATCTGTTCAAATATATGTCATTTGTATGCATATGCAATTAAATGTATATGCAACATCTATTTATATATGTATGTGTAATTTAAAAAGAAACTTTAAGAAAATGCTCAATTATAGCCCAAATCAACAATGCAATAAAGAAATGCCATAAACATTATCTTTCCAATAAGATGGTATCACTCTTGCTTCTAGATTTTCAATATTATTTGCAAGTGGATTGAAGAACCACTAAAATAGTGGGGACTGATGTGACCTCAGCCCTAGAGAGGTCACATTTATACTAAGTCTAGGCATCAAATTTTAAGAAGGATATTAAACTGAAGCAAACCCACAGAAGTAACTAAGATGGGGAGAAGACTGGAAAGCATTCCATTGAAGAATCTGTTGTAGAAAGTGGAGAAGTTTAACACGGATAAGACTTACAGGATATTATTTCAGTTTTCAAGTGTATCTGAGGAGCAAGGATATCTGCTGCAGAGAGGAAGATGTCAGTTCAAAACAAAGGAAAAACATCCTTATCAGAGTTATCTAAGTGTGAAATGAGCTGCCCAGGCAAATAGTGAGCTCTCTGTCCCTGGAGGTGGTTAAGCAGTGGTTGGCTGTCCATGTGTCAGGGATATTACAGAATAAATTACTGCTCAAGTACAGGTTGAATTAGAAAATATCTATGGTCCTTTCTAACTCTGAGATTCTCCAATTTCAGCCGTGTTATTAACTCAATTTTCATGATCCCTGTTCTCTATTAGTGGAAGTTATTTACTCTATACTAAAATCTTGAACCTCAAGCAATAATCGAAATATTTTAGTGTTACTATTTCTATACAGTAATCTGTATTCCAGTGATACATTTATTTTGAAGGTAAACAAGTAAATCTAAAGTATTTACATTTCCAAGCCCACTGACTGCAAAAACCAAACCTATTTCCACTAAATTATTTGTGATACTCAAACATTGCATAGTTTTTTGTAATTAATCATGGGAGTGGGGAGGTTGTGGAGAACAATAGGAAAGCTTTTAACCTTTCTTAGTATCAAGGACCCCTTTGGCAATCTGGTGAAGCCTGTGCACCCTTTCTCAAAATAATGTTTCTAAGTGAATAAAAAAAAAATTGAAGAAAATACTGTTTCACTTAGGAATTAGTAAAAATAAAGATCTGATTTTTTTCCTCACATGAGTTCACAGATACCCTGAAATCTATCCCTGGATCCTTTGGGTGGAATCTGTGTACCCTAGGTTAAAAAACTGGTTTAGAGGAACACAGTTTACATGATGTGAGGAGAAATCAAAAGAGCAAAGTCTTTTAGGGGTAATCAGGGGAGTGACTTGATAGGCTGGTAGAAAAAAGCAGGTGACTAGGGAGTCATTCTGCTCTTTGGGACTTCCTTCCTTTGAGTGGTATGATTCTATGACATTTAAGGAAGAAGTAAAAAGGTCTCAGTTCAGCAAGTGGCCTCCAACTCTCTACAGCCCTTTCCTATCTCCGACCCTTCCTTAATTAGTTTCTTTTAGGGGCTAGTAGGGCCCAACTGGCCTTGGTTGGCCTTGTACCACAGGAAAAGAGCTAAGGGAAATGCAGATGTTGCACTGTTACTATGGTAATGCAACTACTGATTAAAGAGCAGTAAGCCAACTGTATAGAACACTAGGGACATCATTCAGTTGCTTCTGGACATGAATGGCACCAGGAATCAGGGCTGAATAAAAGAAAAAATTGGGGTAGGAATCCCAAAGGTTTCAGAAATCCTCATGCAAGAGGAACTCTGTGAATTTTATTTTTTAAGTAATAAAGTACCCAAACTTTCACCCCTAAACATTTTATATTAATCATGCTCATCTAAGAACTGAGAATATCACCTAGGAAATATATCCTTGATAATTAATTATTTTTTAGCACATATAGCCATTTTATTATAAAGGAGTTTTTAGGACAACCTGGGTAACATTTCAAAGAAGAGTTTCATCTATTTCTAAAACCGTCATCTTTTTGATGACTGAATACTTATTAAAAACAAAAGAGCCTCTTTCCTATTTCTAACATAGTGTCATTTAATACAGTATAACCTGCTAGTATATTTGATTTTTCTACTCTAAAATGTGATTTTAAGAATTCTCTAGTAATTCAAGAATTTGGGTTTTGCATTAGAAACTAATGCAAAACAATGTGGTAGAAAAAGAAAAGTTCTTAAAAGAACTGCAAACTATTAACAACCATACGAAAGAATCCTCTGAATCACTAATGACAAGAGAAATGCAAATCAAGGCAACTCTGAGATTTCATCTTATCCCTAATAAAATAGTAAGAGTGAAAAAAAGATGAGGATAAAACATATTGGCAAAGTTGTAGAAAGACATACACAACAATGCAATGTTGGTGAAGCTCTGAATTGATTCAATCATTTGGGATTATGCTAAAAAAGTTATTAAAATGTCTACACCCTTTGATTCAGAGATTCCATTCCTAAGCATATACCCTAAGATATACCCCAAGGAGGTCAATGATAAGAAGGAAAAAAACAGGTCCCACATATACCAAAATATTTACAGAAGCACTTTTTGTGGTAGCAAAGAACTGGAAGCAAAATAGATGCCCACTGATTAGAAAATGGCTAAACAAATTGTGGTACATTAATGTAATAGAATATTACTGTGCTATAAGAAATGACAAATAAGATGAATGTGGAAAAGCATGGGAAGATTTATATGAACAGATGCAAATTTAAAAAAACAGAACCAAGAAAACAATACACAGCACGAAGGGTTACAACATGTAAAGGGAAAAAACAATAGCAAAAAATAGGGAAACTGAGTACTGAAAAATAAAAATGACCAAGCTTGGCCCACAGGAAAAAACAGATATAAAAAGGCACTTTCTTCCTTTCTGTGGTACACTGCATATAAAATCAGCCTTTTTTGATCTGTTGGTTAGTTTTGCTGAACTGCTTTTTTCCCCCTCTTTTTTATTCTTTGTTAGAAGGGATGACTTTTTGTTGGGGGAGAAGAGAGGAATGTATTGGGAAATGCAAGCAATGTGAAAACAAAAAGAATATATTTTAACAACACTAAAAATAATTCCCATCAACGTTATATCACTACATACTCGGTGTATTATACCAGCTGAATGGAGATGTTTAATACCACAAAGCATCTGATAAAGAAGGTAAGACATTCTTTCATGGTCCAATTCCATATGAATCACTTGGCATAAATTAGCATCCATTAATTCCATAACCAAATACCTAGAAAGGAATAAGAAATTCCCTTTTACACATATGTACATTAGCAGAATTGTATGGCTATTTAAAGGATGTATATTCAACTGAAATCTGAAGGAAATCATAATAAAGCTTATCTGGTTATTTATTACATTGGCTAGCTTAAAAAAAATACAAAAAAACTCCATTATTTTTTGAGGATTCTAGAAATATATGAAATGATCAAGTATCAGAGAAATAAAGAATGTGTCATGGTCAATTAAAAATCTGTATTTCAAAGAACACAAATGGAACCTATAGCTTCTTGTTAAATTAAACAATTTATGCCGTGTGATTCAGGCCCCCAATACTGGAAAATGCAAAGGATATGTAATTTTGGCAGCTTGCAGGACCTTCTTCCAACTCAAACAGGGCAGATTAATAACTTCTATAAAACTCAGTAGATAAATCCTAGGAATTTCTTGAGGTACAAGGCAATCAAAGGACTTGTTCAAGATCAAAGAATAAATAAAGTTTAGAAATAGGATATGAATCCAGGTTATACTAATTCCAAACTCAGCATTCTATTTATTACAACAGGCTACTTCCAAAGGCTTCCATATACCAATAAGTGTTAACATAATATACATTAATACAAAAAATTAAGAGTCTACTTCATGATTTTTGGAGAAAACTATTTTGATTTATTAATCAATTTCACGTAGTAATTGTAAATAAGTGTGCAACTACTACACTAGCTGACCAGAGGTAGTGTAATTTAATATTCCAGAAAAGACCTATAATGAAAGACATTATTTGGTTACTAACAATATTTGGTTATGAATATAACAAAGCCTCCTGGTATTGTAGTTATAATGTGTTTTTTCCTAAGGAAGGTGATTAGTTCTATTTTGAAAAAGTCTTTTCAAACATTTCTCCACAGTGTACAGAGATGTATTCATAACCATTTAGTCTTAATGATCAAAGAAAGCTAGTTGAATGAACAGTATAACTGCAAAAGTTTCATTTCAACAGAGGAACTGTCACAAGAAGGAGCCTCTATCCTTAAGAGGAGTTTTTTATTAGATACTTCTTTAAAGTGATACCTGGTAAAATAGCTCTCTTTCTCAATCTCTATTGTATGTTACTTCCCTAGTTATTTAAACATTTAAATCTATTAGCTAAAGACAAGAGTAGAAATAAGAATACTCACACATCTTGAAATTCTTCTAGAGATTTTTGTGGTGTGAACACATTCAATAAGCTAATTATCTGGGAAGAGAAAATTCACTATTGTTCAGAATATCAGGAAATTTTTTTTTAACCCCAGTTACTAAAACTAAACCCTGACAGAAAATTCACTTTAAAATGGAAACTTTCATTACAGATTATTTTAGCACACTGTTTTGGGTGTAATAGACAATTCAATTTAAGTAATATTTTAAAGCAGAGCAAAAATTAAATATTGGAACAATCAAACCACGTTAACATTTAACAGACTGTAATAGGATAGAGAAGGTAACTGCATGAAGAGGCATACTGCCCAACTGTCATCTACCTACTCCAGCAAACACCTGAAGTTCATACCAGACAGTATAATTAACAGGAAATGTAATAAAAAATTATAGTTAAGTGACTTTTTCCATGCCAGAACTGCACAAAAATCTAGCCAGAGGACCACAGACAAAAGCAAAGAGGGCCATCACCAAAGTCAGGGCTAGCCCAGGCAAACAAACCCTTTAGCACAACCAGATATTGGTCAGAGATTTGTATAATATAATCTATGCAAGATTCCGTGTCTGAAGGCAGCAAGAACATATAGAGCCCTCTTCCACTTTCCCACCAAGAAAGACCTAGGGAGGTTTAAAAAAAAACTCCTAGTGTGGTCAGAAAACTCCAAGGTCAAACCCCTGAAAGCCCTAGGGAGCAGCAGCACTCATACTGGGATCACCCAAGCCCCTAAGGTTCTAAGATCCTTAACACTCTACCCTGAGATGTCATAGAAGGCCCTCAAGATCCAGTGCTGTCAATCTCAAAGATATAGGAGGGCCTAATTCTGAGAGATGGAGATGAGCACAGAAATGTAGATGGCCCAGGGAAAGCCGAAGTAGGGCCAACTACCCTACCTAGAAGGTGGAGCATGATGCTGACACAAAGCTGGGAAGATGAGTAAATCAAAGAAAACACTGGCTAGTATAAAAAAAGTCATTGTAAATCAAGAGACTCCCCCAAAGGGGTAACTTCATAACAACTGTAAGCAGTTACTCAAAGGAAAAAAATGAATTTTCTGCAAGGACTATCTACATGAATACCTAAAAGAAATGTACCAAGAGTTAAAAAAGATGAAATAACAGCTATGGAGAAAAGAACTAGAAGAAGAAACAACTTAGAAAAGTTATAAACCTTATTCAAACAATTGGAAAAATACAATAAAATATAAGATCAAAAACAGCTGACCAGGAAATCATATAATGAAAAGATAATTTAAGAATCACTGGACTTCTTAAAAACAATGATTAAAAAAAAGCTTGGATATCATATTTCAAGAAATCAAAAACTAACTGAATCTATCAGAACTAAAGGGCAAAATGAAGAGCACAAAGTCCACAAATCACTTCCTGAAAGAAACTCCAAAAAAGAAAAGTCTGAAATTCCCACAACAAAGAAAAAAAAATACTGCAAGTATTCCGGAGAAAGCAGACTGAGGTTGGTCGATGTGACTTTCATTTCACATAAATGGAAGGCAAGGAAGAGAAAGGGAAGAATAACTGCTGTGGCAGTTACTTAATCAAGTTTTCCAGTTTCTTGCATATAGAACATGTGATCTTTCCAAACACGTCTTTTGCTAAATTTAATTTCCCATAAAATATAATTTTAAACTTTATAAATAAGCACTTATCTATAACAGCTCGACCTGAAAATCATTTAATGGTCAGCTAGTATTATCCTTAATTTGCCTTTACAGATAAATCTAATTAACAAAAACATTCATGAACTCCCAAAGAACAGAGAATGTCACTCATGTTAATACATTCAGGAAAATATTACTAACTTACATTTTTATGATTGACACATTTTAACAGAACGAGTTCACGATAAGCTCTCTTTGCATGAGTTTGATTCTGAAATGGTCGACTTAATTTCTTGACAGCAACATTTATCCCAACAACTGTATCAAAAGCAGCACTGCAATTATGAAACATAACAAACAGTTCACTGTCAGCTTTAGGTAAAAGTAAGATTCGCACAATATATATTTAACTTTTTTTTTCATATATAAAACATATGAAGACAATCATTTGAACCACTGAAATGTCTTTGAAAATGGAAAGGTTCTGACCATTTGTTTCAATTCTACTATATGCAAAGCCCCATACTACGCACTAATTATAAATTAATTTGGAGTATCAAACACAGGTAACATTTTAAATGAGAAGTATAGAGACTACTTGAATTTGAATTCTATTAGAATTGTTTTCATGCTTAAATTTATAAACACCATTGACAGATAAGCCTGACCTTCTGTAGACAGTAATGACAATTCTAGCCCTTTATGTTTTCAAAGGCCCTCTGCATACGTCAGTGAGTTTGATCTAACAACCACCTTTTTAAACAGACAACATAGGTACAATTATTCCCATTTCATGGAGGTCCTTGCTCTGTCACTTCCTAGTTGTATGACCTTAGGCAAGTTATTTAATTTCCCTGCACAGGAGGGTCCTGCTCTTCTGAATCTATTAAGGATGTGACTCGCCCAGGGCCCCATGGACAAATGGCAGAGCCAAGAGTTAAACTCAGGTAGATCTTTAAGTCTAGCACTGTTCCTACTTTTTCTCAAGTATAAAAATACTAAGTTTGTAGGTAAAACAATTCTGTGTCAACATATAATGTATGATTTAGCTATTTTTTGCACATGGAATTCTGAATTTAGGCCACTAAAACTATATTTAAGTCAACAGTTACCTATTACATACTTATGGCAATAAGGTATATAACATTATACAAAAGGTTTTAATTTTTAAAATTTCAATTAGGGAAAAACAGCTATCACAAATTGACACTTCTATACATCCTAAGAACTATAAAAGAGGAGAGAAGCATAATCGAGTCCATCTGAGATTAAATGTGCAATAGTAAAAATGGAAATGAGAAATATCATAATATAAGCATTTTCTGAAATAGAGGTCCAGAGAGACAGACACACATACTTGCACCGACTATCTCACAGCCGTTTTTTAAAATTCTTCTTGGTCTGAATCTGTGATTTCATTTCAACCACATAGAGAACTCACTCCTGGTGAGGATGCTCCCCTGACCATGTAGAGCAAGTGTACTGTCTAGCCTAGGCTTAGGGAGTCACCCGAAGGCACTGAGACTTAAATGACTCGCCCAGGGAAACAGGACCGGCATGTGTCCAAGGCAGAGGGCGACCTCAGAGGCCATCTAGTCCCAACCCCTCACTTTAAATGAGTCTCAGGAAGGGTTAGTGACCTGCCCAGGTCACATGGGGAGTATCAGATACAAGATTTATCAATCTGTGTTTGCTGAGGGAGTTTCTTCTTTTAGAGTTCCTTACAATGATGAAACCACGGGATTAGATTTTGCAAAACACACACACACATGCACACACACACACACACATACACACACACATGCACACACACCAAACCAACCCTAACCTTTCTGTACTCACAAAAAAAAAAAGAACTGGTCCAAATCTAGGCAGTATCCCTTTAATAACATGTTTTCTCAAAGTAAAGATAAAACTATGTAGATATCTATCAATAGTTGTCCACAGTCAAGTTTTATACAAGCCAGATTTTGGAAAGAGTGTGGCTTATACTTAGACCAATTCAGAGTGCAGGCAGAGTTCTTATGTATATGTGTATATAAGAATACAAGCATATGTCCATGAAAATATTTCAAAAGAGCTATGATTTTTATCAGTTGATGGCAGAGCCATCATTCCATTAAGATAGACTGCAACCCCTTTGTACCTTAGTAGACAGTTTCATAAGCTGCTGTAACAAAATAGTAATAATGATAATAGTTTCATGATCTTGTGGGCAACTTTCTGATGATAAGCCTCTCAGAATTGTGCTGTGTTGGTTCTCAGATGACACTCAGTTGTCACTGGGCCTATACTTTTTGGTCAGACCAATCAGAGTTGTGGTCCAGAGGCATAGTCTTTGAGAATCCAGACTTACCAATATGCCACAGAATAAGAATTAGAGAAGTATCTGCAATATAGCCATATAAACTAAATACGCATACACATATACATGGCAGATCCTACATGAGGCCACAGGGCCATATGCTGTCCATAGGGCATCCTAGGTAACAGAATGAGAAGGTGGACTGCTAAGCATTCTTATTTTTTTTATAAACCACAAACTCATGAAACCATCTAAGGCATCAAGGGGTTGTGATGTGATCTGCACTGGAGGTGCAGGTGGAGGAAATATCCATACCTACAAAATCACAGAACTCTCGAAGTGAAATAGTACGTTTCCCACATATGCGCAGATATGCTCATATTCCATGAGCTGGGAAACACGTGAGGTCAATTTCAAGATCTTTTTCCTCTAGTATCTTTTTTCTTGTCTATACCAAACTTCAAGATAACCAAAACAGAAGAACCAAACCTATCACAGATTTTATTCGCAATGGCATTGCCTTGAATTATCTATTCTAATTATCTAAGACTGCTGTTTCTTCCTAAGCAACTTTTTCTTTTTGGCTTATAAAGTAGTCTAAACCAAAGTACTGTTTGTTCAATTTGACAACCTGTTTGAAGGCAAATAGTAAATTGCTTTCTTTAAGGTAGAATAATATAGAATCCTAACACCAAAAGGGATTGTAAAGATCATTTAGTCCACACTGCTCATCTTATACATAAGGAAGCTGAGGCTTGAGACATTAAGTGTCTTCCCCAAGACCATATTACAACAGTGGCAGAGCTGGAGATATGAACCAAACCTCCTGACTCCCAGTCCAGTGTTCTCCCTATCACATCAAGAGGCCACACATAAAATTAAACGTAAAAGCAACAAAGACCCTCCTGTACAAAAGCATGTTTTGTATCAGAATTTGGAGATTGAAACACATAAAGCAGGTAGTCAGTAACTTGCACAGAGAATCACAGACTACTGTGACTGGAAGGAACCTTAGATATAGTTCAACGCTTTCATTTTACAGATAAGAAAATGGTGGCCCATTAAGGAAAAGAGGTTTACCAAAGTTCACACAGTGACTTTTTTTTCTCATGAAAGAATAGTTAAGATAATGCAAAAATAACAAGATTAGCACAAAATTTTCTTACTTGTATGGTATTGGAGAAAGCAAAAAAGAATGATATACCATATGTTTTGTGACAAAGACCTAATTACATCTTCCAATTTTGCCAGACCTAAAATAACTTTTTAAAATGACTAAACATTTCACAGAACTGATTTAGAAATCAAATAATCATCATTATTTTGATTCCACAAGGTGAATTTTTGAAGGGTAAGAAATTGGATATTTGCACATTTGAAAAGGAAATAAATATTTGTGCTAGAAAACTTTGTAGTAATTCCATAAATATTTATGTATATCACAAGTATACCAAGAAGACAAAGCTGATTAAAATACCACCTCGCTTCCCCAAAGAGCAACAGCAAAAAAATGTTTTCAATATATAATTAAATGTGGTCTTAACATCTTTTTCAATTTGTCTAAGCTGAGAGGCATTCTGGTGTTGGGCTTGGGTTCTGGTGCTGGCTCCCTCACTTTCCATCCACATGAAATGATAGAATATTAAAGCTTAGAATAAATAATCTTTTTTTGAAACTCCTCAATTTTACAGAAGAGGTCCCAGGGGCCCCAAGAAAGGAAGTGACAACTAAGATAACATATCCAGTTAGTGGCATAGTTTCTCAGGCATGTATACTCATAAGTACAAGATACTGTGATACAGACTGTCTCTACATGCCAGAGATCTTCACAACAATGCAAAAGACAACAAGGTGTGCAAATATGGAAAGGTTTTCACAAAGTTGATGAGTCTTCAGTCTCAAAGAATGGGTAGAATTAGGATAGATTAAACAAGGAAGCACCTTCCTTTTTTTTTTTTTTTTTAAGCAGAGGGAACAGAAGAAACAAAGGTATGGAGGTAGAAATAAATATGGTAAATGAAAGTGGGGGATTAAAGAAGAGTGAAGAGGAGAGAAAAAAGATTTTGTGATAAGGAATCCTTAGTGCCCCATAAGAACAAAAACAGGGAGACTCAATAGGTTTGGGGGACGTGCTCCAGAAACATCCCTCCATTTCCAATGCATCGATCCTTCCTTTCATTAGGTTCTTTTCTCCCCCACCCCATTGTAATACTCTATTAAAAATCATTAGTATGTTTCTAAAGCAAAATAATTGTTATAAAATGAAAATTTTTAAAATTCTACTTGGAATATAGCATTAGAACCCTCTATTAAAGATTAATATTCTCAGTTTATGGCATCTAACCCAGTAGTTTCAGAGTTTTACATGACTGTAAATATCTGAATAAAAATTATTCACATTTCTATAGCATTTTAAGATTTAAAAAGCACTTTCCTTACAAATCAGTGAGATAGGTCATTCACAAGCATTATCATTCCTATTTCACAGAAGAAGGAATTGAGGCTCAAGAAAGTTTCAAAGCCAGAATGTATTAGAGCCTAGAATTACACCTAGGCCCTCTGATTTCAAAATCTAGGGCCTTCCTACTATACCATACATACCTGCCTTTCAAAAATCAAAACTGTCTTTTCTACTATCACTATCAGAGGAGTTTTTATTAGTGGAAGGATGGTAATAAACTTTAAGTATTTTGGTTTCTGATTTAGTTTATTCTGTTCAAACAAAAATTCATAATGAAAAATTTCATCAAAATTTCCCCTTTCTTTAAATTAAAATGACTGGTACAAACCAGGAGTAAAAAAAAATCATCAAATAAAACTAAAATTCTATAATTAGCATAGTTTATTAGTGATGAATACTACTGTAACCAGGTAGTTCTTTTTCATTGTTTCTCTTTTATAAAAATACAGAGCTTTCATCCTGACAAATATTGACTTTTGCCCTTAGCTAGCCTATACATTACTTAAAAATCTTTATAGATGGCAAGCCATAAATTAAGGTATTTTTAAGTGACCTCAAGATTACTTTCAGGAAAACACATCTGTGAGTCAAATTGCTTGGCTCTAAAAGATAAGATGGAATATAAATCAAAAGTTTGTTTCATCTCACAGAAAGCCTCATTAAGAATAAGAAAATGTTCTTAATTTGCATGCATTCTCTGATATCTTTCTCATAATACACTGGATTTGAGTTCAAATACAAAATGGTACCATTTGAAAGTTAACACCATCATTTTAGAAAAGACTATGAATTACTTCCAAAGATCTGTCCCTTTTTAAAAAATAAACTATGGACTACAAATCATGCTTAGTTGTTTGGACTTCTTCCACATATTTTTTCCTGATCATTCAAGAACTACAACAGAGGAAAGAAAGCTAAATAAGCTTATCATTAAGTAACCAGTCAAAAATCAAAAGAATCAAACTCAACACTTTCAGTTAAAATGTCCAAAGGGCTCTTTTTTTTTTTTTTTTTTTTTAGTGAGGCAATTGGGGTTAAGTGACTTGCCCTGAATCACACAGCTAGAAAATATTATGTGTCTGAGGTCGGATTTGAACTCAGGTGCTCCTGACTCCAGGGCCAGTGCTCTATCCACTGCACCACCTAGCTGCCCCTGGGCTCTTCTTTTCATACTGCCTCAGGTTACAAACTCAAAATGGAACTCTAACTACTACTTTGCTTTCTTCTTCATCTTAGGTTTATGTTACCAGTTTGTATTTAATTTTTTTTTGTTTGTTTAAAAACAGCACAGACCATTCTTCCCTTCATTAAGGGGGAAAAAAGAGCTTGTTGCCCAGTAAAATATGGACCAAAAAAAGTGGTTTGGAATTGCTGGTAGCTGTAGACTAGAAAAAATTTGAAAAACTTTACCTTTAGCTGGCCCATTGATGTAGTGGCAGCTCATTGTCTTACCATGCAAGAGACTAAGGTTCAGGATCAGACAGTAGAGGCTGGACATAGTTGAGGTAACACACCAAAGAAGAGACGGCCAGCCCAACCCCTCACACAGCATCCCTTCCTGGTTACTCCATGGAGTGATAATGATACTGACTTGCCTCATCTTGCCAGTTACTGGCAAGGCACTGCATTGATGGCTCCTAGAAATGGATAGGAGTGATTGGGAATAAAAGGGGGTAGGGGGGGAAAAAAAGGTGGCCATGATGAAGAAATGAGCAAACCCCAGAAACTCTCACCAACTCACTGTCAAATCATATACTTTAATATTAAAACTATTAGGGGAAAACAACAAAACAAAAAAGGAAATAAGGAATGAAAAATTACTACCTATTATAATTTATGTAGAGGTCTAAGAATTGAGGTTTGTATCCTGCAAATAATTTCACTATGTTTAATTACAGCAAGAAGTAGATTCAATTTTAGCTCACAATCCTGTAGTAAAAAAATAGAGCATTACAATATAAGCATTTTAAATTCTGGCAAGTCAGCTTCACCTTTTATTGCCCCCCAACCATTTCACAATAGCAAAGTGTACTACTTACCAAACAATTCCCTGAGCTCCAGATCCTATTGGTTTTAATTGCTGGTAACGTTTTAGTACTGTGAAAGTTGAATCTGCAACTTGCACACTATAAAAATGACTATCACATTTATTGTCACTCATGATGCAGTGCCACGTAGTTTTCCAAAGACCTGGTACCGTTTGATTTCCTTTAAGAAAAGCAAAATATACATGGATTCTTACTTAAATATGCATGCTTATGTGAACCATTTATTCTTATAAATTTTAGTCGCTTATTTCAATTTTTTAAAACTACTCATGAGAATTAATTTTCAGTAAAGATGAAAATTGTGGTATTTTTTGGCACTCTGAGGCATAAAGTCCCACATATTATCACAAAGCAATTCTCAATTATATACTTCTCTCAGATATGAATAGCCAAGGAGAAAAGAGAGATCTTGGTCAGAAGCAATATGTGGTTTCAGAAGAAAAGAAGAGGTAACAGGTTACTGGCCCAGGACAGAAGTTTTATACTGACAGAGATAATCCAGACCTAGACCCCCATAACTTTTTTCCCTCATCCCTGGAACACTGATTTCAGCCCCTCATACCTGAGATCCTACCCCAGTTACTCCTCCTTTGGCTAGCACCGAATGAGCTCCAGCTCCATGGAGGAAAGAAGGTTGAGTAGGAGGTTCCACTGGCTATCTCTTCCTTTGTGTGCCACCTCAACCAGGTCTAACCTCCACTGTCTGATTCTGAACTGTAAGATCTATACCTTGTCAATAACCATCCCAGAATACAGATGGGCCACAATGGTTTAAATACCACAATGGTTTAAAGTTGAAAGAAGTAGGTACATATGCTATCATTTTTATGAGGTAGGCTGGGAGCCTAATTGACATATATTATTTATATGAAATGACTTTCTAGTTCTAAATAAGGAACTTTTAGAATATAATCCTCTCCAGAATCGAGGTATGTATGTGTGTGTGTGTGTGTGTATGTATACAACTATACAACATAAAACAATTTGGTAAGCTTTACTGAGAAACCTGTTAAGAGACATATTAACACTGCAACCTGTGCCTCAAGAAATCTTGACAGTTTATAAATAAATCCTTTCATTAGGAAAGAAAACAAAATAATTCTTTTCCTTTAGAATTAAATTTTAATAAACTAGAATTCAAACACCTACTTCTGGAAAGAATAAGGTATAGATTATTACTAGAATTGTTAGTGCTACCATAATAGGATTGTACCACTATTTTCCTGTTATTAGTTTCCTTATACATCTCCTATATCTCCTATCTGTTTCAGCTGGAGGTGGAAGGCATTGTTTCTATATTATATTTAATAAACTATACAAATCAGGCTTAGAGATGAAAGAAGGTACTTCAAAGATACCTCCAACTTCTTCCAGTCCTTGCTCTCAAGGAGCTCACAATCTAATGGGGAAGACTACACACAGGCAACTATGTGCAAACATCACATGTAGTATGTGTGTATATAAACACAAACATGGCCATATACCCAATAAATTGGAGATCATCTTGGAGCGAAGGTATTAGAGTTGACAGGATAGGGTTTTGGAAAAGATGGGATTACAACCCAGTTCTTTAGACTCCAAAACAAGCATTCTTTCTACAGAAACCAGACTGCCTCCTAATCCAACTCTAATGCTTCTTCTCTGTGTAGAGTGTTGTTTTGAAGTAATATAGGATTGATTCTTCATTAAGTCCAACTCCAATGACCCTGGTGCTGAAAGACTCAGATACAGAAGTATACAGATTGACATTCGTATCATGTTGACTAAGCTTTAAGTAAAAAAGGACCAATGAAAGAATGTATACCTAACGTCTAAGGACCAGTCCACATGCTATCAGGTTGACCATAGCAGGAATTGTCCTCACTTGTTTATTCTGTTGTTGTTGTCTGTCCTCCATTCTCAAAGGGAACCAATGACATCAGGAAAGTGATGTCTTGACTTCAAAGTAAGTTGGATTTAAGTGAGGCAGGGCTGTGCAAAGTCCCCAGCCTCACTCTCTAATCTAGAGCCATCTGGGTCCAGTGAAAGACATACTGGAGATGGCCCCAGATATAGCAGGAGACATGGGTCTTTTTAAGCTAAGGTCTCAGTCTGAGGTAACACCCATTTAGTAATTAAAGATAGGTAAGAAATGAGGCAAAGAATGGCCTCTTTTAACTACTCAAAAAAAAAATCCATCTGGGAGGGGAAGATCCTCAGGGTTTCTGGCCAGAACAGAAACAATTGCTATTTACACCTACTCTGAGCCAACAAAACCCCAAAAATGACCAACTGAATTCTGGATTAGGGCCCATTACTGGCCAAATAGTGAGAGTCAGAGTGATCTGGATTATGATTCCTTCCATAAGGAAATATGGTTCCCTCCTATCCCCTCCCCCCAAAAAGGGTGATGATTTATTTGTTTTAGTTGTAAATCATTTTCAAGCTTTCATTTCTGTGTAAATAAGTCAAATAGTAAAACCTACTTCAAGTTAATAGAATCCTATCTTTTCTATCACTAGTTCTTTATCTATAACTCTGCTATTTTTAGAATTATCTAAAAGATGGGGAAATGTTGCTTTTCCATGTCTTTTGATAGAATCACTACCCACATCTTTCAGATGAATAATGTAATTTTTAACAGCTCCCATTCTCATGCTGCTCATGTAGCCTGGAGAAGAGAAGAGAAGGGATACCTAATAGCTGTCTTCAAGCATTTGAAGGACTCTCATGCAGAGGAGGGATTTGACTTGTTCTGTCTGGTCCCAGAGAGCAGAACTGGGAACAATGGATGGAAGTTACAAAGATGCCAATTCAGGTTTGAGGTTAAGAAGATTTTCCCAACAATCAGAGCTATAAAAAGTAGAATGGACTGCTTCGTGGTGAGTTCCCCATAATCTCCCTCCTGAGAGATCTTCAAGCAGAGGCTGGACCAACTACCTGTACCAGTATGCTGTAGTGAAGATTTCTTTCATGTAAGGGTTGAACCAGATGGCCACTAAAGTCTCTTAAAACTCTCAAATTCTGTGATATATACATATACATAAAACTGCAGATAGATAATTAGTCAGATGACATGTGGATCTGGGTAAAGAGGAAGACAAAAGCAAAGAGAAGGTACACACAATGAACCATCAGATCTATTCCTGGACACTCTACTTGGATAGTGTTAGCTAGGTGACGACAGGCTGACAAGTGTTGCAGTACAGTGCTGACTCAAGAAGACCCGAGTTTGAATCCTGCCCCAGAAAATGAGTAGTTGGGGCAGACTAACTTTGGGCACATAGATTTTTAAAAGGCACAAAGCAGATGAGGAGCCACAACAGGAGCTTTCAAAGACGGGAAGAAAACTACAAGAGTACACAGTCTCCGAAGCTAAGGGAGCAGAGGGTAGGTTATTATAAAGAGGTCAAGAGGAATGAAGGCAGAAAAGGTCTTTGGGTCTTTACTCTTTAGTGTCCAGGTCAGTAATACTTTTCAGAAGAATAATGGAGATGGAAGACAGACTGATTACTGAGGTTGAAGAATAAACTGTTATTGAGGAAGTGGAAGTGATGAGCGCCAACTACCCTTTATTGAAGTTGAACAGTGAAGGAGAGAAGATGTTGGCTTGAGCATAATGCTAAGGGAAGGGCTCTGGGTTTTGTTTTGTTTTTTTTTTTAATTTTAATTTTAATTTTTTAGGCCAGGAAAGGCCTGAATGTGTCTGTGGATTGAGAAAATGGGAATTAGTAGACTAGATAGTAACAATGCCTGAAAGAACTAACAACTGGGATAAAGGCAACGAACAGAAGAGATAAAATAGGACTCAGGGAAAGATGGGATTGAGGGTAAAGGAAAGAATATCCTTGCTGAAAGTGAAGGAGTAAGAGATGGGAGCAGGAATATTGAAAAGAGATGGTTTGGAACATACATTATTGTAGAAGCTAATAACACACCTTATTTTATACAGTACTTTTAAGATTTAGTCAATAAATAATAAGCATAATGAGATTTTATAGCATCTACATCTTTCGATCAACTGACAAACAATAAAGATGTGGTCTATTACTGAATATCTTTTTTTTAATTGAATATTTTATTTTTCCCAATTACACATAAAGACAACTTTTAACATTCATTTAAAAAAAATTTTGAGTTGCAAATTTTCTCCCTCCCTCTCCTCTCCTCTTCTTAAGACATAAGCGATTTCATATATATGTGCAATCATGTAAATGAATATCTCTTTCCAAAGTTTGCATGTTCCCACTAATACCTTCATCAAGGATATCCTCCATTCATGTATAGATAACTCAAAGATTTTGTACAGGTAAAAGAGATATTTGTTTTATAAAAAAGATTTGATTCACTAGAGCAAAATGTCACCTGAAAACCTCTTTTTCAACAAGAATCTCCATCTATATATCAAAATCTATACATCAATATCTGTTTTTATCTTGGCCCTGGCACTGTAATAGTCACCAGAAGGAACTCTACCAAAGGGACTTGTAAGAAGACCACTTCTCACTGTACCTTAGAGGCTCAAAAGAAGCAGTCTCCAGGCCTCTGTTATCTGGAAGAAGGCAGTAATCTGAGGGTCCTGTGACCTGGGGCATCATTGTCTCTTCCATGGGCTTCAGTTTCCTCTTCTGCAAAAAGGGCTGGGGCCAAGTCACATTCACCGCCAAACCCTGGGATCCTGTGACCCCTCTAAATATATGATCTGCTGTGATCCTCTCCAGATAATGCGTGTTCCAGTGGGAGCTGCCAAAATGACTTTCCTAAAGCAAATATCTGACCATGTAACCTTTCCCTTCCCTATTCAATGAGCTTCTTATTTTCTCGAGTCAAATACAAACTCTACAGTTTGGCATTTCAAACTTTTCTTCATCTAGACCCATTCTATTTTTCTGCCATACTGCTAATATAACTCCTTTCCATGGACTCAACAATCCATCCATACTGTTGTACTTGTTGTTTATCATCCACAATGCATCATCTCCCTCCTATGTGGACTGGCTGTCTTTT
Source organism: Vombatus ursinus (assembly GCF_900497805.2). Lineage (NCBI taxonomy): Eukaryota > Metazoa > Chordata > Mammalia > Diprotodontia > Vombatidae > Vombatus > Vombatus ursinus. The sequence continues at coordinate 12,852,263 of NW_020954563.1, forward strand.
AAGCCTGGGATGCTTTCCTCTCACTGCCACATTTAAGAATCCCTGGCTTCTTTCAAGACATAGTTCAAGAACCACCTCCTGAAGGAGGTCTTTATTGATCTTACCAGCTGCTAGTGTCTTCATCGTTAAGGTTACCTTGTATCTACTGTCTTTGTCTTACATATAGCTAATCATGTGCATGTCTTTCTAATGTAAGGTTTTTTAGGAGCAAGTACTGTTTTTGCCTTTTTTTGGGGGGAGGGGGTATTGCTTATTATAGTACCCTGCACATAGTAAGTGAATAATGTTTGTTGATTTAATGAAGTAGAAAGAACCAGGATTGAATCTCAGCCTCTCTGCTTTCAGCTTCCTTCCCTGACTCCCTGAACTGTACCCCTCACAAGGCCTTGGGGAGGAAAGCAGACAATGTTGTACAGCTGTTCTAAGGTCTCTTCCAATTGTAATATCTGGTGTAATATGGAAGATTTTAGAAGACCTAGATGTTACTGCCAACTCTGAGGTTCGGTAATCTTATCGATATTGCCCAGACCACTGACTTTTTGTGTAACAAATCACTTATCCTTCATAAGCCTCCTTTTCTACCTCTCTTAAAATCAGGTGGTCAGTCTATAATCTCTATGTATGATCCCTTTCATCTCTAACAACGAATGATACCCCACCCTCACAAAATAAAAACAAGTGTCTCTACGTAGACATGCTAGGCCCACTTTGGCCCAAATCCACCAAAAATAGTTTCGGGAAGCCAAAAGATAGCATAAGGAGGGAATCCAGAAGGCAACTCCTACTCAACTACTGCAGGAGAGGCTGAAAAAAGATAAACCAGGAGAAAATACGAATTACCAAAACAAGGAGGCAGACGAACCATAAAGTATAAATGACTGATACCTCCAAAAGCTACAAGTTAAAAATACTACCTGGCAGATGCTGGACTCCCCTTTCTGTCTGGATGCTAATTTTCTGATTCCCATTTCCACTGAAGATAGCCTATAGTCCTGTTACACTGTGGCCAAATACCCCCTTCCCAACAGTTGTTGGTTGGGGCATGGCCTCTCAAATAATTTGGATTAGCAGGGAGTTATCAACTACAGTTCTAGTAGGATGATAACCACTGGGCCTTACTATCTGTCCTACCATTGCTCCCTAAATTCTACCTGGAGATTTACCATCTGTCCTGCCAAAATACCTTCCACATTCATGGGTATTACCATATGACCTGCCTTTATATCTCGACTCCTGGGCTTTCTCATTCACCTGTCGCTGTAATATGACAAAGACCATTGGACCTTTCTATATTCCTTGTGCAGAATCCTTCAATATCTGCAGTCTATCCCAATTAGAATGTGAGTTCTTTGAGAATAGGAACTGCCTGGCTTTTTACTTTGTAAGCCCAGGACTTAGTCATTTTTTATGCATAATAAGCACTTAATTATGTTTTTCCATTTCAAAGGCTTTTTTCCAACAGGTATCTCTCACAAAAGATATAACATTGTTTAATGACATTGATCCCATACATCAAGTAACCATATGTGTCACTGTGATAGATGAGGTTTGGCATAAAAATTGAAGAATTTTTTTTTGTGGATTATGAGTTTTTCTAGATGTTCTAATTAGTAGATGACATCGTACTGGCTGCACTAAGCCCTAAAACAATGCAGAGCTTCCTGGAAGAAATCTGTAACCACTCAATAGTTTGGCTTGACCACGTACAGGGAGCAACTAAGGGAATGAAGAGTGAAAAAAAAGCCTGTTGTTTGAATGCCAATATTAAGACTAGTGTTGCTGAATGTCAGCAAGACAAGAAATAGAGCACCCCTAAGAACTTCAAAAAAAAAAAAAAGAGTATAACACTGAAAGCAATAGAGAAGCATATGGGCGTGAGCAGCATGTAATATATAATGAATGAGGACCTCTGAAGAACAGGGATAAAAAATATCATCAAGGAAATGTACGATAGGAAGAAAAGGTGGGCTGGTCACATGGCAAAGGGAAGGAATGAGAGGTAGACAGCATAGACAGCCAGTGTTTTACTGGAGCCCTTACGATGTCAGGAGAAATTGAGAAAGTCCTCCAACACACTGAGAAAGCCTCTTTGGAGGACTTGGACAAGAACTGCATGGGATAAACAGGCAGAAGTGGAATGCACTCTGCACCGCTGCTGGGAACTGGCTGATATGATCACACATCTATTCGAGTATTTGAGTTTAAAAGATCTACACTGCGCTTTTCCCATAACCTTGTGATAGCCTGGCAATGCAGGTATTGCGATCCTCATTTTACGGAGGAGGAAGTAGGTTGAGTCCGTGTCAACAGGTAGAAAGTGTAAAATTTGGGTCTGAACCCAGGTATTCTGATTCTGAATCAAGTTGTGCTTGTTTTCCCCCATTAGAATGCGAGCTTCTTGAGGACAAGGAAGTCTTCTTTTACCTCTTTTTGTATCTCCAGCTCTTAGAATGAGTGTGGTGCTTAATCAATGCTTACTGACAAATGATAAAAAGTTATAGTTGACAGCTATATAGTTTGAGGGTTTACAAAGCATTTTATACACATTACCTTTACTGTCTTATTGTGTCATTTCAAATGTCCTTCACCATCTGAAGTCCTCAGCTTCCTTGACCTTTTGCCAGCCTGACCCTGTTACCCACCAAATCTGGGTAACCAATCATCTACCTCCTCTTCTTCTTCCTGTTCTCGAACAACTAAATAAGGTTAGAGGAAGTAATACCTGTTGACCAGGCCCATTACAAATTAGTTCTTTAACCTCAGTTGACCATAAGATAAAGGTTAGACCAAGAAGCAAGACAAGGGGGATGTGTCTAGAAATGACAAGGGAATGGTGAGTTGGCACTTGAGCTAGAAGGCCAAAGAAGCTATAGGGGAAGGGATAAACTGTATAGGCAGAAAGAGCTAATAGGAAAACCTGTTATGTGCTTCAGAATATTGGAGTGACTCTACTTGATCTGGTACAGCTCCCCCAGAAGTTAAGAGTTTTCTCACTGAAATACCGTGAGGTGATCCTTGGTGAAATTATCTCCAACCTAGCCTCATCTGGTTCCAGCAATTCCCTTAACTTCCTGGACTGTCTCAATATAGGAGTGCTGTGGGTTCATAATTTCTAGACTCCAGCTATTTTCTTGTCTAGCCAATCTCACCATCAATTAATAATAATAGTAATAAATGTACAAAACACTGTGCTTTATAGCTTAAAAGGTACTTTCTGCAAAACATTACTATGCAGATAACACATCCATTTTAAAAAAGTCTAGCATTTAATAGCTAGCATTTTAAACTAGCACTTTAATATCTGCAAGGCAATTTACAAATTATTATTTCATTTGAGCCTTATAACACCCATGGAAGGTAGGTGCTATTAGTATCCCCATTTTACAAAGGAGGAAACTGAGGCAAATAGAGGTTAAGTGACTTGCCCAGCATCACACAGGTAAGAAGTGTCTGAGGAAGGGCACAAAGCCAGGTCTTCCTGATTCCAATTCCAGCCTTCCATCCACTGTGACACCTAGCTGCCTCAGAAAAGGAAAAAGAACCAGAGAGGCGAAATAGCTTATCAAAGGTCATACAGCTCTGGGACTCGAACCCAGGTTTTCCAACTTATAGTCCAGTGACGTTTATATGACAGCATTTCCAAGTACTGGCTGCTTCTATGACCATCACAGAAAACACTCACAAATGGTGCTTGGAAAATGGATATATTAGCTAATACAAACATTGGTCTATGTAGTTTGAGTGAAGCAGAACACTGGCTGAACCTTGGATATTTTTATACTTTGTATAACAAAAATTATGGGATTTGATCTAATTCTTCATTTCTCCCAAACTGAGAGCCAGAATCACTTACAAGAACTTGGAGCAGAATGTACTAGCTTCAACTATTAACAGCTGACAGAAACACAGTGCCTCTCAGCCATTTAGGTCAGGAGTGGGGCATAGTTTTTCAAATCTATTTGCCTCTATTTTATTGCTAAACACTAACTATTAGTTGTAACTATACAGCAATTTTTATGAGGACTAAAAATTGAGGTTTTTAAGTTAGTCAGTTTAACTATATCAGAAAGAATCACTTCCAAGCAGCAAATTAAAATTCAACAAATATTTATTAAGTGTCTACTGTATGCCAGAAACTGTAGGATAGGAAAAAGGGACTGGCCCTATGATTTCAATGGTATAGAAAACTCCCATATAAGTAAAACTTCCTCTACCAAGGGAGGTGGACACCTTTTCAATTTATAATCTTAGAGAGTTGCTTAGAACCCTGAGAAGTTAAGTGACATGCTTAGGGTCACACAGCTAATATTGTGTGTCTCAGAGGCAGGGTTTGAATAGAAGTCTTTCTGACTTTGATACTGGCTCTCCATCTACTACACCTTGCTCCCAATCCAGGGACTATGCTAGACAAAAAAGTACTTGGGGAGCTGTTTAGAAGACAGACACCAAGTTCAACAGGTAGCTCTCATCTATCTAGAGCTGCACTAAGACCTTTCTATACAATTCTTCATTCCCATCAGAATCGTACAATGTTAGCATTAGAAAGGGCCTTAAGTATAATGTAGTAAAACCTCAACCCTCAAGGAGAATCCCTTTTGCAGTATGTTGAGAATTCTATTGGTTAGAAAGTTCTTTATATGGTGAGTCAAAATCACATTTTATAATTTCAATTGGTTTAGAAATTTCAAGACACACTGAATAAGCCTAATTTCTCATCTATGTAACAACCTTTCAAATATCTGAATTTAGCTACCACATTAGCTCTTTATCTTCTCTTCCCTAAGCTAAACATAGCCTATTCCTTCAACCATTAGTCAAATGGCATCATTTCTTCATTACACTGTATCCTTCTTCTGGGTACATGCTGATCTGTCAATGTCGCCCTTAAAATATGGTACTGAAAGAGACATATGATTTCTTGTATTAGACCAGAATATAGTGGGACTGTCAGTGAAATGTATACTCTCCTGCCAAGGCAGCTTATGACTGTTAGTTCCTTTTGTAACTATATCCCATTGTCTCATATAAAACTTAGGACCAAACTAAAATCCTTATTTCCCTCCTTAGCCGCTGCCCACATGCACATACCTAATGCTGAGAAAACTTACCTTCCCTCATTCTATACTTATACAGCTGATTTTTTAAGAAGCTTAAGTCAGGCTTCATATTTACCTCTGTTCCATTTTTTACTGTTTCATACTAGTGAGAATCATTTTGCTGAGTTCAAATCCAGCCTCAGGCACTTCCTCGCTGTAAGCCCCTCGGCAAGTCACTTCACCTCTACTTGCCACAATTTTCTGTAAAAATGGGTATAATAACAGCACCTACCTTGAAGAGTTGTTGTGAGGACTGTAGATGATAATATTTGTAAAGCATTTAGCACAGTGCCTAGCATACAGTAGGCACTATATAAATGTTAGCTGCTATTATTAATTGTTGTTGCTGTTCTGCCCTGTGGAGAGGTCTCAATTCCTTTACTATAGTAAATGTGAGAAACCAAAATACTAAGTGACTGAGAACTCTATAGTTAGTACTTTACATACATTATTTTCACTTGCTGTAAGAGATGAAATTACTTTCCTAAATCTTTGATCAAGGAACTTACAATTTTAAAAACCTGGTTATCAATTTGAACTACATTATACTAGAGATTTAGAAACTATAGATGTTTGGGTGGAAACTATACTCATCCTAATCCATCACTTAGGAGTACTGGGGGTGGGGTGGGGCAAAATCTTTGCTATGAACTTTAATTCTGTGACTTCCTTCACGCCATACAAACACCGCATTGGGGGAAAAGACTGAAATCTAGTTAATTTGGGTTTTATCATGTTAGTGAGGGTGGCATGAATAGGTAAAATAACAAACAAGCTAGCACACGCAAGCGCGCGCACACATACACACACACACACACCCCCCACCTCTCCTTTTTCCTCTACTATTGCTCTCTGATTTCTATGCTTTTATTACATTGAGTTCTTTTATATTATGATCCTATCAAGACTACCTTATCCCCAAAGAGCAGTTAAAATTAATTTGCTAAATAATGGCAAATAGGTCAAAAAATATCTTCAGCCCAATAACATTTTTGTGGCCTAAAATATGTTTGCTGGTCCACTGGATAGCTGCTCTTTTCTAAACTACGATGACCTTCTGGTTTCCTTTACAAATACATTAATTAGTTTGGCATTTCAAGGAACTGTGACTGCACAATTTGGGCATTTGCTCCACCAAAGCAGATCCTCAACTCTTTTCCATCTCAATGGATGGGTTTTATGAGTTGCTGTAATAAAAACAAAATAAACAAAATGAAAATCCTCACCATACGGTACCCAACTTTCTGATGATGAACCTTTCCAAATTTTGTAGACTGGTCCTCAGTCAGCAGGCAAAAATTGTGTTACTGGACTAATACCCTAAGCCTTTCTAGTTTAGTGAGACCTGTCAGAACTTTCATTCTGGTGGAACAGCCTTATAGAATCCAGAGTCATCTCCACAGACGATGAGATATTAGAGTAGAACTTTAGTTGAAGGACACTAAATAGTGTACAGATAGGTATTCCCTGCAAAATCTAACTGAAAGGGAGTGTAGGAACTAATAGAATGACTAGTAATATATGAATAGCTCTGAGAAATAAAAAAGATAAAAAACCCAAAATGCACATTTTTATAACCTCTGTAACTCATAAGGTGGGCGTAGCAAGAACACTGGACCAAGGGCAATAACTTTGAGTGTTAGTCTCCACCCAGCTACTGCTCAATCCAAGACAAGTCATTTAACCACTGTGGCCTCAGTTTCCTCATCAACAAAATGAGAGTATTGGACTAAATTTTAAAAACCCATTTCAACTCTAAAGTTTTGATGCTAGATATTTGTAAGACTAAAGAAAATGCTTAATATATCAAGTTTTAGCACTGGAAAGAAACATCAGCTAGTCTCACCTCTTTATCTGAGTGATTTACGTCCAGAGAGTTGAAATTACCTACCCAAGGTTATACAGCATGATTCATCTGCTTTCTTTTTGTAACAAACTATAGTATGAGAACTAATCATTCTTTAAACAGTCACAGTCACTGAATCAAAGTTCAATTGTACATAGAAATGTGGATTAATGTCCTTCCCCCACCCCAACCTTCAATGGGATAAGATGGGATAAGAGTCCACAACTGGTTGCACTTCAGAATCAAATGTGTAAACTCATTTAACTTTAGTTTCTCAACCTACAAAATGAGGATAATGATACTTGTGCTAGCTACGTACTTCACAGAAAAGTTCTGAGGAAAGCTTTCTATAAACTTTGAAGCACTCTTTGCATGTGAGCTTCAAGTTTAATTAATGTTGAACATACTTCCAGATGACAACTGTAAACTAACAACAGAAAACTGTTAATGCCTATTAATAGTTGACATTTATACAGTACTTTTAAAATTCACATGACCTCATTTTATTCTTACAACTCTGTGAGTGAAGTAATATAAGTATTATCTCCATTTTACAGATAAGCCCACTAAGGCAGAAACATTAAGTAATTTGTCCATGGGCACATATCCAGCATAGGCAACAAGATTCAAATCCCAATTCCAAGTCCTGGCCTCTTTCCCCTATATTGTTACAAGAAAATTACTACTTCTTTATATCTTCTACCTTGTTTCCCTCTTCCTCAAATGTCTTTTCTTATGAAACAATTAAAGTATGTTGGAGGGATGCAGAAAGACAAAGCCCCCCACTTCACTGCTGAAGGTATGAATTAGAGAGAATGGAATTATTCAAGAAAAGTAGATAAACCATTTATAGTTTTTTACTCAGAAATCTCAATACTGGATGTATATCCCAAGGAAGTCAATGACAGAAAGGACCTGAATGTACCAAAATATTCATAGAAGTAGTATTTTTAATAGTTAAAAAGTGGAAAGAAATTACGTGCCCAATGACTAGGGGATGGCTTAAAGAAGTGCAGTATATAAATGCAGTGAGATAGTACACCAGAAGGAACGGAAAATATGAATAATTCAGTACAATTTGGAAAGATTTTTAGTCAAAAAAGCCAAACCCCTCCCAAATTTACAAGATTCCTCATCTGTAAAATGAAAGAACAGGAATTGATGGCCTCTAAGGTCTCTTCCAGCTCTAAATTTATGATCCTAAGTCATTGTATATATTAAAGGTAACATTAAAAGGCAGCGAAACTAAACTTAAATACAACAGACAAAGTTGATTTCAAATTATTAAAGTTAAAGCACACATCCTTAATTTTTGTTAAATAAACCACAAAAATGGAAAATGACATGTACTGTCAACTGCAATCACTACACTAGGTATTGTTGCTTAACTTTTTATAGGTAACTATGGGGGCAGATAGAATTTTGAGGAAGTCATTCTAACAAAATACATCAGTAAAAGAAATTAAAAAAAAAGAATATGTGAAAGTACCTGGATTACTAAGGGAATATTTAATATAAAGTTAAATGTATATCAAATGCTACTTTAATGTTCAATATTTAATTTCTTCAAGTCTTCAGGAAATTGATATTTTAAAAGGTTAGTTATTCTCAAGGGGATTTGACTTTTCAAACTCAAACAAATACCAACAGATAAATCTGAAAAAATCTGCATGGTTTCCTTCCCCTTCCCTACCTTAAGCTGGAAAAATTTCACAAGACAATTATTTAGATTATTAGCACAGTTGCCAGCACATAAGAACTCTTATCTATTCACTACTACAATTCAATCACTAAGGTGGGTATGTAAAAAAAAGATATCCTATTCCCTCTATGCTTAGAAAAATAAGCCTTACAACAGTCAGATCAGCAAATATTACAAAGAAAAAAAATGCTGGAAATTAAGCCTGAACTGTGCTTAGCTTTGGAAACTTTGGTAGAGGCTGATAAATGCTCCATATTTGACATTTAGGACAATGAATTTCAAACACTATGAAATGGAAGAAATATGATTTGAATTACTATTGAGACAAATACGACATTTAATATTTTACATAGGAACTTTTCAAAGATTAAATTTACCTAATATTTTAGTGGTCTGATAATTTGATCTGGTTTATTTAAATTGGTAACAGTTTGAGAACAAAATGTGACATGTTCAAGAAAGTCAAGATTTTCCCAGGGAAGACTATGTTAAAATGGGATTTTTAACTTACAAGGAGACCTCTGAAAGGAAAAAGAAAAGATTGCATAGAAAAATGAAAGAACCTTGACTGAATCAAGGTTAAATGCTTTCTTGCATTGTAGCAAATTACTGGCTAAAAGATTGTCAATGTTAACATTCATCTCACTGCTGGTTCTGGAAATTTACCAACAAAAGGAAATGTATCAGGATATAAAAACTGGCAACAAATTAGAATGAATTTCACTGGGCTAAAGAGGCATAAAGGAAACAGAACGGGGGGGGGGGCAGGGGGGAAACTTAGAGGTCATCTAGTTAAATCCACATAAAAGTTAGTCTGCAATAAGATATTTAAATTAAGAGCCAAACCATTTCTCTTCTTAAACAGAACTAACAGTCTCTGCCTGGAATTAGTAGACAAGGTTCTTCCTGGAAGGCATTTTCTATCTCACTCACTAAGATAGCCTAGCAGATTCCCTAGGAAGAAATTAGGAACATTACCCAATTCAAGATGCTCAAAATGTACTAATGCTGATAAGGGGTCCACACCAGCTAAATTAGCAATAACACAACTTTGCCTAAGGCCTCACTTAAGTCACTCTACACTGCCTCACTCCCTCATTCCAGCCCTCTTCAAATTCTGTTCAGCACAGCTATTCTGAGAAACTGATGGATGCTAAGGTTCCTAGGAGAGATGCCAACATGGTCTGACCAGGGTTTGATTCTCCACTCTGCTTCTTACTAAACTGTGTGACTTTGGGCATATCACTTAAGATCTCCAAGCCACAGTTCCCTACTCTGTAAAATGGGAATAACATATGCTCTACCTACTTCCCAGGGTTGTTGGGAGTCAAACACTTTACACACTAGTACTAATGTGAATTATCCTCACTTACACCTCAGTCTGATATCCTATGTAATTTTTCAGTAATAACTGAAGAATTTGAGGAAAGAGAGGAGAGACTTCAATCTAGGTGACTTTAATTTAGGTGACAAGTATGTTTTCCTTATTTTACCTTTTCAGAGAATGAGTGTGAGTGAGGAATGAAAAGCCCAAGCGCTCGTTTCTTCAAGATCAAGTAAACGAGCGTGGAGTGGGAGGCAGTGGTCCCCAGAGAGGCTCCAGATGGGGGGAGGGGGAAGGAGAGAGTCCAAGAATGACAGCTGGGAAGGGAGGCACCAGGGCGGGACACAGGAGTACCTGGGTGCCCAGCCGCCCCGGCAGGGCAGCCCCAAGGGGGCTGGGCTGCGAAGGTCTGGGGCTAGAGGGGTCCTGGGATCGTCGACTCCAAACCTCTCATTTTACGGAGGCCAAAAGAGGGGCGGCAGGGGCTGGCCCAAGGTCACGCAGGCAGGCGGGGCGGGAGCGGCGCTGGGGTCCCGCCTGGCGATGCGGCGCCCCGAACCCGGCCCTGGCCCGGCTCCGCGGCGCTGGCACAGGCGCGGGTCCCTCCGGCGCCTCTGACAGACAGAATGCGGCAGTCTCCGGGCGGGGAGCAGGAGTGGGGCGCGGTGCCAGGAGCAGCCGGCCCCCCGGGCCCGCAGCCCGCCCGGCCCTGCCCCGGCCGCCGCAGCCCCCCGGGCCCCGCCGCTGGCTCGCGCCCTCCTCATCCCCTCCCCCTTCCCCCAGGAGGACCCGGCTCCTCGTCCCCCACCCCTCCGGCCCTGGCCGCCGGCTCTCCGCCCCGCGCTCGCGCCCCGGCCTGGCCACTCCCCGCTTCCCTCCACCTCACCTGCCCTCCCCGCGGCTGTCCGGGCCGGCGGGCGGGCGGCGCTCAGGGCTCAGCCCCAGCTCCCGGGCCGCCGCCGCCGCCGCCGCAGTCGGTGCGAGGCTGAAGCTAGAAGCCGAGCTCAGGCCCTTCCGCTCATGGCTCCGTCTTCAGCTGCCGGGGCCCAGCTCGGCCGACCGACGGTCACCGCGGCCAATCACTGAGCGCGAAGCGAGGACCGGCGCAGCCAATCCTGAAAGAGGGCGGGGCCCTGGAGCCGGGGCTGCCGGGAGGGCAGCCTCTGGCCCGAGGTGTGGCAGGGCTGGACTGGAGGGGCTCCTGTGAACCTCGGATTGCAAGTGTTCTGGACGCGCCCTGGAAGGGAACATTGATCCCAGCACCTTCGATGGACAGAGAGAGCAAGTGATCTTAACGTAACCCAGCCATGTGGGGCCAGGTAGACACCGGATCCCGGTTGTCTTGCTTGCCTACCCGAGATGAGAGGTAGTTCATTCATTCGACCAGCATTGATGAATCATCTGCTATGGACAAGCCACTGTTCTGCGCTCTCTGCTTTTATTTCCCTACCATTTATCTTGGTAAACTCATCAGTTCCCACAGGTTAAACAGTTATCTCTGTGCAAAGATGATATCCAATTGATAGCTGGTGTTGCCAGACTGATGGAGTTCAGGAAAGACTCAAACTGCATACACATGTATCACATACAATATATGTATACATAATATATGCAGTACACGTACTCACATATGTATTCAGCCTGGGTCTTTCTTGAACTCCATCAGTCTGGCACCACCAGCTGCCAATCCGATATAAATTATATGTCCTTTTAAGCATCTCAAAGTCAACATGTCCAAAACAGAACTCATTACCTTCCTTCCTTCCCCCACCCCACCTGTGTCTCCCTGTTTTCCTTATTTCTGTTGATGGCTTCTCTATTCTCCCAGGTCTTCCATCTTAAAATCATCATCTACTCTTCTTAAAAAAAACAACCCAAAAAACTAATTACATTTTATTTTATTTTCATATCCTCATTCCCTCCTTCCTACCTTCCTCACCCCAATCCTTTTGTGTGTCCCTATTTTCCCTCTCTGTTGAAGGCACCACTATTCTCCCAGATTCCTAAATCTTCAATCTCAAAATCATCCTCTTCTTTAAAAGAATTCTAATTAAATTTTATTTTATTTTCAGATCCTCATTCTCTCCTTCCTATCTGCCTCCCCCCTTGAAAAAAAGCAAGAAAAACAACTCTTGTTACAAACATGTATAATCAAGCAAAATAAATTCCTCACATTGGCCTTGTTAAAAAACAAATCTCAATCTGTACTCTGAATCTATTACTTCTCTATCAGGAGGTTGATATGTTCATCTTGAATCCTTTTCGTCGTGTTGAACAGAGTTACTAAGCCTTTCAAAGTTTTTTGTCTGTATAATATTCCTGTTATTATATAATTTGTTCTCTTGTTTCTGCTCATTTAACTCTATGTCAGTTCATACAATTTTTCCATCTTCTACTCTTTGATCTCACCGTCATCCCCTAGATCTAATAAGTTGCCAAATCTTGTTGAATATACATCCAAAATCTCTCAGATCTATTCCCATTTACTCACACAGCCACCACCCTGGTTCAAGCCCTCATTACCTCTTGCCTCTACTATTGCAAAAATCTTTTAATTGGTCTCATGCTTCCAGTCTTTCCTCTGTCTAATATGTCCTCCACATAGATGCCAAGCTAATATTACTAAAGTTATAATAATAGCTAGTATTTATGTAGGACCTCCTATGTGCCAGGCACTTTTATGTGCTAAGCACTTTACAAATATTATCTCATTTGATCCTCAAAACAACTTTAGAAGGTATATTGCTATTATTATCCTCCATTTTACAATTGAAGAAACTGAGGCAAGCAGAGGTAAAGTGATTTACCCCAGGCCACACAGCTGGTAAGTATCTGAGGCTGGATTCAAACTCAGGCCTTCCTGATTTCAAAGAGAGCATGCTATGGATGGCATGCTCTCCACTGAGCCACCTAGCTGCCTCTAGTAAAGGTCTGACCATGGTGCTACCCTGCTCAAAAAGTTCTAGTGGCTCCCTGTTGCTTCTAGTATAAAATACATACTCCTGTGTTTGGCTTTTTAAAGTCCTTTGCAATCTAGCTTCAGCTTAACTCTCCAGGCTTACTGCACATTACTTCCCTATACACACTCTATGTTTCAGCCAGACTGGCTTATATCTTGTTCCCCATTCATGGCATTTCATCTCCCTCAGATATGCCTTTGCTTAGGCTATCCTCCATGCCTGGGAGGCATTCTCTCCCCACCTCTGACCCCAAGACTCTCTGGCATCCTTCAAAACCCAGCTCAAGTGCCACCTCCCAGTTACTAGAGCCCATGAGCCCCATGAATACTTTGTAAATATGTTGTATTTGCTTTTTTGTGTACATGTTCTTCCTTAGCCAATAGAATATAAACTCTTTGAAGAATGAGACTGCTTCATTTCTGTTTGTAAATCCCCAACCCTGGTATAATGCTTGGCACAAAATCAGTGCTTAATAAATGAACAAACAAATGAAGGGGAGCGTATTTTAGACATGACATGTTATCTTACAACTACCTTGTGAGATTGGTATGACCTTCTCCATTTTGCATGTGAGGAAACTGAGATTTAGAGAGGTTAAGTGCTTTGTCTGTGGTTGTATGGTGATATAGTTAGTAAGTGACTGTGTTGGGATTTAATCCTAAATCTTTCTGGCTCCAAAGTCAGAGCTCTATCCGTTACCCCAAAACTGCTTCATTGATTAAATCAGAACAGTCAGTAAGTAGTCCATTTGGACAAGAGGCAGAACTTGTAAAAGAGGAGAATGTGATATGAGGCTAGAAAGGAAGGTTGGAGCCAGAATGTGGAGGGATTAGCCTTTCAAAGAGAAGGGCCAACTTGACTTTTGAAAAATAGTCATAGAAGTTGAGATTGATAAATGAGTCATTAATGTGAACATTTGTCACCAACTATGAAGGCTGGTGTTGAATTAGAGAGGAAGACTAAGTCATTAGGGGAGATGAGAGAGTGCCTTAGAGAATGGACAATTCAACAATAATTTTTAAGTACCTACTGTGTGCCAGGTATTAGGTTAAGTGAAAGGGATGCAAAGATATAATAAAGGAGTCCTTGCCCTCAAGAAGCTTATATTTTATTGGCAGAGAAGGGACAACATGTACATGCTTAAATAAAAATAAAATATATATAAAGTTTTTTTTCCCCTGGGGGGGCAGAGGTTTAATGTAAAGGGTAGTTTATTAAAAATAGCAGCAATATCTACAAGAGTCTCTGCCTTGTAGACTAGGCTAGTTTTTTTCCTTAAAATAAGAAAGCTGTCTCTGAGACTTGATCAATCAGTTGAATCCTTTCTATAAGCAATGATGGTATTGATTTGATCACAGTTCCCAGAGCAAGAGGTAGAAAGTGGGAGAAGACTTAAGTACAGCAGTACAGCCGATAGATGTCATAGTCGGGTAGCTGGGCAGAAGCTGCCAATCCAGGTGAGGAAGGTGCATGGCAGCAGTTAAGAAGATGGCAGTAGTGAGGTGCCTGGGGCTGGTGTTAAAAGCCAGGAAAGATTATAGTCTGGTAGTTCAGATTCAGATTCAAGATCAAAATGAAATGAAGTATCTGTAGCCCACCTAACAGTAAAAGGAGCTTTGCTTAGCAGTAGAAAGGGAGAAGCTAGGTGGTACAGTAGATAGAGTGCTGGGCCTGGAGTCAGGAAGACTTAACTCCATGAGTTCAAATCTGGCCTCAGATACTTGCTTGCCTGAGGGTGACCAGATATTGTCACTCTGGCCTCTGATTATTTTGTAACTCTCCCCTCCCCAGATTTCCAAGCTTTCTTTAAGGACTTTTGTATGGTATACAAAACAAATTATCTGGTGGTACTGTAAGATACCTAACCCCTTCCACAGCAACCTAGTCATTCTCTCTGCCTCGGTACTCTATGTAAACCCTTTTCCCGGCCCCCCTCCTTTGGTACCCAGCACTTGCTTTGTGGTACCTCAAGCTGTAACTCCTTTGCCTCGATTAAAGACCTCCATTTTGTTATATTGACTGTTTTCATAAAAATTTCAGGTTGACACCATGCACTTAATAAATGTGTGTTTCTTCACTGCCAGCTCTCCCAAAAGGAAGTCAGGGCCTTTGAAAAGTGAAAACCAAGGGCACAAAGAAGGGGAGCATTGGAACTTTTCAAAAGTTGTACATTTAGGAGGCCACAGGGATTCAAAGACATGTTTATGTGCATATATTGGACTACAATAAAGAAAGATGCTGAGACAGCAAAGAGATTTGAAGGAAGTGTAAGGTGTTTGAAGTCTGATCACTTGGGCAAAGAGAGAAAAGGAAGGAGTGGCAGGAAGTTGGATTTCTACTTAAGACCTTCTTAGAGACAACAGCTGTGCTTAGTTTCTGTTTGCATTTCAGCTTTGGCAGAAACCTGCGAATTATGGATCAAAGCAGCAAGTAGTCTCCTGGAGTAAGAGAAAAGCCCAATACAGATAAAAGTATCTCCTAGGACTTACTGGCAATTAAGTCCCTCGAAAAGCAAATAGGCCCCCAAAACTAACACCAAAAGCAAGAGAAAACTTTGGCTCGTGAGAACCCCTTGAAATTTTAAGGGACTTAATGCATATTATTTGAGCCTCCCAACAACTCTGTAAGGTAAATACTAGGGTTATTATTAGCCCCATTTTACAGATGAGGAAACTGAGACTCAGGTTTCAACTTGCCCACAATGTAGAGTCAAGATTCAAACCAATGACTACCTTGAATCCAAGTCTTGCCCCTCAAAATTTCAGTTATGGCAAGTATAGAGAGCATGGATCCTTTTATAGTAAGCTAAAGAGAGATTTGCACAAAATATATAGTGGTCTACCAGCTCAAGAAGATCAATTGATTTCCAGGTTATTAGAAAGAATGAAGTGTTCATTGAAAGAATGGAAACCAAAAGGAAGAGATGGTATAAGATGATGTTGGTGAAAGCAACCAATTTCAAAGGCTGAAGAAGTATTAAAGGAAATGAGGACTAAGAAAGGGCCTTCATGTTTGGCAGTGGATAATGTTGTTCAGTACTTTATGGATAATCTTGGTGAGAGCAGTTTCAGCAGTCTAGTGGAGCTGGAAAACAAATTGCAAAGAGCTCAGAAGTGAATTGGATATGAGGAAGCAGAGGTAACTGTGAAGGGGAAGACAGTAGTTTGAGGGGATGTGAGGGACTGTCTGATGTTGCCTGCTGCCAGGTAGACGTTGTGGCAAGATTGGGGTAGGATCTGGGTATTAGGAAGCAACCGGAGCTCACGCCCCCGAGGCAGGGGCTGTGGTAGGCGGAGTTGTGGTGAACTGGGATGGGCTGGATATGGAGAAGCCCTGAGGCAGTGGGCAGTGCTATGTGAGATAAGCTGGGGAAGGATCAGGATACAAGGAAGTAGCGGAGCACGGGCTCCTGAGGCAGGGGGCTGTGCCACGTGGGAGTGGGACCGCAGAGGATGAGTTCCCTTTGCTTAGTCCCCTCCCTATATGCAACGTCAACCCCAGACGCCTCCTTCCTGTGTCCTTCCTGACTTCCTGGGTCACGTACCTTCCCTTTGTGTAGCACTGACCCCAGATGCCTCCTCTAGGTATCTGGGCCTGACTTCCTAGGTCACGTACTCTTTGTCTATGCACTAATCCCAGACGCCTCCTTCCTGTATCCGGTCCTAGCCTCCTGCGTCACTTCCTCTCCCTTGGTGCGCTAAACTCAGACATCCCCTTCCGGTATCTGACCCTACAATCATTGACTAGTAGGCGGGCTGAGGAGGAGGGGCTAAGTAGGTACTTAAGGAACATTCATGGTCGGATCAGGCTCTCTTTGCTCCTGCTCTCTTGCTCTGGCCTTCCTGCTTGGCCTTGCTGTGATGGCCTCTGAATAAAGCTCGGGTGTTGGCACCTCCTGGTAGGTTCGTCTCTGTGTGTTTATCCTGGTAGGCACCGAAGACTGGTAAGTAGTATGACTCTGGCAGCCTGCTCCTTATAGGAGGAGAGTGCACGGCGCGGCCAGCACAAGGGGATGAAAAGGTTTTGAAATTATGAGCACAAAACTGTAGAGGCTTCAGATGAGAAATACAGATTTGAGAACTGAACAATTTCTTAAGAAATTGTTATGTCTGAGGATGAGCTTTGGTTAAGATGTAGGGATGATTCAGTGATGGAGTGTATCTAATGAGGGTTGGGAAAAATGAATATATTTAGCTGGACACATATGAATCTAATCTTGCAGGCTTAAAACTGAAAATGAAAGAGGAAGGTGATAACTGCTCATGTATCTGCCAAACCAGATACCACAGAGGTGAGCATACGGAAAGAAAAATATCAGTGGAGAGGATAATAATTCACAGACAATATACAAGAAGAGAGACATCAATAAAACCCATAACTTCAAATGTCTATATACAAATACCAAAGTTTAGGTTTAAAACTGCACTAGATATCTTAATGTAAGGAGGTAGATTCAGCCTCTTGGGCATCATTGAGATTTGGTAGGATGTGACTCATGATTGCAACATGGCCATGGAAGAACATAACCTATATAAAGTGAACAGATTAGGTAAAATGGGCAGTGGAATAATAATGTATATTAAGGACATACTTGTGGGAAAATCAGCAACTCATTTCTATATTGCTTTTACGGTTTGCAAAGAACTTTCCTCGCAATGAAAGTCCTATCACAAAAAAAAAAAAGTGCAAGTGACTTAAAAATGGGGAAATGATTAGCCTAGGCTCATAAACCCAATAGATCAGAATTCAAACTTGGGGCTCTACCAAAAGCCAGAGCAGCTAATATTAAATTTTTTTTTCTTAATGCTGATTTAGTTCTTCAAAAAGAGAAAAGAAGTGGCAAGGGAATCTGTTATTGTGGACCAGACTGAGACCAAATGAAAACCTTAGAAGGAAGTAATCACTCTGCCTTAGAGTTTATGACAGATAATGAGGAATAAGCTGGGTCACATGTATCTTAGATTTTGGGAGAACAGATTTTAAAGAATTTACAGAGAGTAATAGACAGGATCCCCTGTACTAAAGTTCTGCAGGGAAAGATGATCCTAGAGGGGTACAGTGGTCCCAAGAGAAAAATTCTGATGAAACAAACCTAACTGATTCTGATGAGGAAGAAAAAGCAAAGGTGTTTAAAGAGACCAATGTAGATACACATGAAACTCACTGAACAAAGTAAAATTTAAAACTATCTAAAGAGCAAAGGTAAAAGGATTTTGTTCCTCCTGCTGTTCCTTGTACAAGACACTTCATTTTCTATCTCTGAGCATTTTTATTGGTTGTTTCCCATGCTTGAAATTCTCTCTCTTCTTGCCTTGGTCTTCTGGCTTCCCTGGCTTCCTTTGAGTCCAGTTAAAATCCCATTTTCTTCAGGAAGCATTTCCTAATCCCCCTTAAAGCTAATGCCTTCTGTCTGTTGATTATCTACATTTTATCCTGTGTATTTTTACATAGTTATTTGTGTGTTGTCTCTCCCATTAGATTATGAGTTCCTTGAGAGCAGGGATTATCTTTTGTCTATCTGTATATCTTCAGCCCTTAGCACAATGCCTGGCACATAGTAGATACTTAATAAATGCTTGTTGAAGACTTGACCTATGCAAAAAGATATTCCTCTAAAATTAAAAGAAAAAAAGATTGGGAGAATATTTGCAATAAACACATGAGATAAAAGTCTGATATCTGGAGTGTATAAGGTCTGGAGTATTACAATAGCCTAATTGAGTTAACTCGGTGGATAGAGTGCCAGGCCTGGAGTCAGAAAGACTCATCTTCATGAGTTAAAATCTGGTCTCAAATACTTAATAGCGGTGTGACCCTGGACAAGTCACTTAGCTTTGTTTATCTCAGTTTCCTCATCTGTAAAATGAGCTGGAAAAGGAAATAATGAACCACTCCAGTATCTTTGCCAAGAAAACCACAAATGAGGTCATGAAGAGTCAGACAACCTAAAAACCACTGAACAAATTGGACTCCATGACTCAAGTTTCTCTCCTCTCTAATACATTTTCCACACAGATACCAAAGTGATATTGCTAAAGCATAGTTCTATCTTACTTCCGTACTCAGTAAACTTCCAATGGATGTAAACTCCTACTGTCACCTAAAATCAGATATTAGCTCCTGTATTCAGCTTTTAAAGACCTTCACCAACCTGGCCCCAGTTGCTCTTTGCAGGTGCCTTCATGTACCCTCTGGTTTAGCCAAGCTGGCTTTCTTACTGTTCCCCACACGGGACATTCTTCTCCACCTCAGTGTCCTCGTATAGGCTGTTCCCATGCCTTGAATGTACTTCCTCCTTGCCTCTGCTGCTTAGAATCCCGAGTTTCCTTCAACATTCAACTCAAATGGATCCCCCTCCTACATGAAGTCTTTCTAGATCCCACTAGGTACTAGTATCTCACCCTAAAATAGTCTCATATATATTGTTTCCCCAATAGAATGTAATCTCTTTGAGGGCAGGCATTTTATCTTTTTTGTCCTTCTATCTCCAGGATTTAGCATATTGTCTGACACATAGAAAGTATTTAATAAATACTTAGATATATCTACATATTATACACATGTGTGTATGTATATATGTGTGTGTATATATGCAAAATATATACTTCCCATAGTACAATGATGAAATAGAAACAAATTCTTTAATAATCAGGGCACTACAACTCAAAATCACCTTAAGATAAAATGATAATAATAGATAGCATTTATATAGTGCTTTTAAAGTTTACAAAGTGCTTTGCCGATATTTTCATTTTATACATTCATTTTATCTTCACCTTGGGGGGTACAATGCTATTATTATCCCCATTGTACACATGAGAAAATTGAAACAGATATCAAATGACTTGCCCAGGGTCATATGGTTAGTGTGTCAGAGGACAGATCTGAACTAAGTCTTCCTGAATTCAGTATCAGCACTCTATCCACTGAACCACCTAGCTGTGTCAAATTTCTATACAACCTTATATTTACTAGAATGACAAAAATAGCAAAAAAAAAAAATAAACAGAATTCAACATTGATGGGACTGTGGGGAAATGCATTCTATTATATTTTTGAAAGTATTGTAGGTTGGTACCAACTTTTGGGAGAGAACAATCAGACGTAGTGACATATGTGGTTAGGGAGCTGCCCTCAGTTCTTGGGAAGATCTGGTTACAAATTCCACTTCTGAAACATATTGGCTGTGTAATTCCAAAAAAAAAAGCCAAAACCGAAAACCTCAAAACATCCAACCTCCCAGTGGTCTAGGAAACACTCTAAGATAATAAATTGAAGAGATGGTGCTGAACTGCATTGGTAGAGGGGGTTTTCTCATCTGAGAGTTCTTTGTACTGAAGAAATTAAAAGTCCAAACCCTAACTTTAATATGATAATAAAAAATCAGTCACAACATTGATCATACCCATTGACCTAGCAATTCAATTGCTAGGATTTTATTCCTAAAAAAAAAAATCACAAAAATGAAAAAAAAATTAACCCCAAAATAATCATAGCTGCTTTATTTGTAATAGCAAAACCTAGAAACTACCTACATATCCAGTGATTGAAGAATGCCTGAGCACATTTTGGTATACTAATATAATGAAATATTATGGTACCATAAAACAACAAATATAAGGAATATGAGAAAACATGGAAAGTGCCATATAGAATGATGCAAAGTAAGATCAGCAGAGCCAGAAGAGCATGTACACTAATGACAAGTATAATTTAAAGAAGGAAAACAAAACCAAAGTTAGCAGAGCTGCAGGATGACATCATAAAGGAATATAGAACAAATATATTTTTGTTTATTGCTATTAATTTGTTGTCTACTTCATTAAATATTAAGGGTCTACATAAACTTTTATGTCTCATTTTGCATATTTATTTGATTACTTTTTATTAGTAGTTAATACTTTTAAAATAAACTATTTTTGAGAAGAAGGAAGATATGTCTTGAAGATGGAAACAAGTGCAGGTAACTCCAGATGAATACCAAAGAATGATGCAATCTGGTAATGTCAGGATATCAGGACCACCCGTAGCTAAAAGCTGGTGATGACTGTCACAGATTATAAAACATTTTTTTAAAAGGTTGTTTTGAGATCAAAAAGAAGATAAAAGAAGGGATAGGATGATGGTCCCCCAGTGATGATGGCAGTGGATAGTATCTTTTAAAGAAAGTTTTGTAATGTCTTTTGTTCTTCATGTCACAGCCAGTTCCAATGGCCACTTAGTCCTCTCTTATCTTAAACAGTTAAGTAAAACCAATTGATGCAGTATATCTGACAGCATATGCAACATTCAAAAGCCATATTCCCAACCTCTCTATCAAGATGAAGGAAGTTATTTAACTCTTTCTTTGGACTGGGAAGTCATGCCTCTTTTAAAGCAACCTAAGATTGAATCAGTTTTTTTGCTTGCCACATCACACTGCTGATTCATATTGAGTTTCTCATCCCACATCTTTTTTCAGAACAGTTGCTGCTCACCATACCTGCCTCACTTTATATTTGTAAAGTTGATTTTTTGTACTCAAGTGGAGGACTTTACATTTACTCCTATTAAATTTCATCTTACTAGCTTAAGTTCAATGCTCTAATCTTTTAGGTTTCTTTTGAATCCCAACTCTGTCATCCACTGTGTTACTATCCCTTTGTGTTATTGACAGATTTGATAAGTGCGCCCTCTATGCCTTTATCCAAGTGATTAATAGAAATGTTTAACAGCCAAGTACAGGTCCCTAGGGCATTCCACTGGAAACATACCTCCAAATTGCCACTGAACCATTAATATCTTTTCCAGTCCAGCCCTCCAATTAGTTGTGAATCTATTTGATTGCATTACCATCTACTCCATAAGTTTCCATTATCTCCACAGGAAAAGTAGGAGATAATTTATAGAACTTCACTGAAGTCTAGATAAACAATTTCCATAGCGTGCCCTATAATCGTAACAGGTCAGTCAATCCACTAGCATTTACTAAGGTCCTACTATGTGCCAGGCATATAAGTGCTGGGAATACAGAGAAAGAGCAAAAAACTCAAACCAAACCAAACAAACAAAAACCCAGCCCTGGCTTTCAAGGAACTCAGTCTAATGAGGGAGACAACATGGAAACAACTAATTACAAGTAAGATATATACACTGTAAATTGGGAATAGTCTCAGAAGGAAGGCACTAAGATGGGAAAGGCTTCTTGCAGAAAGTAGGACTTTAACTGAAACATTAAGTAAGCCAGAGAAACTAGATGGAGAGATGGAGGAGGAATATTCCAGGCATGGGAGACAGCCAATGAAAATGTTTAAGAATTGGAAAATAGAGTATAGTGTACTGGAAAGAGCATGGAGGCTATTTTACAGAGGATGAGGAAGGGAGTGAGAGGTAAAAGACTTTAAAGGTAGGAAGGGGCCAGGTTATATAGGCTTTTGAGAGCCAAACAGAGAATTTTATATTTGATCCTGGAGGTAATAGGGAGCCACTAGAGTTTAGTGAATGAGGGTATGTGTAATAAGGTCAGACGTGTTTTAGGAAGATCATTTCAACAACTGAGTGGATAATAATTTGGAAGATAGGTGGAGATGGAGAGGCTTGAAACCAGGAGACCAACCAACCTAAGGCCATTGCAATAGTCCAGGTATGAGGAGATGAGGGCCGAGCTAAGGTGGTTGCCATGTGAGTAGAATAAAGGAGGCACGTACAAGAGATGTCACAAGGGTAGAAATGATAGGATGACTGATTGGATACAGAGAGATAGGGGAGTATGCGTGAGAGTCCATCTTCTGTTACTTAGCTTTGCTTCCATCTTCTGTACATTTCTTTTAAAATCTAAGTTGGTGATTTAGATGTCCTCTGAGGTTGTTTCTAGTTCTTGGTCTGTGACCCATGATTCTATGATCTGGTGGCACCCAAAACAATAAAATTGAGAATGGTGACAGAACCTGACCAAATCAACACAAAAGAAGCCCAAGAGAGAGGCAACAAAGT
The DNA here is from genome assembly GCF_900497805.2 of Vombatus ursinus. Taxonomy (NCBI): domain Eukaryota; kingdom Metazoa; phylum Chordata; class Mammalia; order Diprotodontia; family Vombatidae; genus Vombatus; species Vombatus ursinus. The sequence continues at coordinate 12,875,163 of NW_020954563.1, forward strand.
TTTAAAGGAAAAAAAAAGGTAAGTTGGTTAGTGAGTTCATTGTGCATCTACATCAGTTTCTTCAGACAAATACCATATTTTCTTCTTATTGGAATTGTTCCCCTTTGTTTCTTCAGAATTTTATTTTTGAGCACCTACCATCTCTCCTAGGCTGACTTCTCCCGAAGCATTTTACTCCATATAAGAGCCTACCTATTTTCCTCTGAACTCCTTAAAATCTGTTTTCCCAGAATTTATAGTACATGTCAGACTGACTAAATTTCCTTTTTTTCTCTATCACAAGCTCTAGGATAGAATGGTTACCTCCCCTCGGGGTTCCCATCATTTCTGCCCCACAAGCCTATTATTAAGAATCAGTTTCAGAACAGATTTTCCCCTTGTTGGTTCCTTCTCCTTTTGAAGGTGAAATTGTAACTTCATGGAATTACCATGTAGGCAAACCTAGAAGTTCCAGCAGCAATGCTACCCTCTCCATTTCAGCAATTCTGTTTCTTTTGATTAAGACATACCCTTCTATAGCCATTTTACTGAATGGATTTTATCCAGTGGTAAATACTGGGTGTCTGAAAGAAATACATTTTACATTTTAAATACAATAAATATTAAAGTTTAATCTGCATTATTAACACTTCCTACATCACTTTTTTAAGTCTGGACAATCAATAAAACAATAAATAAAGCCCTGATTTGTAGCATTTGCTGAGTCTAAGGTATAAATGTTCACAATGAAAATTTAACAGCTAGCAAGTTGGTTTGAGCTGGCTCCAGCACACTTCTAGTTTCATCCCACCAAGTCTCACAGATTGTTGTTTGCCCCTTGTTCTCAAAGAGGACCAATGACATCAGGAGTGTGATGTCTTGACCTTTAAGTGAATTGGATTTAAGTGAGGCAGTGCTATTCAAAGTTTCTCCTCATTCTCTCCTCCAGAGTCATCAGAGTCAAGTGGCAAAACATAAGTGAAGAGGATTGGTGATGGCCCACCAAGTCTCAGTGTTACCTATAAAGACAAATAAGTTTCCTTACTTTATGACTTCTAGTTTCTATTATTGTTCCTAAACTTTGGATATTTGTGTATAGATATTTGAGGCCATAGATTTTTACTACTGGTTTCTTTCTTGGATCTTGTCTCCTGTAAACTTCTGGGTATCTCAACTACTATTCTTTTTCTATCATTGTAACCATTCTCTACAGTATGTAAGTTCTAAGTCATACAAAACAAATTTTCTTCCTTCCTTATTCTTTTTAGCTTAAAGTTCTTTTGATTTTATTTGTAAGATACCTGGCAAATATATTCTTACTAGCCTTTGTTAAGTATACCCCATCTGTGGCCAGCTATTTGTCAAGTTTTTATTGTAAGCTGTGATTTCAAAAATCTAAACTCCATTTTTAGACATCACCCTCTTAGCCAGATGTCAGTGGAGAATGAGATTGAAAATGCTCTAGAGAGAAGGGATAACTACCTGGACAAGTCCCTGGGGGGAGGGAAGGGAATGGGATCAAGGGCACAGGTAGGGTAAGCCTTAGTGGATTGTGTAGGCTACCTGGGAATATTGATTTGAAGTTGGAGAATGGTGGAGGGTCTTGGGGGCAAAGGATTCTAGGTTAGAAGGTAGTGAAACATGCAAATAGTAGATCATGTGATTACGGCTAGTTTATGGAAGCCAGGGAAGCCAGGGTGAGGGAGATAGACTAAGAGAAGAAGATTTGCTCAGTTAACTATGCTTATTCTCCCTTACGATGAGTGTTAAATGAAGGTGAAATGTAAGAAGTAAGAGTAGTGAAAGGTTAGGCAGTTGTGATCAGAAAGTGAAATTTCAAGCTCTGGATCAATCAGCAAGCATTGATTAAGCACCTACAGTGTGTGGGCACTCTGCATGTTTGTGCTGGGCATAAAAATACAGGAAGTTTATGGCTGATAATCAGGAGTTTTTGCTGCTGCTTTCTGGCTGTTGTGAGCTGGACTCCTATGCTTCAAGAATATCTTTCTGGCTACTGTGAAGAGAGTGAGTTGTACAGGGGAGAGACTGAATGGTGGTAGTGTAAGTAGAGAGAAGTGAACAGATATCAGAGATCTAAAGCAGTGGAACTGGTAATACTTGGCAACTGATTGGATGGGGTGTGTGTGTGTGTGTGTGTGTGTGTGTGTGTGAGTGTGTCAGTGAATGAAGCACTGAAGATGACTTTGAGGCTGGATCTGAGGATGTGCAATTTTGTGATTTAGTGAAGTCCAAAGTGCCACCATGTAGGTGTGTAGTTCAAATAGAATGGAGTGATCACTGGAGATGAGATTAAGAAGGTAGTGATGTTGTCAACAACATGCTTACTGACATCCCTGAAGATGATAGCAGAATTAAGGTGGGATGGAAGAATGGAAGCTCTAGGTACTGAAGTTATTGAGGAAATTGAGAATGAATCAGATATTCAGAGGAAAACAATTAGTATGAGCAGAGAATGCTATAAATGAACTACATGGGTATTGAAAAAGGAGGTCTTTTTGAGAAATTATTATACCTCAAAAGAGAGAAAAGAAGAGAAATAAGAGAAGGGGAAGAAATGAGTACATCTACCTTCTACTTGGCCTTGAAAGTCAGAGATAGTGTAAGGAGTAGCTTCCATTGGAGAAGGCTACATCTTGGGGAATGATCAGTTTTCATTTAAAGTGAAGAAGTAAAATTAATGTTTGAGAAGTTAGAGGCTGTTAGGGAGAGTTTTTGTTTTTGTGACAAGAACAGGGGTTCCAAAGGGCATGATGTAATGGATTCAATGAAGGATGAACTGTCCAGGATTGGTTACAAGGAAGAGTAGAATTGTTTACAACAGGAATGAGGGTACAGGAAAAGGTAATATGAGTGCATCCCACTTGCATCTGAGGCAGTGATGACCAGGATTAGAGAACCAGTGAAATCAGAGACAGATTGGTGTTTGCTGTGTTGATAGGGAACTTGAATTCACCTAGAATCCCAAGAAGAGTTTAGGGCATTGGCATTTTGATATGTGCTTTTATGAGATTATTTTCCCAGGTATCCTTCGGTTCCTTGATTGAGGGTATTGGGCTTCTGAAGTATGGAACAGCAAAATGCTTAATTCTTTTTTTTAATATAGTATGTTGAATAAATATGTATTTCAGTGTATTGGTGGTCTCATTAACATAGATGTTTCCTCTAGTGGTGCAGATTACAAGCTACCATGTACTTCCATTTTTGTCCTTGTTTTCCCGTCGATCATTCACTGAAGAGCCTACCAAAACGCATGAGGCTTTCTTGGCTTTCTTCTTCTGGGCCTTTTTTATATCTTGTGATTATCAATTGAGCACTTGGCCTGCCCATCTATTATCCCTTTCTCGTCATAACCAGCCTACCTACTTCCTTTCCCAGTCATACATTTATTTGATGATGTCTGTTACACTACTTCTTGTGTCATTAATGGAAATAGGCTGTAGCCAAACCAACTTGTACTCACCATGCATTTCTTCATTGCCTTTTGGGTCACCTGCAACTTTGGGATTGAAATGTTCAAAGATTCACAAACATGCAGCATTGTCAGATGGAACATATATTTGTTATAAAGATATTTCTTTTTGAGCCAGGGAACAGCTTGGGAGCATTCAAGGCATTGTATCATTTTCTAAATTACATCAGCTTGCCCCCTTCCTCTTATTCCACTTTTCTGCTTGGTTTCAATCCAAGGGAGCAAGATGCTCCTCTTAGGATAAGCTGATCACTCCAAATCTCATCATGCTATTAACTCAACTCCTTCCCTCCTCCCCCAGCCTCTTCTCCCACCTCTGATTAGGGGACTGGGGTGGGGGAAGCACTCAATTCCTCCCAATGCTTTCCTTTATAGAGGGCAGCATTTGGCCTTTCCAGCTCACTCTATATCTACAGCGTTGCTTGGTTCCAACTCCACAGCACAATATGCCCCCAAGCAGAGTATCCCTTGGTGTCTCCCCCACCTTTTCCAACTTCCTTTTGTGTGTTGTCTTTCTCTACCGCATTGTAAGCTCGAGGGCAGGGACTTTCTTTTTTCTTATCTGTATCCCTAGTACTTAGAGCAGTGCCTGGCACATAGTAGGTACTTAATGTTTACTGATTTGAATTATTCAATTGAGGGTTCAATTTACTGTCCATTTTCAGTGCTTGTTCCAGATATGTGTACTACTGATATGGTGATTCAATGAACTGGCCATCCAACTGCTTGTCATGATTTGAATAACAGGTATTTTTTATACCTTTGGTTTTTCCCATGTTAGTATTACTCGCCTTGAGTAATCATGGATCTTGTCTAGGAGGCCCTATAATGTTCTGGAGCTTAATGCAGTCAGCATAATATCCACAAAAAGGAACACTTGGAAGATCTATAGGGAATCTCTCTCTCCATTGCATATACTTATTCTTTATATGACTTTTTTTTAGAGCAAAAATTATTTCTAGAATTCCATTTAACCCAGTTATTGTTCTTTTTTGATAGTCCCATTTGATAACAGCTACACTCTTTTGCCTGTTTATTGGACCTGTGCTACATGACTGGAATAAGGAAAAGACATGGATCTTATAATGCCTCAGTTCTTTCAGCCCTCATTGAATGCTGTAGCTATTCAGTAAACACCGATATATAATAATGTCTCTCATCCATCCATCCATCTCCCAGTGGCACAGTTATGAAGCAAAGTGATTGGTAGGACTTGGGTTAAATAATAATGTTTTCAATGTAGATAACATTTTGTAGTTTACAAAGTGCTTTCATATGCATCATTTCATTTCAGCCTCATAACCTGACCTAGGCAGGGTGAGAGTTCTCCATCTGTTCAGAGGATCAGAGACATTAGATGACTTATTCAATATCCCATCATTGGTAAGTGTCAGAGCTGGGTTAGGTAGGACCCAGGATCAGTCTTTTTTTCTACTGCACCATAAGAGCTTTTGATAACACTGCTAGAGCTCCTGTGTTCCTGTTCACCTAATGTTCATTCCCAATGTAACAGATTGGAGATAACCTCAATTATCATTCCTACTAGCAAAACAACTTGATTTAAAGTATTTTGAAAAATCACGCAGCCATGGCAGTTGTCTAGATGTTTGAAGAGCTAACATAGAGATGTAGAGAAATGGTTGGATTTGTTTTCCCCTGGCGACAAAATAGCTGGCCAATCCAGACTGCTCCACCATGCTGTAATGCCCATACTCAGGTGAGGCCTTACATCTGCAGAATCAGTTTTATGTAAATTATAAAGCTGAAGGAATTTCGCATTTTTATGTTAGGAGTATCCACAATCCAAGAGTAACACTTTATTAGAGAGGTCCCTGGGGAAGGGGTCCTTATCCAGCTCCCAGAGATGCTAGATGCACTCATTATTTTAAAGGCATGAAAGGAACCGGGTAAAAGACTACACAAGAAAAAAATTGCAATATCTTTATTTTTATTGCATAGTAATTTAATTGTACACTCATAAATAGAGATCAAGGTAGCCTGCTTGAAATTATCCTCCTTAATGTCAAGCAGTTTTAATGACCCAAAACATTGTTTTGGCTTTAGGAGAGCTATTGTTAGATAAGACTGAAGTTTGAGAACTTAAGAAAATTCGATCATAGGTGAGAGGGAAATTGCCAAAGAATTACCAAAGATATGAGGGCTTTGCAATGGTGTAAGAAGTGTTAGAGATCTAGGTCAAGAAAGTAAGAAAGGAAGCAAAGTGACACTTTTCCATTCAAAGCTATGTTGTGAATTACACCTGTAGTAGATTGGGGTCCTAAACAGACAAAGCCCTGGTGTACATTCGGGATTTACAGGCTGGGCATTACCAATGCTACAGACAAGCAACATACTAAAAAAATAACTTAGAAGCTATACAACTGTAGTTATAAATATTTTGTCTTTTAAAACTAAAATGTTGGCTAAAAAAAATGTTCACAGTTACTCTGAAGAGAGCTGTATACATACATACATATATATATATATTGCACAGTAGTAGAAAAGTTCATCCTGTATACCATATGTAAACAATGATTTTCCTTCTCCTTTGGCAATTCCAGGACATCTAGAAACAGTATTTGCTAAAAGCAAAAGCACTTGGGTACAAGGCACATTGAGAGCTTTTAAAGCTGCAATTAAACATTGTACTCTAGAAAACATTCTCTTTCCAGTTTATCTTCTCATTCTATTGACAGGCATGTAACCTACAAGCCTTTTGAGTTTGTAGAGCTTTGCAATACTTGGGTGGCAGACGTATCTTCCCCAAATCTCATGTTCTTATTCCACAGTTACAGATTTAGCCAGATTTCTAGGAAAGTCCACCTAGAACGAGAAATTACAGGATCTCAGTGTACAACATATTACAGCAATCTACTCTACATATTAGCATGTCAGAATATTATGGAATTAATAATCTCCTCCTGTAATCTATAATTCAAAAGCAAATGAAATTCTGGCTAATACCACAAATGTTGCTTAGCAAAAGATTATCAACTACATAGTCTTTCTATTTGCAGAACACGACTCATCTCCTAAAGTATAGGTACTTAGAATCCATTACTATATAGATTTCTATGCCAAAAGTGTCTTTGAAAAACCAGAGAAGAGCTTTTTCATTCAAGTTGAATGCAGTAATTTTAATAGAACCACTGCATCACTCTTATAAGTAGCTCATTTCCTCTCCATCTGAAGAGAAAGGCATTAACAAGTGCCCTCATCCTCACTGCCCTAATTGGGAAATCTAAGAATAGATTAGACTTACATCATATCCTCTGAGAACAGCCAGGTGGAATGAAAGGAGTTGTAAAGGAATAACACTCAAGACTCCTTGGAGACAATCGACTGTATGTGGCAGTTCAATAGTTTTATATGCATACTTTGAGCTCTCTGTATCATCCTTTGAACACAATATAATCGGTCGACCCTAAAACAAATACAAATGTTATCAAAAAGCAGACACCCTGAACATAGAATGTAGTTTCCTTTTGTGTGTTGTTTCTCTCATTAGAATGTAAGTTTCTTGAGGGCAGGGACTGCTTTCATATTTGTATTCCCAGAGAGTAACATAGTAGTTGGCACATAGTAAGCACTTAATATTCTTCATTCCATCCTTTCTCCCTCCTTTTTTCCTTCCTTCCATTCAATTTCTTTTGAGTTAAGTTTGGTGTAGCTGTCACTGAGTTTTTTCCTGTGGTTCTATTTATGGGTAAGGTGATCAGACGTCTTCCAATGGGTAGGAAATTCTTGGGTTTCAATTTCCTATCTTTCCTGACACATCCTCAAAATGTCATTCATTGACATATTTAATTCCTCACTGGGCTTCCCACCTTTCTTTATGCCCCCCCTTCTTACCCCTCATTTTACAGAAAAGGATTCTGTGGCTCAGAGAAAGGACTTGTTTGGAGGCACGCAAGCAGCAAACAGGAGAGCTGGGATTTGAACCAGATCCTGAAACCAGTTCTAATTTTCTCACTCAAAATCCATGCATCTTTCTACAAGACTCATATTTACTTGCTAAACTCTAACCTTTCTATTGCTTTTATGTCTATGGAAATTTTGTGGTTTGGCTTTTTTTTTTTTTCTCTGTTCAATATAATCTCTTTTCTGGCTTCACCCAAGTTTCCAAAACTGAGACATATACAGGGGAAATTCCCCACACCGAGCCAATGTTTCATCTTGTGTGTCCTAAACTGGTAAAATTGTTCATGAGTTATCAGCAGACTGTATAATTATTTACAAAACCACATTACAGTGCCACATTTCAGCAGACTATACTATTCTATGACCCTGACATATTGCATCCTCACCCCTAGCCAGTTATTCCCCAAATGTATGCTGTTATTCCAATATAGAGGATTAGGGAGAGTGTGTAGATGGCTCACTGCAGCCCATTTCAAAGCAAATGATCAGAGAAAACATTAACAAGGCTCATGTTCCCATGTGAAGTAAAGAACGAATATAAACCTAGTTTTTAGTAGAATTTGCAGTTACCTGGCGAGCAGTGACCTGCTGCAGGGCATTCTGACATTTAGTGAAGCAAGGATCTTTCATGATGACCATGATAACTGGCATGTGCTTATCTATTAGGGCCAAGGGTCCATGTTTCAGCTCTCCTGCTAAGATGCCTTCTGAGTGCATATATGTGATCTCTTTTATTTTCTAGTAAGTGAATATAAAAGAAAAATGAATATATTTCAATTAGCCATTTGTCAAATACTTCCTTTGCTAGAGACACCAATAATTTAAAACAATGTACTATTATCTCAGATTAGTGTAACACATTGCTACTTTAGACAACCCCACCTCATTTCCATAAAGCAAATTTCCCTTTGTAGAATGTAATTGTTTTCATTCCACTTCTAACCTCCTGTTATTGTTTTTTATTAATCAATTGAAAGTATATACAATTTTATTTTTAGTTACAATAATGTTGGGTCATTTGGTTAGAGTGTATTAGAAAACATTCCTCAAATTCTCCTTTTAGAAATAGTTAATAAATGTTTAGATTAGTGGTTAGGTAAAATAGATTAAATCATTAAACAGGAAACTCATGTAATTAACATAGTAGCTTCCTTGAACATGCAGACAACTGAAGCATTGGTACATAAGAAGCACTTCAGAAAGTCCATAGATCATATGCAAAGGTCTTCTCAAATGAAAATGTGACATATGAGAGAAGCAAGAAGAAACTGCTTTTTAGACTGCTAGAGTTGAAGAGTTCATAACCAAATAAGGGAGAGAGTGACAATCAAATGGACAATTTTTATTATGTAACATTTAAAAGTTTTTGCAGAAACAAAACCAATTTGGCAAAAATTTAAAGGGAAACAGATCAATGGGAAAAATATTTGCAGCAAATTCCTCAGATAGGGTCCACATTCCACATTTCCAAGATATATAAAGGAATTGATTCAAATTTATAAGCATGAGAAGCATTTCTTAATTGATAAATGGTCAAAAATATCCAAAAGCAGTTTTCTTTTTTTTTGAGACTCAAATTCACATTTATTAAATTGAACAATTACTTCAATAGTGAGACAAAAGAAATGTTGTGAAATCTGGGAAGGCAAGAGTATTTTTTTAAACCAAGATTTAAAACTGGTAGGAATGTAATTTTCTGAAAACTTTTAAAGTTGGTGCCAGCCTGCTAGTGGCATTTGGTTTTTTTTATTAATTTATTTTTAGTTTTCAACAATCACTTCCATAAGCTTTTGAGTTTTAAATTTTTCTCCCTCTCACTTCCTAAGATGGTGTGCAATCTGATATAGGCTCTACATATACATTCCTATTAAACATATTTTCACATTAGTCATTTTGTAAGAAAGAATTAGAACCAATAGGAGGAACCACAAGAAAGAGGAAACAAAATAGAAGAAAAAAAAAGAGCAAATAGTATGCTTTGATCTGCATTCAAACTCCAAAAGGTACTTTCTAAGGAAGAGATCCAAGCTATCAATAGCCTTATGAAGAAAAGCTCCAAATCACTAACAACTTGAGAAATGCAAATTAATGCTAGTCTGTGGTACCACCTCATTCTCATCCAGATTGGCAAAGTTGACCAAAAACCAGAAAATTGCAAATGTTAGAGGAATGGTGAAAAAAATGAGTACATTGATACGCTATCATGGGACTGTGAATTAGCACAATCATTATGGAAAGCAATTTGGAACTACGCCTCTAGAGTTGCTAAACTGTGCAAACCCTTTGACCCAGTGATACTACTACTAGTGGTCTATAAACCAAAGACAACAAAAGAGGAAGAATATCTATACGCACAAATACCTTATATTTTATTGCTTTTTTGATGGCAAAGAACAATGTCAATGAAGGGGGAATACTCATCAATCAGGGAATAGCTGAACCAATTATGGTATAGGAATGTAAAAGAATAGTACTATGCTGTAAGAAATGATAGATGGGATGTTTTTTAGAGAAACCTGGGAAGACTTGTATGGATTGATGCAGGAGAAGTGAGCAGAACCAGGTACACAATTTATATAATAAAGACCACCATGAAAATAATTGTAGCTTACGTACCAATGTCTGTTGGAGAAGGTGAAAAGGTAGAGAAATTCTATTAAGAACTTAAGAGCCTCTGAAATAAAATCAACATATACTATGATACTGAGTGACTTTAATGCAAAGATGAGAGTAGTTGAGGACAGTTAAAAATATGTTGGAAAATAAATATGGTTTAGCAGATAATAATGTGTAAGGAGACTGGAGGCTTATGAAGGGCCCAGGATCAGAAAAGTTTTACGTGTCAAAAAAAAGAGCTTATATTTGATCTTGGAAGTAACAAAGAGCTCAATGAGCACGGAGCTAATTAAGTGAGACCCATGCTTTAGAAAAGCAACCTTAGCCCCTCAGGGGAGGACAGACTGCAGTGGGGAGAGACTTGAGCAAAGAGACTGGTTAGAAGGTTACTGCAATAGTCCAAGTAAAAGGTGATGAAGACCATGGGTAGAGAGAAGGGATAGATACAAATAACAGAGAAGATGTTGTGAAGATATAAAACAATAAGATTTGGCAACTGATTAGATATGTGGGGTAAGCAAGAGTGAGAGGGCAAGGATGACACCAAGGTTGCAAAACTTTTCCTCTGTAATTCTTGTATTTACTATTTTCCATACAGCTAAGTAGTTTTTTTCCTCCCACTGATGTTCTAATCAGGGACTCCACTTCAAATAATGCTAATTCTTGGGCTTTAATAGATATTTTTTAATATATTAAGGAAAAATCCATTGATTTCTAAGCTTTCTAATGTCTTTAACATAAATAAATGTACTTTGTCAAAAACTAAAAAAAAATATATGGTTTAGGAACAAAGAACAAAAGAGGCAAGACTTGAGGACTGCATTGAAGCCTAGCTCCTACAGTTTCCCAGTTGGTCAGTCTACTCAATTCTCATAACCTATTCCTCCACTCTATCTTAGTCACACACAGAGATGGTCATACTTTTGATCTTACCATCAGACATAAATATCCCACATCCAGGGGGAACCAAATAAGTGTTTATATAATACCTACTATGTGTTAGGCACCGTGTTGCTTTTCATAAATATTATCTCATTTGAGTCTCACAACAACCCTGTGAGGCAGGTATTCTCCATTTTACAATTGAGGAAACTGAGGCAAACAGAGGTTAAGTGACTTGTATTGTGTACACAGCTAGTAAGTATCTGAGGTTGGATTTGAAGTCTTCTGACTCCAGGCCCAGCACTTTATTCATGTTCATTAACACCAAAATCCCTTTATCTGATCATAATCTTTTATCATTTCATCTGTCTCTATGCCTTATGATCCTTAATCTTTATCCTCATTATGACCTCCAGTTCTTCCACCCCTTAGTACTTTCCTAAGCTATCACCCCTACACTACCTATACTGTCCTCCCTTCCTAATCTTGATTCCTTGGTGAACCATTTTGACTCTACGCTATTGACTATTCTCAAATTCCTTGCCCTCTTGTCTTATTGATTATACCTTGTTTTTGTTCAATTGTGTCCTACTCTTTGTGATTCCATTGTGGTTTTCTTGGCAAATACTAGAAGTAGTTTGCCATTTCCTTCTCCAAGTCATTTTGCAGATGAGAAAAGTGAGGCGAACAAGGTTAAGTGACTTGCCCAGGGTCACACAACTAGTAAGCTTCTGAGGCCAGATTTGAACTCAGGAAGATTTATCTTCCTGACTTCAGACCTGGGGCTATATCCACTGCGCCACTTAGCTGCCCAACCAGGCCTTACTAAGTCCCAATATTGGGATTACATCTACTGTTGGCCTCCTTTGCTTTTATTCACATGCTGCTAACTGAGCTGGAAGAAGTAACAAAACTGGGTTAATTAGGCTCACTACAAGTTTATGTCACATAATCTCAACTGGGCCCTCACTGCAGCAAACAATACTTCTACTCTTCCTAATAGAGAGTTGAATCTCCATCCCATTGACCATAGTGGCTGTTCCAAACCTTTTCTCCTTTCTTTTTGCCTCTCATGGCACTCCCTCTTCAGCTGAGCTCCTCATTTCATACTCTGCCCCCCAAATTGAAGCCATTCACTGAGAGCTCCTTCTCCTTGCCTTCTCATCATTATATATCCCCCTGACATCAGTCCCTACTATTTCCTCCTTCACTGCAATCTCTGATGATGAGGTCATCTCATGCCTTGAGATCTCTACCTGTGCCTTTTCATCTTCAACAAACTCTCGCCATCACTCTCTATGATTTAATCTCTCTCAAATGAATGGCTTCCTCCCTGCTGCCTACCAATGTCCTTATTCTACTTCATTCTTTAAAAACCCTCATTTGATTCTCTATTCCTCCCTATTATCATAGTATCTCTCCACTCCTTCTCATCTAAACTTAAAAATGCTATCTCGTGTACTTGGTGCCTTCCTTTCTTCTTTCCAGACAAAAAGACACTTCCCAATAAACACTCAAATAGCCACCTTACAAAGTCCATTTCCTGAAAAAAGTTAATTTATTGATTGTTAACAGAATAGAGCTATATACCCTTTAATTTTGATATATGGCATTAACACTTCACAGGAATCCTATATTCCTCTGAAGTCTCTGTATTTGTCTAACTGGAATTTCTATTGTTACTTTTGATAGCAATCATGAGGAGCCAGGGTCCCTAATAACCTCTCACTTTGCCACCTTCCCAGAAGTCTTTTCATTTAATATTCCTGCCTAAACATACTTCCTGTAAATGTGTAGGATGCAATAAATGATTATTCTTTATTAAAGAGCCACAACAAGACCCAAATTAATAACTTTGTTAAAAGTTATTACTATTTATTTATTTCAAGCAAGGTTAACTATATTGAATAAAAAAGTGAAAATTCTATTCCAATTTTTGTTCAATTTAATCAACAGACATTTATTAACTCTCAACTAGAACAAAGCATGGTGCTATGTTCTGGGGAAAAATTTTTTAAAAAATGAACGCAGTCCATGCCCTTGTGGAGGTTACATTCCATATAAGTACAGTACAAGAGAGGGAGTGATGAAAACAAAGGAGAAATGTACATATATTGCTTTAGAAAATCTAAAGAAGATACTTCCAGTTAGGGTGACAGCATGTGAGTTGTATTTTGAAGGAAAATAAGGATTCTGAAAGACAGATAGGGAGGGAGGACACTCTAGGCATGGGGAACTGTTTCAAATTGGATTCTATAACTTTAAGGTACGTAGAGAAGGGTTTTAAAGATAGTTCTAGGGAAAATTGAGCTATAAATCAGGAAACTCAGCCGTACAAAAGTAGTCAAACAACTGGGTGGGATGAGGTAGGAGGGAAGGAAATGATTCTGGATGACTTTTTAGAGATAAAAGGGAAAATTTTTACAAATTGTAGCTGTAAGAGCAAGAAACTTCAGGTGATTAGAGGAAGTTTATTGCTAGAAGCAAAGGGAGAGTTAGTCTTCTTGGTTTCAGAATTCTTCTTGGTATTCAGAAACATAACTGGGTAAGTCTAAGAAAGATGAGATGTCTTAGCTGGAAAAGACAGACAGAGAAGCAGGATAATGATTTGCTTAGGGAAAAAGCAGAAATGCCTATGATCTAAAGAAGATGATCTGAAGCCAAGTTCATCTTAGGTGAATTTGAAGAGGCATCAAGTTGATTTCACAATGTACCCAGAGGTAATAAGAAATACAGTTTATGGGACACTCAATCATGTTGTCTTGGGTGCAAGGCAAATGTGCAAACAGATAACAGGGAAGATAATTGCTACTTACATGTCAACATTTGTTGCAAAAGATTTTTTGAGAAATTCTATAAAGAATTTAATAAGATCCTGCAAACTCAGCCAACAGATATTCTAGTTCTCTAGGTTCAGTGTGAAAGTGAGCACTGGGAAAAGTGGCAAAAAATAGGCTGAAAAAACATGGTCTGAGATCAAGAAATGGAGGATGTCAAAGACCTAGATTACTCAGAAGCCTCATATCTGTATGTCATGAATATTTTTTTTCAAAGCCAGAAGGCAATGAAAATTGTATGTACCATATTATATAGAATTTCATATCTTTATAAAGACATATCTTTATATTTTGTATACCGTATTACATAAAAAATAATGTCTTTATAAGGATAGAAAATGATAGACCACGAATGTGAAAATTACATGAGATCAACAGATAAAACTATGTAGTTAACTTTTTTCAATGATTTGTTGAATATTATCTAGTGAAATACAAAACAAGGAGACAAATGTTAACCTAAGGGGGTTGTTAACATAATGGAAGATGGCTTGTACGGGATCTAATTGTTATTAGTCAGTCCTTTCAGATACATCTGACTCTTGGGGTTTTCGTGGCAAAGATACTGGAGTGGTTTGCCATTTCATTCTCTAGCTCATTTTACAGATGAAGAAACTGAGTCAGAGTTAAGTGACTTAGAGTCACACATGATTATTTCGGAATCAGCTATAAAATCATTGATGGATTAGAGGTAGGCCACAGTAAACAACAAATTAGAAGGATAATAAGAAGATAACACTGGATACTCGAATATAGTCGCTCCAATAAGATGCATTTAAACACATACTTGGCATTGAAAAATGAGAAATGGATAGAAGAGAAATATTGATTCTATCTATTAGAGGTAGCTGGTGGTACAGTATATACAGGCCTGGAGTCAGGAATCCTTGAGTTCAAATCTGGTCTCAGATACTTAAGAGTTGTGTGGCCTGGGCAAGTCACTTAACCTCTATCTGTCTGTTTCTTCAACTGTAAAATGGGGATCATTGTAGCACCTACCTCACGGTTGTTGTGAGGATCAAATGAGGTAACATTTGTAAAAACTACTCAGCGCAGTGCCTGGCACATAGTAGGTGCTATATAAATGCTTATTCCCTTTTCTTCCCCCTTTGTCATTTCTAAGAAAAGTTTAACTGATAAAAAATAATCACCACATTTAGGAAGCAAAACAGGAATTAATCCACTTCAGTCAGCAAATACAATCTCCTTGCCAAGCAGAAAGGCATGACAGCCAAAGAGATTCTGACTCAGAGTACAAGCTCGTAAGGAAATGGCAATGGCACTTAGGAAGATGAAGTTGGGAAGAGAGGCTAGACCTGACCAAACATAAGCAAAAACCTATAATCTTAAAGACACTCAAGGACAAAATTTTAAGATACTTTAAAAAGAAGAGATACTGCTCTTCTCACCACCCTTACATTAAAGAGAATAGTAGTGATTCTATGGTCATGCAACTTCAGCTGTCAACTTAAATATGTTTTCTTATTTAAAAAATCTTTATGTGACTGGTCTGTGCATGTATTGAGGGTAGCTTGGATCTAAATATGAGGGGGGAACAGGCAGACTTTTATGGATGAATTGCTAGAGCTCACCACATTCATTAGCCATGTCTAGGTAAAATTGAATGTAGCCACAAAACATAAGGAGATCATATTGAAACTCAGCAGAATGTCACACAGCTGTCTGAGATGTCATTGGATCCTACCATAGCTACTGTTCCTTGAGTTAAAAAATATAAGAATAAAATTCAGTCTTGAAAGTTCTCTTCAAACAAGGTGACCATGAATGTGAAAATTACATGAGATTGACAGATAAAACTACCTAGTTAACTTTTTTCAATGATCCGTTGAATATTATCTAGTGAAATACAAAACAAGGAGACAAATGTTAACCTAAAGGGGTTGTTAGCATAATGGAAGATGTCTTGTACAGGGTCTAATTGTTGCTGTTCAGCCCTTTCAGTTGTGTCTGACTCTTCATGACCCCATTTGGGGTTTTCTTGGCAAAGATACTGGAGTGGTTTGCCATTTCCTTCTCCGGTTTATTTTACAGATGAAGAAACTGAGACAAACAGGGTTAAGTGATTTGCTCAGAGTCACACATCTAGTAGTGTCTGAGGCCAGATTTGAACTCATTAAGATGACTCTTCCTGACTCTGGGCCTGGTGCTCTACCCACTGCATCACCTAGTGACCAAAAGGGTCTAAACAAAAAAGATTCTATTGATAGTAAGTGCAAATGCACAGATACTATTGTATTAACTGCACTGAACTCTGGAACAGTACTCTCCCCTAAGTGAAATACAAAGTAATGCACAAAAAATTAGTTGAACCATTCACAGTGAAAAAAAACTAAGTGTAAGAATAATGCATATTGTATAAACAATGAAATGCAGGTGGATAGATAGTCCATCAGTACTGATTTAGGACAGGCATTTGTAGATAGACAATAAGCAGCTCTCAAAACTGAGCAGGAGGTGAAAAAATCAGGCTGCATCACTTGATTTAGGGCATTTGAGAAACTGTGTCATGCTTTCAATGATCCCAAACTGCTCAATGATGCAAAAACCAATCTCTTTAACATCGATATTCTCCCAGTGATACGAAGTGGCAAAACATCATGTAGTAATCTTAGATGGATTAAAATTACAAGTGACCTAAGGGGTGATGGAAAGACACATAGTACGTATGCCTACACTTTGGTATTTTTACCTAGAGATCTTGAGCACCTGATAAATGGCATAAAATTAAGAACATGTCCAATAGGAAAAGGAAGTGAGTCAGTCATGTACTAGGAATGAGAAATAAGGGGCAGCTAGGTGGCATAGTGGATAGAGCACTCACTGGCCCTAGAGTCAGGAGGACCTGAATTCAAATCTGGCCTCAAGACTTTGACACTAGCTGTGTGACTCTAGGCAAGTAACTTAACCCCAATTGCCTCACCAAAAGAAACAAACAAACAAAAGGAATGAGAAATGACATTTTGATCTCCCAAGTGCTGTATTAACACTTTTGAGATGATAAATAACCCAAGGAAGGCAGCCTCCAGGTTGGACAAATCCTTTATGGAGGATTTTTGGAAACCCAAGATTAACAATCATGCTACTTATTACCTCTGTGATCTTGAGTAAATCATTTAACCCTTTTGCCTCAGTTTCCTCATCTATCAAATGAAGGGGTTGGACTAGAGGACCTCTGGGGTCTCTTCCAGTTCCAAATCAATGATCCTAAGGTAAGAAGGCATGGAAGCTTTGCATTCAGCTTTGGAGTATTACCATTAAGAATACCAACAAAGTATTAATCCAGATACATAATTTGTGTATAATCACATAGCATAGTACCTGACATATAGTAGGTGCATAATAAATGCTTATTGACTGATATCTCTAATTTATATGTTCTTAGATTATATGTATATATCCATTGCTTGCCTGTATGAGGGCAATATTACAATCTAAGATCTTATAGCCCTGTATCTGTGTCTCTGCAGGCACCTTGATTCATCATTTAATGCTATAACATATACATTTAGTGGCTGTGTGTATCTAAGGTTATCCTTTGTCTTTCAGCCAAGGCTGAACACAGAAGTCATGATACTCTGCCTCATGACTCCTACTTTTGGTTATTTCCTGCAGAATGGCGACTTTGGGTTAGTAGCACCAGAACGATCCACCATCTTATTTCGCCAAGTTTTCCCCCACTCTGTGGATAAGAAATGCCCAGAGTTTCCCCACACAGTCCCACAGCATGTGCTGAGAACTATGGCACACAATAGTCCCAAGTACTCGTTGAACATGCGTTTATCATTTACTAGCCCAGTTAAGTATTTGGAGAATTTTTAACAGATGATATCAAATGAGAGGGTTGGCCTAGAAGACCTCTGGGGTCTCTTCCAGTTCCAAAGCAGTGATCTGAGGGTGAGGAGGCATGGAGGGATTTGCATTTTTATCAACAGTAGTTGCCTTAACACTTTAGACACCAGAAAACCCCAAAGGAGTCATTAGGACAGCCACTCAGTAAATATAGAATGGCACAATGCATCGTGCTGAAAGCTCTGTATGCTTAGAGGAAGAAAAAGACCCAGAACCAAAAAGACCTACCAAAGCTCCTTCCAGGCAGGTAGCATAGTTATACCCACGCCCCATCACCAAAAGGGATCTTTGCTTATAAAGTTCAAGGGCCAAGTCGTGGATCTTCTCATCCAAAGACAAAACTTCTTTAATCATCTCTAGAGTGTGCAGACAAAAAGGAAACACTATTATTTATATTTCTATAAATGTTGCTAATGAAAAGTTATGATACATTTGAAATTGTAAAGAAATCAAAGATGACCTCAGTTTTTTGTTTCAAGTGTAGTTTTCACCTAAAGGGGATTATATTTTAAAATAAACCCATTTCCTCTTACCTTATAATGGAAAGGGGAGAAAGCCCTCACCCTCTGTCCATATCTTGCCTTATCCCTATTCTATATTTGGGCACAGCTCTACTGGAGTGGTCTGAATGGGAGCCTAGTTCTAGCTGCACGTGACCAGAGCTGGAGCTGGGAGGTAAATCAGATAACATGCTCACCATGGGGTTATACCAGCAAACCTTCCCATATTCCCACTAGCTGTCTATGTCTAAAAGTCTGATTTTCAAAGTTGTTCCCCAAATATGACTGGAAATGTTTTCATGTTTTAAATGTAACTAACATACCAGGTAAACATCTCAGTCCATTGATGATTTCTTGTCTCCTGCTTTGCAAGGAAATTCGATCTTCAGACATCATCAGGCCAAACATTACTAAGGAGATGAACTGACTGGTATAAGCCTGTAGATAATAGTAATACCACCTCACATTTGTATAGTGATTTATAGTTAAGTGCTTTCACACATATTATCCTAATTTTGTCTTTAAAACTACCCTATGAGGTAAACAAATCGCATATCATATCCATTTTACAGATGAGGAAAAACTTTCCTAGACAGGAGAATTGACTTGCCTGAAGTTATATGACAGAGCTAGAATGAGAATCTAGACTTTGCAATCTCCTAGTTCAGTTTTTTCTACTAATATAACATGGTCTCCAAAAAAGGGGTATTCAAGTAATATCCAGTTCTCAAGGTGTAAAAGTTAAGTGTGTTAATGATGGCAATTGTTAACACAAATTGGTATATCAAACATTTAGGATGCCTTGTCTTGTCCTAGTCTTTGATTTATTGGAAAATGATACCGAAGAAAGCTACACAAGCTGGAATGAACAGAAATTACCTTTGTGCTTGCCACACCAATTTCAGGCCCTGCATTGATATGCACACCACAGTCAGTCTCCCTGGATATGGAACTCCCCACTGTGTTTGTAATACCAACCGTTAGAGCTCGGCGATCCTTACAATAACGCAGGGCCATAATTGTATCGGCAGTTTCACCTATAAAGTAAGCACATTTCACATTTATTCTATATGCCTCATGCATGGAATTTACTTTGATCCAAATGCAGTGTTCATGTATGTATAGAAAGGAAAATAGTCATTTTCCCAGATTATTTCCAAGTTAAATACAAAGTATAAGAAGAATTCCTTAGAATAAAGTTCAAGGACAAGCTACAGACAATCCCATATATTAAAGGAGTACCTTTCTGTGGGTTTCCTTGGTATCAGAACTAAAATGGACCTTAGCAATATACAGTCTCCTTATTTCAAAGACAAGGAAAATTAAGCGTACGCCAGGAACTAGGAAAGGATTAGTAACTTTTATGTACAAGGTTACATAGTGGCAGATCCTGGATTGTAAATCAGAGCTGACTCCCAGTCTATTGCTCTTTTCACAGTACTGTACTGTCTCCCACTCCTCCTCAGGAGAGATGACTGTTTATGCTGCAAGCAGAATGTCTAATGCCCACTTAGCTGATCCATAAATTGTGGAGACGCTGCAAGTTATCTGGGCTAACCATGAATTACCGAGTACGTGCTTGGTCATAAAATGGTGATTCCGTTTGAAACAGATGTTCTGTATTGTATGATATAGACTCAGCCTGGCAGAGATTGAAAGAGGAAATGAAAAGAAAATTCTCCTTTCTAAAGTCCTTCATGTGTTGTGTATGTGTGCACACATGTACACAAGTATTTGATTTCATGTGATTCAGAGCCCAAAATGGAAAACTAAAGTGGCTGAAGCTAACATTTGGGATCTGTTTGCCTATTAAATTTTTGTGTTTAAATAAGAAAACCCATTAATGAACAAATGAAGACTCTGATAACACTCACCTGACTGACTTATAAAAAAGCAAACATCATCCCTGAATACAGGTGTATTTCTGTCCAGAAAGTCACTAGCAAGTTCAACCATCACAGGTAACTCTGTCAATTCTTCCAACACCTGTCGTGTCTAAGAGTAAGAATAACATGTTAAAAGAGTTGAAACCAAGCGATAGAAGAACAGTTCTACTTTTAATGCAAAATCTGATAAAAAAAATTTCATGGCTATATCTCTGCTGCTCTGATTTCACTTAAGTACAGTTAATATGACACCCAAGAAAGGGAGTAATTTAATTTTGCAATGACAAGTCAAGAGAATGTCTGGAAGGAAGTGTGCTTTGCATTGTATAATGAGGATCCCATGTCAAATCTTGAAGGAAATTCAGTGAATTATTATTCATGAATAATTTCTTATCCTACTTCCTGTCATGATTACTTACAGCAACTGCAGCATGATAACTAGTCCCACAGCCAATGATGATCAGACGTCTGCATCTTCTTATTTCTTTTAAGTGATCTTTCAAGCCACCTAACAACACTACAGAACATGAAAATCAGTGCCAATTCCCTTAGATGAGCATGTCCAGTATTGAAGGCTGAGGCTATAACTTTCATTATTAATTAATCATCTAAATCACCTGTGTTTGTCTCAAAGTTCACTCGGCCCCTCATGGTATTGAAAACGGATTCTGGTTGCTCAAAGATTTCCTTCTGCATAAAGGCGCTGAAGTTACCTATGTAAACAAACAGGGTTAGTGTTAAACAAATTACTTTTTCCTAATTTTAATTCTATCAGAAAAGACATTTTTATTCTGGTATTGATGACAAAGGGAACTGATAACTTAGTGCCCTAGTTGGAACAAAAAGAACCAGGAAAAAATTTTAAGAAATTCACACATATTTAAGTATAAAGTGAGCATGCCCAAGAAAATGAAACAATTTCCTTATTAATAGTGTTGAACCTAGAACAGTTCTCTTGATTTATAATCCCAAGGAGGTCCAGGCATTTGCTTCTCCATTATTTGGGACCCAGAAATGTTTAGGAGCCCAGAGCCCCATTGTTCTGTTCATTGAAATCACACCTGAAGAGGAAAGCTCGAGTTGGTAAAAACAAAAACACCAGCATGCTAGATTCTGCCTTGGACTCCACAGTGTATCAACTAGAGTTTAATCATCTGCCACATTAATATATCTCCTATTATGCTGGGTCATCATCTGGTCATCCAGTTTCACCACCTTAGTTTCAAGTAGTATGCTACGTGGTACCAGGCTGGGCCTGGAGTCAGGAAGACATGAATTCAGAAATTCAAATCTTGCCTCAGACACTTACTTGGTGTGTCTCCTTGAGCAAGTCACTTAACTTCTGTTGGCCTCAGTTTCCTAAACTACAAAATGGGGATGGTAATAGTACCTACCTCCCATAATCGTTGTGAAGATCAATTGAAATAATATTTGTAAAGTGCTTAGCTGGCACATAGTAAGTGCTTTATAAATGCAAACTATTGTGTGGATAATAATGTTCACTTCTCTAATCTAACCCTTCCATCTCCTTCCCAGTCCTAAAGACTATACCACTAGGCCCTTTGGAACCCTCCCTCCTATTCACAAAACTCCCCTATATCCTAAAACTCTTCTACTAAAATTCCTTTGACTCCTTATTTTAGTAGAAACCTAGTTCTCCTTTGAGGTTATGGCATCCCTTAAATTCCTCTCTACTAGTGACTTATTCCACTAGCACCTCAACTTCCATGAAAATATCATATGATTAAGATGATAAACCATATATCTAGAAGTCTTGAAGTGGAGAAAGTAGGCTATAATTAATATTTCAAAAAGAGGGATGGAGATCTCAACCGCACTTAGACTTGCAAAGACAATATAAAAGCAAGAAAAGGATTAGGATTTAGAGCTAGAGAGTACCTTAGAAATGAAATAGTCCATTTTAGAGGAGGAAACTAAGGTCCACAGAGAGGTTTAGTGACTTTTCCAAGGCCATTTATGTAGTAAGTGACTGCACTGAAATTTGAGCTGCTTACATGGAGGGAGTTTGCCTGAGAAATT
The DNA here is from genome assembly GCF_900497805.2 of Vombatus ursinus. Taxonomy (NCBI): domain Eukaryota; kingdom Metazoa; phylum Chordata; class Mammalia; order Diprotodontia; family Vombatidae; genus Vombatus; species Vombatus ursinus. The sequence continues at coordinate 12,897,184 of NW_020954563.1, forward strand.
TATGATAAGACCAAGTTCCATTTCTAACACCTTAGAACAGGATTCTAAAAGCAATGAAATTGTCGATTTGTATCCCTTGACAATTTATCAGTTGGTGGTAGTGGTGGGGAAAGTTGTGAATTTGTTCAGTCATTTTGGAAAACAATTTACTTTCCAAACTGTGCCCCAAAAGTTATGACCAAGCAATACCAGTATTAGGCCTAAAGAGAGCAAAGAAAGGAACAGGACCCATATGTACAGAAATATTTATAGCAGCTCTTTTTGTGATCGCAAAGGAGTAGGTTACCATGAATTGGGGAATGGATGAACAAAGTATGGTACATGAATGTAATTGAATACTATTATCCTGTGAGAAATGATGTTCTGGAACTTATTTTTAACTTGAGCACTTGGGAGTTACCTGGAGGAAAAAAAAGACTTAATGCCATTACTTCTGACTCTTTTCCTCTAATAATCCTAATATAGCCCTTATTTAGGAAGGGCTAAGCTAAAAATACATTAAGTCATGAATCAGGCTACATGTGTGGGACTTCAGATAATATACATGCCTTTCATAATTTGCTGTAATTCCATCTGTAAAGTCTGGATGGCTCGAGATGGATCATCACTAGCTGAACGTTTCACTCGATGAATAGAGAGCTTCCCATCAGCAACGGCTGCAATGTCATCATCTTCAAGGAAAATTACTCTGTTGGTATGTTCAATAATAGCACTAAAGGAAGAAAAATAGGCTTGAGAGTTCGGAACTATCTCTAATATTTCAAAAAAAGTGCTGTTTAATTCAATAACTCATTGGGAAAAAACCAGTGCTCCATTGGCACTGTTTTTGAGGAAAATATAGAAATCAGAATAAAATCTATTAGAGAAATCTCTTTCTAATACAGAGAGTAGGAGATTGCTATAAGATAAACCATAGGCTTTCATATGAAGTGTTCTGGATATGTCCAGGCACAGTTTAATGTGCCAGAAACCCTTTTATTCAGGGGCTGCTTGAGATCTGGAGTTTGTCAGAGACTAGGGTTGTTTTTTCCAGTCTCTGGGGTTCCCTGGTTGTTATAGCCCCAATTTCTCTTGCTTTCCCTCTGCCACCTCTGTGAGGTTCTCAAGCAGAAGAAAGAAGGAGGTGAGTCTAGTGACTTTGTCACCCCATAGTCTAGGGCCTTTCTATGACCTTCTTCTCTTACTATGGTGCTGCCTAACCTGCTCTGTTAGTACTTCTGTATGGCAGAGCCCATATTATATTAGGATCAAGTGAGATTTTTTTTTTCCTTCTTTCTATCCCTGGGAATCCTCCTCTTGCTCTTGTACTCTGTAAGCTTAAAGCAGAGGCGGGGAAAAAATCAAGATTTAAGACTTCTCTGGCCACTTTATTTTCTATGGCTTAGCCTGTAGTATGTGGCCCTAGGACTTTGTATGGTACTGGTAAGGAAGGCAAAAAGTTAAAGATTTAAATTTTGAGAGGATGCACCTCTGAGGGTCACTCGTCCTTAAACCCTGACACTGGTCCTTCATGGCAAATTGCAGGGATAAGGGAGCAAGGTCCAGTCAGGAAGATGATTTATTTTTATTTTTTGCTAAAAAAAAGGTTATTCTGCATTTTGGGGGTAAGAGGAAGATTTATTCAAAGAAACTCCCCTTTTTTGGTCTATTTCACCAATCTGATGAGTGTAAGGCAATATGTCAGAGTTGCTTTAATTTGTATTTTTCTAATGATTAGTGACTCGGAGCATTTTTCTATGTGGCTACTATTGATAGCTTAGATTTCTTTCATTGAGAATTGTCTGTTCATATTCTTTGATGATTTATTAATTGGTGGTAGTGGTGGGGAAAGCTGTCAATTTGTTCAGCCATTTTGGAAAGCAATTCGTTACACCTACTTGATGACCTAGCAATACTACTATTAGGCCTAAAGAGAGCAAAGAAAGGAAAAAGACCTAAATATTTATAGCAGCTCTTTTTGTGATGGCAAAGAAGTTGATTACCATAAGTTGGGGAATGGGAGAGCAAAATATGGTCCATGAATGTAATTGAATACTATTATCCTATGAGATGATGAAATAGACAGTTTCTGAGAACACTCAGAAGACTTGTATGAATTGATACAGAATGGAGTGATCGGGACCAGAAGAACAATTTATCTATGACAATAACATTATAAAAATAGACAACCTTGAAAGACTTAAGAACTCTGTTCAATGGAATGACCAACTATGATTCCATAAGACTTATGATGAAGAATTCTATCCATCCCGTGGCAGAGAAATGTTGGGCTCAATATGCAGACCAGAACACAAATTTTTGGACATTGCTAATGTGGGAATTTGTTTTGCCTCACTATGCATATTTGTTATAGAAATTTTCTTTTTCTTCCAGTGGGAGTGGGAGAAAGGAATATGGGAAAGAGGAAATAAATATTTAATTGAAAAAATAAAATTTAATGAATGAGAATTACATTAAAAGCTCTTTGCAAAGTTTGTATTCTTAAAATTTAAGTTGTTTTTAATTAAAAAAATTAAATTTGGTCAAGTTTTAATTTCTTTAGTTTTCTGATCAATAAAAAGAATGTCCTTTATGATTGAGTATTCATTTACTGTTCACCTTTTAAAAAAAATAATAAAAATTTCCTGGGTGCATACTCTACTGATATCCCATACCTGAACCTTCTTTATCATTCAACATAGAGGGAAGTTAATTTCATTAGACAATACAGACTTTTCCACTTGTTGTCTTGCACTGAGCTCCATTTTCCTATCTTTCTCCATTTTTCAATGAGTCTCCATTGAAGATGGAGTCACTCTTTGTGACCTTCTCCAGTTCAAATTGCAAATGAGGAAACCAAGGCAAACAGGGTTTGCCTAGGGTCACACAACCAATAAGCGTCTGAGGCCAGGTTTAAACTCAGGAAAATGAGTCTTCCGGCACTCTATCCACTATGCCACCCAGCTGCCTCCATTGAAGATAAAGAGAGGTCAACAGAAGGTTAGGATGGTAGAATCCTATACCACAAACTTCTTATACTAGTAGTGGGGATCCACAATGAAGTAGGAAGGAAAGAAAAGAGAGAGAGGCATAGGAGACAATCGACACATGAAGAGAACAAATGAGAAAGGAAAGAGTTGCCTTTTTTTGTCGGGGTTGGGGGGTGGGGGAGAAGGGTGCTTCTACAATAACTTTCATTTTGGGTCTTTTTGTCTTGAAATGGAAGGGAAATGGGATTTACTTAAATTCCAAATTAAGTATTGTAATCTTTAAACGAGACAATAGCTGTATGCTAGCTATTGTACAAATGTTATGGTGGCTACTCAATTACATCTATAAAATTTCTGCCAAACATACTATACGTCGGCCACAAAGAAAATGATCCTTCATTCACAGATCATTATAGAAATGGTAACAAGCCCAGAAGTCAACACTTAATGATTTATAATACAGTTCTGGAGAAAGGACCATGTTAATATAAACAAAGCTATCATTGAGCACATATAATAAAATGGTGAGCTTTTTATATAGTAGGTGTCTGAGAGGACAGCTAGAATTAGAAGATATACAATATTACAATGAATATTAGGCATTGTGGGAGATGTAATGTTTAGACGAGACATGGTCCTTGATCTCATAGAGCTTATTGTAGGGGGGGTTAAGACACAAAACACAAGACATGGCAGGTTTTAGTTCTTCATGAAATAATCAGTGTTACACCTGTTAGGAAAACTTGAGAACCTTTGTTAGTCCTAAGAAGTAAAGAAAAGGGGCAGCTAGGTGGCGTAGTGGATAGAGCACCAGCTTTGAAGTCAGGAGGACCCGAGTTCAAATCCGGCCTCCAACCAAACACTTAACACTTACTAGCTGTGTGACTCTGGGCAAGTCGCTTAACCCCAATTGTTCCTTCCCCCCCCCAAAAAAAGAAGTAAAAGAAAAAAAGTTTCCCCCTACCTTGCATCAGAGGCAAAGAAAAACTCTACTGCTTTATCCCCAACAGCATGGAGACAAGTTGAGCTATCAAGCCTCTTCATCCTTGTTTTACATATATTCTTCACATTCTCAATATTGCCTGGAAATAAAATCATTTCATTGATTTCATAACTCTAAAGATTCAGTGTATTAAAATATAAAATTTAAATAATATGCATTAGGAATGGGGTCAATTTAATCTTTTGAATTCAGTTATTTTATGGGTTTGACACAGGGAGAGAAATATGAATTTCTTTGGTTATTAGCTATAGTAGTCAAATTCTGAATCTAATCACAAATCTCAAAATTTACCCACAGAAATATTTAAAAGCAATAGAATAAGATTCAGAAAAGTTGGATGATGTCTGTCAAGTCACCTAATGATAGTAGGAAGTTTTGGACACATACGCATATTCCATTTCTCTCTCCCTCCCTCTCCCCTTACATCCTCTCCACGTATTAATGCTTCCATATTTCCCAAAGAACTGGCATGCATTAAGCATATTTGCTGAGTCTTGAGGAACTGGCCAACAGTTGTAACTTTCACATGCTTTATAAATAACTTACATGTCCTATATAATATGGGGATCTGTTCAGTAGAGAGTTTATATTTACTACGAACTCCAATGAGCAGCGGACTACCTCTCCTGTTAATGTAACAAAGAATGACATTACACATAAAATATTTTACATATAGGTAACAATGAATAGCATTACACAAAATATTTTGCATATAGGTATATTGAGACAACTACCTTTCATTAAAAACAAGTTTTGAATTTGGGGAAAATAGTGGATTTTTAGGAGCAGGATGCCCCCAAATGAACAATGCTTGAAACAACATCCTCCTCTATTCATTACCCAATTCAGATTCTATGAAAATGCCAAATTTCACATATGGGGCATACAGTACAATGTACTAAAGCCAATGGATTTTTTTCCTTGACCTTATGTAGATATTTTTAGGCCCAATGAGGAAATTCAAAAGAGCTTTACAAATCTATGATTTCAGTAATGGTACATAACTTTTCTGAAGCAGACAGATGGCAATTGTTACTACTTCATTTCATGAGGCAAGTAGTCAAATTCACATTTAGATTTCTCTACAAGTTCAAGAAATGCTAGTAGTTTTGTTTAACAAGCTTATCCACCTCCCCCAACCTGGGCCCTAGTTACTCTCTACTTATGCCAATATATAAGAAGTATTCCCCCACTTCTTTCAGAACTTGTAGAGAAGAGATTCTTTAACTCAATATGTTTATTGCTGGCAATGCAATTTCTCTGTTTTAGAGGTAACATTCAATTAAGAAGTCTTTGTTCCAACCCAATACCTTTTTAATTTTTTGTGTCCTACAAAAGTCTAACTCACGCTCATATTTATTAGTTTTGGTTTTTAAATCAATTTCATGTTTCAGAATAACATCAACAAAGAACATTTCATTTTGTAACTCACAGTGAATTCAGGATTCCAAATAGCCACAGAATGCTTAGCCACAATCTTTCTATCAGAGTGAAATCTCAGTCATCACTAACAAATGTAAGAGTTTTTTTTTTAATTGCCTTTATAGAGGAGAGGAAGAATTTTTAAAAGCCTATCAAGACTTCTGTCTCTAGTAATATGAACTCCAAGGCAACATTTGTGTAAGATATTTGTTTAAAAGGCTTCTAGACAACTTGGATAAATAAACTATTCACTGCTGTGATGCCACATGAATCTAGCCCACGTACATTGCTTTTGACCTGTTAAAATGAACCAACAAAGTTGTAATGAGACTTTGGAGATAGTAAGTCCAACTGCCTTTCAGATTTCTCAAGCTGGATGTCTACTAGACATCTTAAAATAAACATGTTCAAAATGGAATTCATTCTTTTTCCCCCTAAATCCTCCCCCTCTCCTCCTTTCCCTATTACTAAAAGGGTAACACCCTCCCAGCCTCTTAGTAATTCTTGATTCCTCACTATCTCTTCCTATGTCTGCTCCCCCACCCCCAGCCTATCTGTGCTATGGACTCTCAATTTCACCTTTGCAACATGTTTTATATGCCTCCTGCTTTCCTCTGATACTACCATCATTCTAGTACAGGCCCTTATCACCTCACACCTGAACTATGCCAATAGACAGCTGATGGGACCATCTGCTTCAAGTCTCTGCCCATTGCAAACTGCCCTTGATTTCAGCCACCAAACTGATTTTCCTAAAGTGCACGTCCAAGCATGTCACTCCCCATTCAATCAACTCCCTATGGCCTCCAGGATCAAATACAAAATTCTCCATTCAAAGTATTTCATAACCCAGCCCCTTCCTACCTTTCCAGTCTTCTTACACCTTACTCCCTACCACCTACTCTTCAATCTAGTGACACTGGCCTCTTGGCTGTTGCACAAACAAGACATTTCATCTCTTGGCTCATTGGATTTTCTCTGGCTATCCTCCATACCTGAAATACCTCTTCCTCCTCAACTCCACCTACTGACTTCCCTTGCTTCCTTCATGTATTTCATCTCTTACAGGAAGCTGTTCCTAATTCCTCATAATTTTAATGCCTTCCCTGCTAATTATTTCCTATTTATCAAGTATATAGCTTGCTTTGTATATATTTGTTTGTATGTTGTCTCCCCCATTAGATTGTAAGCTCCTTGAGGGCAAGAACTGTTTTTTGCCTCTTTTGTATTTGCACAGCTTAGCATAATACCTGGCTACACTACGGGGGGTCAGACATCCCATAAATAGATTATATGATGGGACTCCATGATACATAGTGGTTTACACAAAAATTAAACACAACACAATATGTTCCTGAAGAAAATTATAATCTAATAGGTGGGATGTGACTCATAAGAGTGCGAACAGTCAGATCTCATAAAAAAAGTTTGCAAGACACACTTTTAAGCTGAATCTGCATTATTAACATTTTCTCCATCACTTTCATAAAACCTGGATTCTGGTTCTAGGGTTCTACCACTTCTAGGTGGGTGACACTAGGCAACACAAAGAACCTTCTTTATGCTTATTTGCTCATCCATAGATTGGGATAGAAGCATCATATTTGTAAACATGCTTTGAAGACTTCATCATATTATAGAACATGAGGGAGTGGTATTATTAGAGAGGCACTGTGCAGTGGATAGAGCCACCCTCAGACACATGTTGGATGTATCACTCTGAGAAGGTCACTTAGCCTCTCAGCACCTCCTCCCCCCCCAGCCAATTTTCTAAAACAGACAGTTGCAGAACAGCTTCAAATCTTCATCGCTAGTGGGATTTTTCTCATTGGGAGCTCTTTACACCAATGAAATCACAGGTTCAGACCAAAAAAAAAAATATTACGAGTGAGGAAGTAACACTGTCGCTGGGGAAAGGAGGTTGCAATGCCAGCCTGGACAATACCTACTCTCCTATATCTGGTTGATTAGCACACAGACATATGCAAGTACCTTTTCTCCTTCATTACCATAGGCTTAACCCTCAAAAGTCACAGAGGAAAAGAGAAAGGATTCTCACACCAATTTTCCTTAACTTCAGGGTTCTAGTCACAATAAAGGTAAGGAGAGGAGTGATTCTCTCTATTCATCTAATCTGCCTGAAGACAAAGAAATGTGACTGTGTACGATGCAGAGGAGCTAAGCACTTTTTCAACATTGAAACAATGAAACCCAAAGAAATCTCAACCAGCACATCAGCCCTATTGTTATCATTTGGTTTTCCCTTCCCAATGCCCTATTGCTGGAGAAAGAAAGAAAAAAAGCCAAAGCTTTAATTTCATTTTCAAGTTTAAACATACATTTTCAAGTAATTAATAAAAGCACTTTTTCTCAAGCTTGTTTATGGTTTTGTTGTTGTTGTTCAGTCATTTTGGTAGTGTCTAACTCTGTGACCCCATTTGGAGTTTTCTTGGCAAAGATACTGGAGTGGTTTGCCATTTCCTCCTCTAGCTGATTTTACAGATGAGGAAACTGAGGCAAAGAGGGTTAAGTGATTTACCCAGAGTCACACAGCTAGTAAGTATCTGAGCTTGTTTATGTGTTAGTTCTCAAACACTTTTTCCTCACAAAGAATAAAATGGTCATACTGGTTCTGCTATTTAAAACTTAATGTACAATTTTGAAATGATCCAATCAAGTTCCCAAATTTTTATTGCTGTTTTTTGCAATAAAAAATACAAATGCATTTTAAAAACTAACCTAGGGGCAGCTTGGTGGCGTGGTGGATAGAGCACTGGCCCTGGAGTCAGGAGGACCTGAGTTCAAATATGACCTCAAACACTTATGGTCAAATATGACCATACAAACACTTGTATGACCCTTGGAAAGTCACTTAACCCCAATTGCTTCCCAAAAGACTCCCCGAAACACACACACACACACACACACACACACACACACACACACACACACAACTAACCTGGTAGTGACAGCCTCTCCTGGGTAATGGATGCTCTTGAAAACCAATGCAAATGCTCCTTCCTGAAATTATACATAACAAAACTGGAGGAAAATGCACATATGGCTAAAAAGAATCACATGGCATCACCAACATCTGCCTAAAATAGAACTTGGAACTGACCCCTTGTTCACTCATGTACCTACATTGACACTTAGTAGAAATTACTTGAGCAATCTTTATTGGTAGAGATAAAGTCCTGACAAAATACACTAATAAAGAATACCATGATAAACAATGGGTAATTCTGAACCACTTAATAAAAGACATTTATCACCAGTGCCTACCACACTGTCTTAGTTAATATTGGTATTTAATAGATGTTTGCTGATAACAATATCTTGAGTGTATCAAAGGAGAGGAAAACACTTCAATTCTAAACTCTAAGCTACATATATATATATGTATATATATGTATATACACATATGTATATTTATCAGAGATTTTTATATATAATGATTTAAAAATTGACTACTTAGGTTTCCAAACTTTTACAATTCTGTCCTATGCCTGTTTACCATGACCATACAGCAAGAAGTGACTAGGCATTGAAGTCCTCAAGTCACCAAGACTAAACTATCCTTTTCAGAAACATAAGAAAAGGAGAGTTCTGGGACAGTCTTTTTCTGATTAAAGCTTGCCTTCCTGTGTTGACTTATCAAACAACTAGAAATTTCCAAAAGGCTAAGATTAAAAAAATGGATATGACAAGTTGGGAAAAAACCAAACCAAACCAAACCAAAAAATCTTCCTGGAATTAGTAGATGATACCAGTGGTATAGAAATGACTTCACCCCACACTCAATGAAAATAGTTAAGCCCTCTTTGTTTTGAAATCCTTATAAAAGGAACTAGGTCAAAAGACTACATTGGCATAACCAATGATGTATTTAGCAAAGGAGTAACGACTCTAAAGTTTTCTTTTTTTCCAAAGTAATTTCTTTTTGTCAGAATATTAATTTGAAAATATCAAAGTATGCTAAAACTTCACACTGGAGAAGCAATGCTATCAATTCCAGTGGGTGCCCAGTCTATGTATCTTCTCTGTACTTTCTCACCCCGTTCTCTCAAGACTTCCCTTGACACTCACCTACACAAGCAATTATCTATCATAGAGGAGCTATTTTGAGTCAATTCCTAAGGGTAAATGAGCCCATATCTTTATGACTGAGTTAGGGTGCAAAGGTGCATTTTGACTTACCAGCTGCTGGATGACTCTTTCTACTAAGGTTGAGAATCTGATGTCTTCACTTTCTCTGTTATCATATACATATTTAATCAGTTTTGCAATGGTTTCTGTATCAGTTTCAGATTCAAACTCATAGCCTTTGGTTTCCTGAAATATTTAATTGTATGTGCAATATCAGCTAACCATTGTGATATATCTTATAACCCAATTACTCTAATAGATTTGCCAGGACTTCTTCCACTCCACCTCCCTTTGCATTAGTTAGGATGACTTTAGGTAAAAATAAATGTATTCTCTAAGCCTGATCTAATTATCATAGCATGAAGTAACCATAAGGACTTGAAACCTACTCCAGGGAAGCACAAGATTCTGGAGCTCTTACTAAATTGGAAAAGCTTTGAGTTCAGGACCAGTCAAAGACCATGGTCTATTGTATGCCAGCCCAAGTTTATAGCACCTAGCAGAAAGGGAGTTCATTGATCCCATCCAACCTCCTCACTTTATAAATGAGAAATCAGATTGAGAGAAGTTAAGAGGATTGCGCAAGGTCACATATGAAGTAAGTTGAAGAGCTGGATTAGAACTCAAATCCTCCTGTTGCAAATCCAGTTCTTTTCCTCCTTCATGCTGCTTCTCAGAGATCACTACCAGATCTTCACCTTCAAACTTATGTCCTAAAGCTCTCTTCCTTTTCACATTCAAAGTCCTAGAAAAAGCTGCCTACTCTCTATTCATTACCTCCATTTCTTCTCCTCTTGCTTTTCAGCCCTTCATAATCTGGCTTCTTATTTTCACCACTCAACTCAAATGATTCTTTTTATAATTACTAATGATTTATTAATTGTCTTTTCTGGGCCGTTTCTCTATCTTCACCTTTCTAGAGCTCTCTGCAGCATTTGACACTGTTGACCACCCTTTCCTCCTAGATGCTGTCTCCTTTTGGGGATTTTTGATTTTGCTTTCTCTTTTGTTTTTCATCTTTTTTATTTATTTATTTATTTGGCAATTGGGGTTAAGTGACTTGCCCAAGGTCACACAGCTAGTACTTGTCAAGTGTTTGGTCTGAGGCCAGATTTGAACTCAGGTCCTCCTGACTTCAGGGCTGGTGCTCTATCCACTGCACCACCTAGCTGCCCCTTTTGCTTTCTCTTTGATCTCACCCTACCGATCTGACCATTCAAATCAATCTTTACTAGATTATCAACCATATCTGACCTCAGTTGTGAGTGTGCCCCCAAGGCCCTCTTCTGTCCTGGGCCTTCTCTTTTAGTGATTTCCTGTGGGTTTAGTTATCATCTCTATGCATGTGGCTTACTGATCTACATATTTAGCCCTATCTAATCTTTCTCCTGAGCTCCTGTCCTACGTCATCAGCTGCCTAATGGACATTCTGAATTGGATGCCCTGGGAGCATCTGGAACTCAACATGTCCTAAACAGAACTTGTTAACTTTCCCCACAAATCTACCTCTCTTCCAAATTTCCCTATTTCTTCCAAGGGCACAACTACAATTTTGGTCCCTTGGGTATGTGAGATGAACCATCCCTCACCCCATACATCCAATCAATTGCTTCCTCTTGACTGAAATATTGCAATAGCCTCCTATTCAGTCTTCCTGCCACAAGTCTCTCCCTCCTTCAAGTGATCTTCCACAAAGCTGCCAAAGTGATTTTCCTAAAGCCCTGGTCTGACTATGTTAATCCCCTGCTCAATAAATAGTAATGACTCCCTATTTATTGCCTCTAGAATCAAGCACAGAATCCTATGTTTGATAATTAACAACTGTTTACAACCTTGCTCTAACCCTCTCTTTCAGCCTTATTATGTATTATTCTTCCTTCATACTCTCTACTGACAAGCCAAACTGGACTTCTTGGTCTTTTTCATTCATCAGACTCCATCTCCTCTCTCTATGTCTTTGTCCTACCTGTCCCTAATGCCTAGATCACATACCTTTTCCCATGAGGTAAATCCATGATTTCCTTCAAAGCTCAGCTTGAATATCACCTTTTTGCAAGAAGCCTTTCCTGAAAACCTCCAAGTACTACTGCCTCCTCTCTGTCTAAATTAGCTTGTATTTATTTTGCATATAGCTAAATCTATATAAACATGTATATTATGGTAATATGTTTTGCATTATTGAACACATGTTTTGCATTATTGATATGGAATATCAAATCAAAATGCTTACTGCATCAATGAGGGGGGAAATGAGGGACTGAGAGAAAATTTGGAACTCAAAAGTCTTTTTAAATGAATGTTTGAAATTGTCTTTATATTTAACTAGGGAAAAAATAAAATGATCAAAAATAGAATAGATGACCTAGAATTTAAAAAAACACCACAATCACATATATTGACACATACGTACACCCATGTTGACCCTCTAATAGAATGTAAGCTCTTTGAAGTCAAGGACTATTTCAGTTTGCGTTTTATATCCCCAGCACCCAGAACATACTAGGTGCTTAAGAAGTGGTTGCTGATTGATTAAGGAGTCAATATAGTGTAGTATAGGGGTGGGGAACCTGTGTTCTTGAGGCCACATGTGTCCCTTTAGGTCCTCAACTGTGGCTCTTTGACTGAATCCAAACTTCACAGAACAAATCCTCTTAATAAAAAGATTTGTTTTGTAAAGCTTAGACTCAGTCAAAAGGCCACATCCAAGGACCTAGAAGGCCACATGTGGCCTTGAGGTTGAAGATTCCCCACCCTGGGTGTAGTGGACCCAATGCTGGATTTAGAGTCAGGAAGACTTGGGTTTGATCAGAGCTCTGTCACTTAAGAGTTATGTTATCTTGGGCAAGTTCCTAAAACTTTTTTGGCTTCAGTTTCCTTATCTATGAGGAGTTTAGACTAAAGGGCTTCTAAGGCTTTCAGCTCTAGTGCTAATGAGGGGTTGGTTACATGATGATACATTTTTCAGGCATAGAGATTTTTGAAAAGTGTCCTCCAAACTGTAGTGAAGTTTCAGTTTTTGTCAGCAGAGGAAGATCCCCAAGTTAATGAAATCATGAATCTTGGAGGCAGCAAGGTGGGGCAATAGGTAGAGGTTTGGATTAGAGTCAAGAAAGACTTAAATTCAAATCCTGCCTCAGATATTTACTAGGTGTATGACCCTGAGCAAGTCACTTAGCTCTAGAATTCAGCATGGTACGATGGAAAGAGCACTGGCCTGGCATAGTTAGGAGACTTTAATTTTAGTCCTGAACCTACTACTGTTAAGCTTTGTGACCTTAGACAAGTTCCTATACTTTTGAGGATCTATTTCTTTGTCTATAAAAAGTAGGCAGTTTTGGCCTAGGTCACCTAACAATTCAATAATTCAACTGATGTATATTAAACACCTTCTCTATTAAGCAAAACATAGTTCTAGGTGCTGGGATAGACACAAATGAGAAGAATCACATGCTAGTAACAGCAGACCTGTTATGCAATCAGTAAATATGCATAAGTATGTAAGAAAGGTAGAAACAATTGCTGTGTGACAATTAAAAAGGTTCAAAGACATGGTTTCTGGGTAATTTAATCATTTTATTAATAAGGCCAGCAGGTTATTAATAAAAAGATGGTTATTTGGCCCTCTCTTAGACCAAAGCCAATAGTGTCTGCGAGCTCACAGTTTATATACCCTTAGGTATTCAATGAGGGGTTGAGAGTGACCCCTTGGATGGAGAAATTCTCTCTCTACTCAAAAACACCCACAGCCTTGGCCTATCTAGATGAAAGGATCTGTCTCCCCCAAAGCTTGAGTAGAACAACCCACCTTAGGTTAAATTCCTTATAAGGTTGAGTTGGTCTGACCAAGATGGAGGAGAGTTAATGCAATCTCATTATCAGTTATGTCGTTCAAGAGACATTAAAATCAGGACTTTGGAGAAAGGAGAGAGCTCTGAATCTCCTCAGGATACTGATTATTAATAATCATTTCTCATGTAAGTGAGGTGTGAGGGGAGAAAAGTCAATATAAACTGGAGGTTGATGTCAAAGGGGGCTTCTAGCCAATGGAAACATTTGAATTATACTATAAAGAATGGGCAGAAATTCAACTGAGGGAGGTGGAGGTGGGAGAAAGAAGGCTTTACTAAAACACAGTGTAATCAAATGCAAAGAAATGGGAAAGGACAGAATAAGAATGAGACAACGAATCCACTTTGACTTGGATGTAGATTGTGTGAAGGGGAAATGAAAAAGTAGGTTGGAATAAGATTAAAGATTACAATTTATTCAGCAGACAATGGGAAGTCACTGATGGTTTCTGAGAGGTGAGGGAAAGGGAAAAATCAAATGTGATACTCAGATCACAGGCTTAGATAACTGGGACAGTTGCAACACCATCAAAAGAAATACAGAAGTTAAGTGAAAGGGCAGGTTTCTGGGGGAAGATGATGAATATAGTTTTAGAAATGTTGTGACATTCAGGCAGAATCAAGGATATAAGGTTGGGACACTGGAGAGGTTGGGAATGGAGATAAGAGTATGGGTCATTTGCTGAGAGTTGAAAACAATTTCCATTTTATGGCTTTATTTGTGGTTCAACTGCATATTTTGTTTATTTGTATTTGTTGAGAATGTAATCAAGTTTACAATGAAATAAACAAACAAAAAAAGACCCTCCAGATTTGGAAAGCATTATTTTAAGCTAGTGGTGATATCAAGGTTAGAATAATAGGGTAACTGCTATATTTTATTAAATGGTCCTTTTTTTTTTTTTTGGTAAGGCAATTGAGGTTAAGTGACTTGCCCAGAGTCATACAGCTAGTGAGGTGTTATGTGTCTGAAGCTGGATTTGAACTCAGGTCCTCCTGACTCCAGGGCCAGTACTCTATCCACTGTGCCACCTAGCGGCCCCTAAATGATCCTTTGTTTACTGATCCTTCATCTTCCCAAAGTTCCTAACTTTCTTTTAAAAAAAAATGTAAACTGGGAGAATCTTACTCATTAAATCCCATCCACCTCTAAACCTATGATGACAAAGAATGTTCAGTATATTGAGGTTTAACTTCCAAGTCAATGATTAGCCATGACATACCAGGAATTTCCTTAGATCCTTATAATTTGTGATGATTCCATTATGTATAACAACAAATTCTGAAAGAAAAAGACATTAAAAATGAAATTATGGATACATTACAATAAATAACAGAATAATTTGAATAGTTCTCAGAACATTTCCCACAAGAAAATAGAAGTTGTCAATGATCTCATTTAAAATAAATGATTATCAGGAAACACAAATTTGCATAAGTCTTTTTATATTGAGAGATACAGAAAATCGGTTTTTATGGATGCTGAAAATTTTTTTTCATAGTTTGTCAAAACTGTATATGTTGTAAAAAGTCTTGTGTTTATTACTTTTATTACAATGTACCTTTTCATAGTTTTTGGTCATCTCTATTCCTTTTATGGTAAAGAATTCTTCTATTGAATAACAGCCCCTTCATTTCTCCTCTAATTTTTTTATGTGACTTTTTATTTCTTATTGTTATAGGTCATGGATCCGTTTTAGCTTATTGTAGTATACGGCATGAGGTGTTGGCATCAACCTTTATTTCTGCTAGAATGCATTCTATGTTCCCACGGTTTTGTTGCTATTACCCCAGCAGTTCGGCAGTCCTGAAATTTATTGAACAGATGCTGCAAATTCTTAACAACCGTGGTGACGTTACAGGTTCATAGATCTAGAGTGGGAAGGGACTTAAAAGGCCTGACCCTCATTTTATAGTTGAGAAAACTGAGGCCCAGGGAGTTTAAGTGCTTTGCCCAAGCTCAGAAAGGTAGTCCTTGTCAGGGGACTGATTCGAACACTGATCACCTCCAGAGTCAATACTCTTTCCATGATTCCATTATAAATGAACAGCCACTATCAGGGCAATATCTGTGATGAAATATCTAGTATAGGCCAATTGTTACCTCCCTGTTTGAAAAGGCCCAGTCCTGTAATCCTATTCAGAGAGACATCACCAGGTTCTAAATCTTCCAGAAAATGGGTTCCTGACCAAATTCTCTGATGCTTCACTGCCCCCTGATGTTCCATCTTTCTCTGGTGAGACGAATTATCTTGGATAGAAGGCATGACAATTCACACACACAGCCTTGTTAGTACCAGTAGCCCTTTTTTCCAAAGTTTGGGAAATTCAGAAGTTTGAATTTATATTGTGATACTCTCTGCTAAAGAGGGGACCCAGACAGTTTTGTAAATCTATATGCCCATTAAATGACATAAAGTGGTCACATGCCCTGGGGTGGGGCTATATATTTCTTTGCCTCTCCAGAAGCAAATGATGTAAAACAGTTCTTCTGAGGACCCATGCAAGCCTATATAAACTTAATTGGGTTCTTTGTTGTGTAGAAATGCATTTTTTGCAATATACATACATACATGGCCTTTATATGGAGGGGGGTGTATGTGTGTGTGGGTGTGGAGAGAGGGAGATTGAGAGAGAGAGAGAAAGAAAGAGAGAGAGAGGGAGAGAGAGAGAGAGAGATGCTAGAGTAGTAGTGCTTGATGCCTCAGCACCAACCTTTGACATGAGGAAAAATATCCTAAGAACCAGAGCTAATCAAAAGCAGAATGAGCTGCCTTCTGAAGTAGTGGGGTCTTCCTCACTGCAAAGCTTCAAGCAAAGGTTAGATTAGATGACCACTGGTTGAGTATATTGTAGAGGCAATCCATGCCTAGCTACAAGTTCATCTAGATGGACTTTGAGGTATGTTCCAACTCAGAGAGTCTGTGAACTGACTCTAGGTATGGATTAATGGATTTTGTCTAGTGGTTCAGGGGTACATTGAACTCTAACAAGTACCTCCTTATAGTAACTAGTACCAAAAAATGGTAAGGTTCCTCGTGCTCTTCTATCTGTTTACAATAAACTATTCAGATTTGTTGACATCACTAATTTCCAACCTACTACGTTACTGTACTAAACTTGTAAGACTGATAACACAGAAAAGGTTTTCTTTTTGGTTTCAAAGTTCTCAGTTTAACTGTGGAATGAAAAGATTTTGTTTTTATAGTGTTTCCCAATCGCATAAAATTTTTACCATATACTTATTGAGTAGGTTTTGACACAGTTAAGTATCTTCATGATATACTTTTTTCTAGCTGGAATTTTTTATAACTACTTATCGAAAATCATTATCAGAATAAGTGAAAAGTGTACAGAGTAATATAAAGAATAAGAAAGTTTATGAAGCCACTTAATTTTCTAATTTTATCAGCATTTCCAGATCATAAAACAGTACATACCATTAGTTTTGTCTGATCTCTGAGGGTGACTGTTCACGGCATTGGGTACTCCATGGGTTGCCCAACGAGTGTGAGCAATGCCAAAGTGAGTTTCAAATTCTACCTTCAAGTCCATTCCATCTTGTTCTATATTAAATAATAGTAATAATAACAATCCTTTATATTTGTATTTCTCTGTACTGTGCACAAAATATGGTCACATACATGATCTCATTTGTTGCTCCAAATAACCTTGTCATACAGGCAGGGCAAGTAATATCCCTATTTTACATACGGGGAAATAGAACCTCTGAAAGGTTATATGAGTTGCCTAGTTTATAGGATCATAGAGCTACAACTAGAAGGCAACCCAGAGGCCAACTACCTCAACCATTTAATTTTATGGATGAGGAAAATGAGCTCCAAAGAGGTTAAATGCTTTGCTCAAGGTTACATAGGTGATAGAGTCACATGGCTAATAAGTATTATAACTAAGACTAAAACAGTGATCTTTTGACTTTCAGTCCAGTATTTTTTCCATTCATAATTTTTTTAAGTTGTCAAATTACAACTAAACTTAGAAGACACTATTCAATTTCATTTAGTCCCAGAAACAGTGCCTTTCAGAGATTTTTTTTCAAACATCTATTTTTGCAGATAATAGTACTGTTCTTTATTTCTTCAAGCTATGCCATTTTCAGATAGGAGTATCTCTTATGATAAGTATAAATTGAACAAAATGTTTCAAATATCACTCATTATAGTAATTCAGATTTTCCCACTTACTATAAAGTTCCTCATCCAGGGCCTTGACTTTTCCTCTTTTCTTAACTAGCTTGATATGCCTTTCTTTGTCTTCATTATTATTTCCATCGATTGCCACTCCTGTAATATAAGATAGATTATTTTTATATTAATTGAATTTTTGTTTAGCTTTCATTATCAAAAAGTTTTGTAGAATACACACACACACACACACACACACATATAGGTCAGTCAACTATAGGGTTACCCCTAGAGCTGGAAATAGTAGCCACCCACTGGAGATCCAATCTTTGAGTTTGACTGCAGGCTAGGAGAGTAGCCCAGCAGGAGCGCTACATTGTAGGGGTTTTATCCAAATATTTGGATCCTCTATGCATTTTTTTGAGATCACACATGTGTATCCAGAGCAGAGGAGTTCTTTAGTGAGAACAGAGAGCAAGTACTCCTAAGTCCACTGCCAATTTGTTGTAGTACTTGATACTTGAGTGAGCCCAGACCACAGAGATTCCTCAGTTGGAAAGGGAAAGGGTGAATGCCCCAGACCCTAATTGGTACAGGTGGGTCTATGTTGTTACAAAAGCACAAGGACATTAAGGTTTGGTGACCACTGGATGAAGGCAACTGTGACATCTCACAGAAAACAGCTATTGATCAACTAAGAGAATCTGTAATGCCCCCTTGGTCCTAGCCACAAAAAAGTAAGCAATACATCTGGAGGTGGCTATGGAAGAGAACCCTGCAAACATATCAAGAGCTAGCAAGGTAGGAAGAAGCTTTTCCCTTTCCCCATCCTCACCCTTATTATTTACTGTACCAATAGAAGATAAGGGAGGAGGAGAAACACACCTTGCAGGTAGACATGGATAGAGAAAGACAGAGGAAGCCGCTTCAAGGATTGTAACCTTGATGTTAAGAGTTGGACTGTGGTGAAAAGAAGATGCTGGAAACCCGGGATGAGGACTCTCTATGAAGACAGAAAGGGCTTCCAGGACTTGAAGCACCAGCCATTGAGAGTTGCCTTGCCACAAGTGTATCCTACATGTTGATTCACTACCTGATACTCCAAGTTTGAGCCCATTTTTCCCATGTATATATCTGTGGGAGAGGTGCCCAGATTTGTGAGGACAGGGGACTGTTTTATAACTAACATTCTTGGTATACCATCTGACAAAATGCCTTTACTAAGAGCTGATAGAGATTACTGACTGATTGTTAATGGGAAGCATACTGTTGGGGGCTTATGAGCTACAGTGTATAGCCTTACGGAATTACCATTTGGCCCCAAGGTAACTGCAACCCAAAGCAAGTTGGGGAAGCAGTACAGGTACTCTATATACCCCCCATAAATCTTCCCCTCTCAAAATTTTCTTTAAAAAACTCAAGTCTTCCATTGAAATTCTTATCTCACCTTATCCATATTTGTCTATCACTCCATTTTTTCTAGCACTTACATAGAATTCTGTAAAGTAATACTTGAGGATAACTCTTATGAAGATGCTTCAAGGTTTACAAAGTACTTCCCTCACAACAACCCCATGAGAGAGGATGTACCAGTATTTTTATCCCTATTTTACAGGTAAGAAAACTAAGGCTCCTATAGTTTAAGTAACTTGACCAAGGTCAAACAGCTAATAAAGGACAAAGTCAGAACTCTTACTATTTGATATATGGAGTTGTTTGTCTTTTCTTTGATTTGTTCATTTTACACCACACAGTAAAGCTTTCTTGAGTGTCTAGAATGCACTGTTAAAAGAAGATCCTATTTCAAGAACTAGTTAGGAATATGGATAGTTGGACAAAGACTCTTCCTTCAAAGGACTTTTAATCTAGTGGTAACAAGAACAGAGGATAGGATAAATATGTTTCTCTTCTTTCTCCTTTGGACTAATAACTAACTACTTGAGGGAGAAGACCAGTTCTGCAGTTTTTCATAGCACCAAGTAAAAGACCCTGAACCCAGGACATATTCATAAATGTTTTTGGGTAATCAAATTGTCAAGTTAAAAGAAAACCTCTGATTTTTTTTTTAAGAAATTATTCTTTTGGGGAAATTATTTGGCTTTCGATGTAGGTCATTGACCAATTAAAGTTGAGCTACACACCACACAAAAACATGTCCTTTCCTAAGACATTTATGCTTTACTGAAGCAAAGAAATGACAACATGGTCTTAACGGCTAGACCAGGGCAGCAGGGTGTAGGGCAGTGGTGCGGAACCTGCGGCCTTGAGTCCACATGTGACACTCTAGGTCCTTAAGTGCAACCCCGTGACTGAATCCAAACTTCACAGAACAAATTCCCTTAATAAAAGGATTTGTTCTGTAGAACTTGGACTAAGTCAAAAGGCCGCACCCAAGGGCCTAGAGGGCGACAGGTTCCCCATCCCTGGCCTGGGTAAATGGAGTTCTGATTCTGACTTCTGCTACTTATTCTTACATATTACTTATTATTTACCTCTGTAGTCCTTAGTTTCTTTATTTATAAAATTGGGGAGTTGGACTTGATGAGATTTAAGGTCTCTTACAGCCTAGGATCCTATTCAAAGGCCTGTAAGTGCTGGGAAGCCTTTCTAAGCTGGAGGTTTCCAGTAGGAGCCTAGTATCCTACATAGACCAGACTAGCTTAGTGGGAAGGGCCTTCTGAACAAAAAGTTGGCCACTAGGTGGCGAATTTTTTGGCCTCAATAACTCATTGAAGAGAGTGGATAAAGAGCTTGCCCCAGAGTCAAGGCCAAAACATGGAAAAACCATTTAAACTCTTAGTGGCTCAGGCAACTCTCTAAGGCTATACATTACAGAGAAGCTGCTTAAAACACAGAATTGAGCATATCACTTCCCCATAGAATACCTTCCTAGCTATGTCAAACCAATGAAATCACAGGTCTAATTTAAAAAAAAAATTTTTTTCTTGAAACAATCCTGTCTCCATTACTTTGCGCAGGTTGATCCCGCCCTCTGCCCCCTATTCCAACCTTCTAAGTGTGGAATGCATCCCTTCCTTGCTTCCATGTTTTAGCAGCAAAAGCTTCACTTAAGCAGTATCTTCTACATGAGGCCTCTCTTGATACACATAGTTGATAGTGTTTCCCACTACTCTCCAAAGAATCTCAAAAAACAAAAACAAAAAAAAAGCCCTTGTATTTATCTATTTGTATAAATTTATATATGGATGTATCTTCCCATTAGAATTTAAGCTACTTGAGGGCAAAAATCATTTTACTTTTGTCTCTGGATATCCATCACTTAGCTCGGTCACCGGGAGGCACATAGTTGGCACTTACTAAAGGCATATTAAGGCAGCTAGGTGGTGCAGGGGATAGAGTGCTAGGTCTGGAGTCAAGAAGATCTGAGTTAAAATCTGGCTTCAGACACTTACGAGCTGTGTGACTCTGGGCAAGTTCCTTGACCCTATTTGCCTCAGTTTCCTCATCTGTAAAGTGATCCGAAGAAGGAAATGGTAAACCACTGCACTATCTTTGCCAAGAAAACCTCAGATGGGGTCGCAAAGACTTGGACACCACTGAACAACAATAACAAAGGCTTATTGATTGATCTACTAAGGCACGAAGGTTTTTTTTTTTAAATCCATTTTAGTGGAAGGAATGACTTTATCATACCTGCTCAAAAGTACTGAAGGTGAAGGAGTTTCCAGAGAGGTAGCACAATGTGGTAAAATATAAGGAGTGTTGGGCCTTGAGTCTGAAGAGATTTGGATTCAAACTCAGCTCTGACACTGTGTGACCATGGACAAGTCTCTTAGTTCCCTTATCTTTAAATTGGGGATAATAATACTTACTTCACTGTGATGGATAATCCATGTAAAGTATTTTGCAAACCTTAAACTTCTATATTGATGTGAGGTATTATTCTATCTTCCAACTGTAATTAAGTACTTGATTAGATTAACTTTAGGGCTAAAATCAGTATCACAATTTCCAAAAGAAGGTTTCAATGAAAAACATACCAGAAAATGCCTGGACTGTGAGAAGCAACAAGAAAATGGATATTTAAAAACGGGAATGAACAAATGCAAATATATTAATGCTAATTTTAGCAGAGAAATAGTCATACCTGCAGAATCGTATCCTCTGTACTCTAGCCTCTGAAGACCCTTTATTAACGTTTCAAAAATCTCCTTTCTTGTTCGGGGCACTCTGTAGTTCATATAGGCAAAGATTCCTATCAAAAGGCAAAAAGAGAAACAGGAAAAAGACATAAATAAATATTTATAGGCTACTTGGAATGCATTAGAGAGTAACATGTAGTAAAATTGAAGTCAAGATGCAAGACTTCAAAATGATATCTGAATGTTATCCTATAAAAGGCATCATAGCTGTGAGACTGAAATGATGAAAAGAAGCATTTAACTAGAAGCAACTTTTTCTCGTCTGTAAAATGGGGGGGGGATTAGAACAGCTGATCTATAAGATCCTTCCAACTCTCATGAACTCTCTATTATAATGTATCTGACTTAATAGAGAGAAGCAATTGGCACAATTCATTTCAAAATTATCTGAATCTGGAATGTATAATATTTTTTTTCAAAGCTTTTCCTTCCTAATTACATTTTGCCTCATTAATCCTCAAATAAATTTTCTTTCCTAAACACACAGAGGAGCAACTCTGTGGGGTGTTGATAAACAAAAAAAAAAGCATAGTTAAGGATCTGTGATTTATTCAGATCTTTTCGTGTGGGAACTCCCTCCTAACTAAGATCAAGGCTCCTGTGGCAAGCTCTTTATGGCTTAGTAGATAAATCCAGGGGCATTGCCTGAGACATAGAGGTTAAGTGACTGGCATAAGGTCACATATCTAGTAAGTGTTAGAGGTAGCATTTGAACCCAGGTCTCCCTGATTTCAAGGCTAGCACTCTATCAATTATACTATATTGCCTCTTGGGATTAAAAATGGATATATTTGGGATTAAATATGTCTTGTGGATAATCTACACTTAGATAATTGTATGTTGACTGTATTTGTACAAAGTACATATTATACATAGTCCCATTCATTTAAAATGTATGTGGATTTGTGGCTTGATTACACTTGAAAGAATTAAGACTCTTATGCCATCTTCAATTCAATATGAAATGAATATATGAATCACTGAATCTCCCAAATTCTCAATTAATTGAGATTGATTCTCCTGTATGTTGAAGGATATGTAGATTCAGGTACTAGACCAGGGGTAGGGAATTTGCAGCAGCCTTGAGGTCACATGTAGGTTGCAGGTTCCCCACTCCTGTTAGATCATAAGCCTCTTGAGATCGAGGGACTGTTTTTGTGGTCTTTATATTCCTTATAGTGCCTAGCACAAAGCCTTACACAGGATTCAATCAGTCAATTGACAACAAATGAACGGGGCCATAATCAAATTCCAATAGATCTAGAATAGTTAGCATCAGATCTTTTTATAGCTAAATGTTATGTTGCTGACAATGGATCTTAGTAATGCTTTTTATAGTATCACAAATGGTTTACGTTCTTATCTGGTTTCTTGGCAATAACATCTAATATTGCATGCAATTCAATAAATAGAACTTAATTAACAGCTATTCTATATGACTAGAGGCAAACAACCATAAATGATCACCAGTCATAAAACCATTTAAAAATAGAAACTTTTAAACCTGCATCCAAAAGCAGACATACTACTCTTTTCACTTATGTTCTTTCACGCATTTCTGTGCCAAATTTTATGATGTATTTGAAGATATGTCAGGCACGTATGTTTAGTGTGGTGTCTTTGTGACTACAAAGTTGCAGAAAACAGCCTTTTGGAGGCCTTCTTGACAATGTTACCAGTGTGCTATAATTGTTAAAGATTCCTTGTTTCTAAGGAACTCAAGCTATGCTTCTGCGCATAAAAAACAGAGGCTCAACTGAAGTCCATGAACATAAAAGCTTCAGGCTGGGCAGCTAAAAGCTCACATTCCCACCTCCCCCCCCAGGAATAAATATAACTTTCAACATTAAATATATAGTACTTTCTTCTTTATTTATTCTTTATCTATATAATAGTACCTTACATTTATGCCATATTATTTTAAATAACATTTCACAAAAATCTTGCATTAGGAAGCACAAGTGTTATTATACTTATATTTTATAGGTGAAAAAACTGACACTCAGGTTTTGTGACATGTTCCAGGTCACATGAAGAGTATATATCAGAGCCAGTAATTCAACCCAAGGTCCTGATTTCAAGACCTCCAATGCTCTCCTTTCTTTACAAACATTTTATTGGTGCTTTAAGATATCTCACTATAATTTCTCAATAATAGCTCTTGCCTTCTGCAATAGAATCCTGCCTTGTACAAAGATGAGCATTTCAGCAAAAACAAAAACAAGAACCATAGCCCACTGCCATGCCTGAAAACATAACTCTTATTCTTCACCTGAAATCGATGGCTCCAGAGTCACAGAAGCTTGGTTCAAACCAAACCTCTGGCATTTACTACATGTATAACCCTGGACACATCATTTAACCTCCTTGGGCCTCAGTTTCCTCATTTGCAAAATGATGGGGTTGAGCCACATAACCTCTACTGTCCCTTAGGCTCTAGAGCCATCCAGACCACATTGTCTTTTCCGTGTTTCTCTTTCCTCAATAAAACATCCTTTCCACTTGATTCTCATTATGCATCATTATTAGTATCATACCTACATAGCACTTATCCAATGTTCTTATTAATTTTTTTTAAAAAAGACATTTCCTAATTATGTGTCTCTATACACATTGGAATTTCTTTTAGGAAGCATCCATGCTGGTAACCTGTAAGATCCCAAGCCTCTCCCAGGAGGCCAACCAAAAAAGAGATTGATAAGGCCCCTATGACCAGGTTGTTGGACCCACTGAAATTTGGGGTACACTGAGGGACCTAGCCTAAGTCAGACCAGAAGACAATAGCCCTTCCCCTTAACATGGATACTGAAAGTTCTTGGGAAAGAGGAATGATAACCTGGTCCCACAGGGATTGAACTCAGCAAAAATGAGTTGAGTTCTTTTATCAGGATGTTTTGTCTGTAGGCCTGAGTCAAATGAATAGGCTCCCAGAATAAAAGTCCCAGTTTTGACTGCAGAACAACTTCTCTTTTATAGGGTTATACAGGGCAGGTCTGCAAGATGACTTAAAGGTTCCATCAAAGACCAGCTCCCCTCCACCAGCTCAAAATAATCAAGTCATATGGCAAATAAGAGAAGGAAACTTTCCTAATTAAAAGACATTAAACATGGAAGCAGTTCTGGGTTGCGGAACCTGTATTTGAAGCCCAGGTATGCTATTTCTTGGTTCTGTGACCTTTGACAAGTCACTTAACCCAGTAGTTTCAAATTCAAATAGAAACAGGGGCCACTAGTCCACACCCAAAGATCCCCAAGGGTGTCATATTGACTTAGTTTTAAAATGTATTATTTTTATTTTATTATTTTAACTTATTTTGTTAAATACTTCCCAATCACATTTTAATCTGGTTCAGGTTGGCCATAGGAATGTTGTGGGACATGTGTTTGACACCTGTAACAACCTCTTTGGGTCCAAGTTTCCTCAACTGTAAAGTGAAAGGGTTGGAGAAGATGACCTCTAAGGTACTTTGTAGCTTTAACTATATGAACCGATGATCCTATGAAAAGGAAGACAGAGGGAGGAAGCTGTCTATGTTTATACACCAAGCTATATACCAGAGAGTTTAGGAAGAAGAGTAGCAGTTGAGACACCCAGAAATACACAGGAGACATAATCCAAGAAGGGAACCAGATGGATAATAAAAATCCGACAAAGGATCCGGTGTGTGGTGTAGTAGGGAGAGTACTGGAATTGGAGTCAGAAAGACTTAGTTTTGGGTCTCACCTCAGACACAAGGCTACCACTGGAACTTTTTGAGCAAAGGACTTAACCTTTCTGAAACTCATTTTCTTTATCTGTAAAATGAAGGACTTGAAGTTGACTCTAAGGTTCCTTTCAGTTCTAAATCTATGATCCTATGATCCATTGCCCTGGATGCCTATTTACAATGCACGAGGTCTGGCCAACAAGTAAGATAACCTAGATGTTTTAATTTGTGAGGAACTGACCTCATAGCTATTGCTGAGATGTGATACATAACTCTGGATGGGTATACTTTATTCAAAACCCCACATAATTCTGTCCTGGGCTCTTTTCTCTTCTCCCTCTATACTACTTCACCTGGTGATCTCACCATCTCCCACAGATTTAATTACTATCTCTATGATGACAATTCTTAAATCTTCCTATCCAGTTCTAACCTCTCTTCTGATTTTCAATCTTGAATCCCCAACTGACTTTCAGACATCTTAAACTCAACACATCAAAACTGAACTCATTATCTTTCCCTCTAAACTTCTTTATTACCCTGTTACCATCAAGGGCAACACCATTCTCCCAGTCCCTTAGACTCATGCAACCTAGGTATCATCCTTGACTCCTCACTATCTCTTACCCCCATATCCAATCTGTTGCCAAGGCCTGTCAATTTCACCTTTGCACCATGTCTTGAATATACACTTTCTGTCCTCTGATACTGGCTGCCACTCTGGTACAGGCCCTCATCATCACCTCATGCCTGAACTGTTAGAATAGCCTGCTCATGGGCCTGTTGGCCTTAAGTCTTCCCCTTTATAAGCTTGCCAGTAACGAGCATCTATGAAGTGCTTCCTATGTGCCAGGCACTGTACTAAATGTTGCTAATGCAAAGAAAAGGCATTTTTGTCCAGGAGAGCCAGAGACAAAATATATACTCCTATTCTTGGTAAATAGGTAGAGGACCGTGGGTAGAGAATGTTGCATGTGTTGTGAGGCGGACTTTATGTGGTTGGTTCTGCTTATTTTCTTCATTAAAAATGAAAGTTTAATGACCAGAAATGACTATTGGATTTAAAAAAAGGATCAAAAAACCTTTTTAAAAACCCAGATGCTTGTTAAATTAAAAAAAAAGAGATCAGAAGGCATATACATATATATATATAATATATTGTTATATTCTATATATCCTATGATTACACATCTATACATTTATATTTATATTAATTAAAATTTCTACTGGAGATGTCAACCTAGGAAGAATAGGAAACTCTCAAGAGCAAAATTTTGAAGGTATCAGGAAAAACAATTTCAATGAGAGGAAAAGGGTGGCTTTCTCAAAAGGAGATGTACAGAATATAGCAGCAAGGATAGGTTGAACAGAGGATGAATACAAAAGCATGGCATGATCCTGTCTTTGTTTTTATTTTTTTCTAAAACTCAGGCGTGTTAAGTCTCCAAATGAGCTAAGGCTTATTTCATAAGGACACAAAAAGGGTGGAGTTTGTTTTTAGCTATGTTGGGGGATAGAAGATAATCAAAGAAGTCATAGGACTACTGCTAAGAGAAGATGGGATGACATACAATAACAGAGAGAAAGCTCAATTCTTATTTTCTCTTTGTTTTATCTGCTAAGGAAAATGATTTTGGATAGCTGGGTTTTTTTTTAAGGCAATTGGGGTTAAGTGACTTGCCCAGGGTCACACAACTAGTAAGTGTCAAATGTTTGGTCTGAGGTTGGATTTGAACTCAGGTCCTCCTGACTTCAGAGACAGTGCTGTATCCACTGCACCACCAACTACCCCCAGAAAATGTTCTTGGGATTGGAAAGACTTAGATCACTGCAAATGCACAAGTCAGAATTACATCTAGAGTTTAGATAAAAATTAACAACAAAAAAAGACATTTAAAATCATGGCTAGCAACAACTGATGAATAGCTGAACTTATTTTGGCATGTAAATGAAATATTCCTGTGCCATAAAAAATTATAAATGTTGAGAATTTGTGGAAACATGGGAAATTTGCTTGAAATGATACAGGTTGAAAAAAGCATATTCAAGAAAATATATAGGGACAGCTAGGTGCTGCAGTGGATAGAGCACAGGCCCTGAAGTCAGGAGGACCTGAGTTCAAATCTGGCCTCAGACCAAACATTTGACACTTGCTATCTGTGTGACCCTGGGCAAGTCGCTTAACCCCAATTGCCTAAAAAAAAATAATATATACAATAACTTCAACAATGAACAAAGTCAACTTCGAAAGACAACAAAACTGTAGATAAATATGATGGTGGATGTCGAACCACTTTGTCAAATTGAAAGGACAAATCCCTTCTTTTTGTTAGCAATTGATAGATTTTTTCAGGGAATGCACTTTGAAAAGGTATCTATTTATAGGGAAGTGCCTTGTATCACAATGAAATTTATTAATAATTTTTAGAAAAATAAAAAATTAAATTATGGCAAAAATATTTTCCTGATATTTTTAAGACATACTTTATGGAGTGCCTGAATTGCAGTTTTAGGAGTAAACCAAAATATTCACCTTAGAATGAGCACAGGACCTGAAACAAAGAAAGTCCTATTCACTGTGATTAATAGAAATGTTTCTGGCACCTTTCTCACCTGGAAGCCTATGTTTGCTCCTTTTGATATGGCCCCAACTAAGGGTAGGGCACCTGTGGTTAACCAGACCACACCTAGGATGGACTCAAGTCCTATAACTTTCATGGTTACCTCATGGTGCTGTGGGTCCAAACCTCATGGGACTACTTTAATTTAGAGTGGTCTCCAAGGGTCTAAGAACTAATAGGTTGCCTCCATCTTTCATAGAGCCTACTCAATGTATTATGCTAGATTGAGGAGATAGAAAGACAAAAATTATATTGTATACAACATGTACACATAAAAGCATATAGAAATGTATATAGGTGTCCCAAAAGTCTTAGTGTAGTTTTAAGCTATTAAAGCTTAAAAAGTTAAAGCTTAAAAACTACACTAAGACTTTTAAGGTACCCTGTATATATGTACATATACATATACATATATATATATGTATATAGTAAATGCATAAAAATAATTGGAGTAGAGGGAAGGGAGATCAGGAGAGACCCCATGTAGGCAGCTGTACTTGAATTGACCCTTCAAGGAAAGTAGAGATTCTTACTAAGAACTGAGGAGGCATGCATTCCAGACATAAGGGACAGCCCATGGAGGACATAGAGACAGGAGATGGGAGATGGAATTCTATGTGACTTTCTCTTTTTGGGGGAGGGAGAGGCAATCCTTAGGGTTAAGTGACTTGTCCAGAGTCACACAGCTAGTGAGTGTTAACGTATCTAAGAGCAGATTTGAACTCAGGTCCTCCTGACTCCAAGGCCGGTGCTCTATCCACTGCACCACCTAGCTGCTCCAAGATGGAATTCTAGGTGTGAGAATCAGCAAGTTGAATGTGAGAAGCCATAAAAATCCTGGAAAGGCAGGCTGGAGTTTAGTGGGGAAGGGTTTTAAAAGACAAGCTGAGGAGTTTGTGCTTGATTCTAAAAGCAGTAAAGAGTTACTGGAAATAAATGAGTAGGGAAATGAAATAGTCAGACCAGTGCTTCAGGAATATCACTTTAACAAGTGCATGGAGGATGGATTGGAGAGGGGCATGACTTGAGTCAGGGATACCAATTAGGAAGCTATTCCAATAGTCCAGGAGAGTTGATGAGAATCTGAACTATGGTGTTTGTCAAATTATAAGGAAAGAGAAGGATGTGTGAGAAATCATGGAGGTAGAATGACCAGACCCAGCAGCTGATTAGATAGGCAGAGTGAGGAAAAGAAAGGAGTTAAAGGATTATTCTGAGGATGTGAACCTTGGTTATTGGAAAGATGGTTGTGCCCTCACCAGAAACAGGGAAATTCAGAGACAAATGGGTTTGGGGGAGAAAAGATAATGAACTCTTTTAGATATCTGAGTTTGAGATACCTGTAGGATGTTCAGTGCTAAATGTCCATTAATTAGGCAGTTGGTGATGTGGGACTGGAACTTAGAAAAGAAGCCAGAATTGAATATATAGATTTTAGAGTCACCTGCATAGAAATGATCATCAAACCTTTGGGATAAAGTCACCAAGAGAGAATAAACAGAAGGGCCCAGGACAGAACCTTGGGGATAACAGTACAGAAATAAGGGATGGGATATAGATGATGACCCAGAAAAAGAGACTGAGATAGAATGGTTGGACAGGTAGAAAGAGGACTACAGAGCAATGTCACAACAACCTAGAAAGGACAGAGTGTTCTGGTGCTCTGCGGTGAATTCAAGAAGGATGAGGAATGAGAAAAGGCCATTGGATTTAGTAATTAAGAGATCATTGATAGCTTTGGAGAAGTTGTTTCAGTTGAGTGATAATGAAGGAAGTAAGACTGCAAGGAGTGGAGAGGCAAGGAAAGGAGGGGAAGTAGAGGCAATGAGTTTGACAAAAAGCTTTTTTTTTTTTAAGGAGTTTGGTTGTGAAATGAAAGAGATATAGGATAATAGCTTAAGGTAATGGTAAGTGAGATGAGGTGTTTTAAAAAATAGGTATGTTGCATATATAACCCATATCAAATTACTTTCTTAAAGAAGGGGCAGGGGAGGGGAAAAACTTGGAACTCAAAAATTTAATAAAAAAAATGTTAAACATCATCTTTACATGTAATTGGAAAAAATAAAATGCTATAAAAAGGAATAGGTGTGTTGATAGACATCTGGAAATGAGCTAGCAGATGTGGCCATACTGAAGATTAGAGAGAAAGGGGGGATGGTTGTAGCGTCAATCTGCTAGAGATTGGAGTAGATGAGATCATGGGTACAAGTAGAAGGATTGACCTTGGTGAGGAGAAGGGGGTATCTCTTTATCAGAGATAGGATAAAGGACAAGAGAAATGAGACTTGACGTCAAGTGGTTTTAAGATTACTTCAACACAACGACGTGCACTAAGTAGAGAAAAAGAATAATAAAAAAGAGGGGAAAGGCAATAAATCTACATGGGAAAATTACCTTGCAAAATAGAGAAAAAAAGTAACTAAAACTGTGTAACAACAACAAAAAGTTCATCACATATAATAACATACATACAATAAATGTTATAGGATAAAAGAAAGCAAGAAGACCACAGAAAGAAAGACAACAATAACACAAGACCTCCAAACTAAAACTGAATGTATTACAAAAATCTCCAGTGATTAATAGTTTTAGTAAGAGATATAAAGGAAGATCTGGTATCTATAAAGATGGAATTAAAATCAACTAAGAAAAAAAAACAAAAAAGAACAAACATGGGACTCAAACAGTTTGGAATGTTTGGCAGAATAGTCTTAATAAAATCCTCTGAGGAATAGAATGATCCAGATGGATGAAAAAATTGCCTAGGCAGTAGAACAAATTAAACAACAGCATAATTGGAAAAAAAATTGAGAGCTCAACAAAGGTAATGAAGCTAAAGGACACAGCTCAGAAAAACAATCTAAAAATTATTGTTCTTCCAGGAAAATACTAAGTAACAAAGTACATCAATATCATATAAGAAATTTCCATGGAAGTATTGAAAACAGAGGGCAAAGTGCAGATTAATAAAACACATAGGCTGCCAACAAGTAGGAAGAACCCTAAATTTTACTCATTCAGAAATGTAGGGAATAAACTCCAGAGTTCTGACAACAAAGAGAAGCACTTAGAAGCAGCCAGGAAGAAATCAATTCAATATAAAATGAACACACAAACACAAACACACACACACACACACACACCCCATTCCTCAACTACAATTAGAAGCAGAAGTAGTAGATAGAATGCAATATATTAAAAAGCAACATTTAGGGTGGATGGAAGAATTATGAAAGCTACAGATAGGGTAGCCAAAAAAGGAGGGTCATTGAAGCATTTTTAAAAAATGCACAGAAGAGGGGGCAGCTACATGGTGCAGTCAATAGAACTCTGGCCTTGGAGTCTTTTGAGTTCAAATCCAGCCTCAGACACTTAACACTTACTAGCTGTGTGACCCTGGGCAAGTC
The DNA here is from genome assembly GCF_900497805.2 of Vombatus ursinus. Taxonomy (NCBI): domain Eukaryota; kingdom Metazoa; phylum Chordata; class Mammalia; order Diprotodontia; family Vombatidae; genus Vombatus; species Vombatus ursinus. The sequence goes on from NW_020954563.1 coordinate 12,928,621, forward strand.
ACTTAACCCCATTGCCTAGCCAAGAAAAAAAATTTTTTAAAATGCACAGAAAAGAAAGGATTGTAAACAAGCAAGGAAGCTTCAAAAGTTACATGGAACTTGTTATATATTTATGGAGAAAAGCAAACTATATAAAATGGAGTCACAGTTTCCTGTACAATCCTATTTTTATTGTTTTTTCCCCACTATGTATATGGAAATGTTCATTTTTCAGAAACAAAACAAAACAAAACAAAAAACAAAAAAACAAAGGGCAGCTAGGGGCGCAGTGAATAGAGCAACTGGCCCTGGAGTCAGAAGTACCTGAGTTCAAATCCGGCCTCAGACACACAACAGTTACTAGCTATGTGACCCTGGGCAAGTCACTTAACCCCAACTGCCTCATCAAAAAAAAAAAACAAAACCAAAAACAAACCAGAAATGTTAATTTTATTTGATGTTTGATAAATTCAGAATTTTAAAAAAATGCAAGGGGAGTTGGCCATTATGCCAATATTACCTTGTATAGCAAAATAAGATATTTTTGTCAGGAAATATGTATTTTTTTAATACCACTGAGGAATTTTGAACTTTCCTGTAAAAGAAGGCAGCACTGGGTCAAAATTTTTGCCAGGCTAACCAACCATCAGTCTTGGTAACTCAATGTTTACATTGTCAAAGGAATAAAAAGATTATTGTCTATTTGATGTTCCATCATGCAAAAAATGTCTAGGTGTCATGTGAAAAACTTGAGAGAAGAGGAACAGTAGAAAATAGATCATCTTGATGAAAGGAGCTCTTTATTGTACTTTGAATGTGGTAGCCATATATGAAATGCAAACTAATGAAGAGGTTAGGGGTATGGGGTAGAGGAAGAGTAATTCCTAAACTACATCTCTAAAATGGGGGAAAGACAGAAAAGTTAAATATGTATATATTTTATTTGGACACATCAGTCACTTCCAAATAAATTATACTCCCTCTCACTAGAGTATGTTCCATTAAAATACATATATATGTATATATATATATACACATACATACACACATATACATATATATACATACACATATGTATATGCATGTATATCTCTATCTCCATATAATTGCCTAAAATAGTGACTGAAAATATGTGTAACTTTCCATTTGGTTAATCTGCCACTTGTCAAAAGAAAGGATGTATGTTTTAACTCCAGCAATTTGGGGCTGAATTCATCCATTGTGTCTAACTTGAGTTTTGCTGTCTTCATTTACATGTTCTAATCATTGTATGCTTTGTTCTTTTGGTGCTGTTTTCTTTAAGGGAGGGAAGATTTGAAAGCGTATCGGTAAAAGCAGAATTCAAGAATCGATTTTGTGTGGATGGGAGAGGGTTCAGATGTGGGTATGTGTCTACTCATGTATAGAATCTAGGAGTGGATTGATACTAGTGAACTGATAAAAAATATAATTAATGTAACACAATATGGTAGGAGGAAAATCAAACTTAACAGTTATAACCCTGAATGTAAACAAAATAAATTAATTAAAACCTGTGGGAAAACCTTTTCACTAAACTTTATCATCACTAATAAAAGTCTGATATGTATAACTGTGGAACTGATGAAAAAGGTCTAAGTTGGGTCCATGTTGTGAGGATGTTTCCTTAAAACTAGACACTATAACACACAGATCCAGTTAACTTGATGCATATGACACAACACAATAAAGTTAATGTCAGGGCACTGCTACTATCTATCTATTCATATTATGAAACTCTCACTCTTCCTCCCACCCAATACTTTATTTACATGACACATGACCATCTGAAATACAGATCAAGAGAAAGCACCTGTGGCAATCTGTGCATTAAGTATTAGTAAAGCTTGTTTTCTTTCTTTCTTTTTTTTAGATTAAAAATTTTAAAAGAGGAGTTCTAATATTTTCTTCCTATATCCCAGTGAAAAGTCTTGTGTACTACCTAGGGTGTATACACTGGGCATGTCCCCTTTTCCTGCCTAATACCCACATCCTACTATTTTGTACCGTGGTTGTAGGAGATATTTGTTCCAGTCAGGGCCTCTACCATCTTTCATTACCCAGCATCTTCCCACCTGTAGCACTGGTCTGGAAGCCAACCATACTCCCCAAAGTGAGATCCCACCCCCTCCCTACAAAATCCATAACTTCCAGTGGCCTTAGCAAGGCATACTGGTAAGAAGATAATTGTGACAGAGGCATGATGCACCAATTAGGCATAACAGAGAACTTGGTAAAACTAGGTATGCCAACTCCAAGGGCTAACTCTAAAGGAACATTATTGACTCCCTTTTGTCTTCCTGTTCTGGTCTAAAGAGTATCACCACACTTAATACCTCCATAATGAAACTGGTTGTGCTCTTTCTTTATTGACTTTGCTTTCTCCTTGCCCTATGGGGTTTTGCTTTACTTTTTGTGAGTTTAAAAAACACGCGCATGATTTATAATAAAAGACCTATTGATTTATACATTACTGGTTAGTCTCATGGGAGATATTGAAGTGGGACATGAGAGAGACTGGCAAAGGAACAGGGATGCCTGCATCAAAGAAGGTGCTGTGCTCTTTGAGCAAAGCAGAATTTGAGTAACTCAGAAGAAACATGAGATGTGCAAATCCAGAGTCATCACTCCAAATGTTCATGTGGACTATTTATGCCCAACCTGTGGTAGAGCCTTCTAAGCTCATATTGGTTTGTTCATCCGGTCTGACACTTTGTACCTTGACTCCAACATAGTGATGTCATTTTGACCCTCTTCAAGAATGAAGGACAACAACCAGAACCAGACCAGTCAGTCTGATTCTTTGGTGAAACGCCGCCGGCCTCTCCCCCCCGCCCCCGGCCCGTGTCACTTAAAAACTGACACAGGTTCATAATTCAGCTTGTTTTCTGTACTTGGTATTGAGGAATTAATTCTATAATATTCCTACTGCATATTTTTTTTCTAATATTGCTCCAAAAAAAAAAAAGGACTTACAACAATGTTAAGATTTGGGGCAGGGAAATCATATAAATTCCTATATGTAATCAGTCATCCAGTTTCTTATTTTATCCTGAGTTACTTGCCTTTTCTCTGAGCTATAAGATTAGTAAGTTGATTTTAATGAGAAACATTCTTCTTTATCCAACACATAGAAAGACACAAAGTCACAAGGATGATTCCAGATGTTTAAAGTTTTCTTAAATAAATTTAGTTTATTTATTTAGCAAATACATATGGTTTACATAAGACTTCCTCTTGATAGTTACCTAATTTATTAAGAAAAGCTTAAAAAACAATCACAGCTAATGTGTATGAGTGTGTGTGTATATATACATATATATGCATATATGTACTATATGTGTACTAGGACTGTATGAGAACATATATTTAGAGCTGGAAGGGGCCTTAAAAGACATCCAGTGCAACCCTTTTATCCTACAGATGAAGAAATCCAGAAAAGTTAAGTGACCCAGTTTTGTACAGGATAGAAATGGTAGAACCAAGATTTGAACCCAGGTGCTCTACTTCCAAAACAAACACTCTTTACCCTGCATAGAATAGTTCGTCTTCAGAATCTTCCAGATGGTCCCAACCGCCATGTCCATAAAGACAGAATGTGAATTGGTAGAGAAAGCTTAATATTTCCATCAGGGAAGTATCCTTCTACTGCTTATAAGATTCACAAAAGTTCAAATAAGTATAGTCATTAACTGTAGTACCAACAAATTATTTTACTCTTTTCATTTCTGTTTTCAACTCAACCACCGACAGAATTCCAAAAATGATTTGATTACAAGGGTCCCATTCTGGCTCTAAAATTCGATGAGGTCCCTCATCATGTCTAAATTGTAGTATCTGAGACTTCCCTATTATCAGTGAAGAAGTAATGTTTTCAAGAAGGATGTCTTGAAGACTAGGAAACCATAAGCAGGAAAAGTTTATTTATTTTATTTTTAACAAATACAAGCATAGAGAGAAACAGAACAATCTCTTTTGGACAAAAAGAGAGGAAACTCCTAATTCCCAGGGACAATGAAAAAATCTATGAGCTTGATGTTCTCAGTAGCCAAAAATGGATAAATGTTTGAGTTAAATCAAGAAGCCAAGAAGTAAAATGGAAAAGAAAAGGTTGCGTCTAATTTAAATTATTCTTCTTTAAGGGCAGTTAGGTGGTACAATGGATAGAGTACAGGGCCTGGAGTCAGGAAGACTCATCTTCCTGAGTTCAAATCTGGCACTTACTACCTGTGTGACCCTGGGCAAGTCACTTCACCCTATTTGCCTCAGCTTCATCATCTGTAAAATGAAGTGGAGAAGGAAATGGCAAACCACTCCCACATTTTTGCCAAGAAAACCCTAAAATGGGGTCACAGAGAGTAGAAAATGGCTGAAATGACTGAACAACCAAACATCTTTAAGATCCTTTTCCAGCTTTAATATGATACTGAGAATATGGGGAGGTTACTTCAAGCTAATTGTACCAAGTGGTACAAAAAGCACTGGCTCTCAAGTTAGAGGGACCTGGTTCAAATCCTACAATAAAAAACAATAGAATATTCATTCTGTTAAACTTTCTTAAACTAATGATCAAGTTATTCATCTCCTTACAGATTCATATCTTTGAAAGACTTGGAAAAAACAAGGGAGATTAAGCAAGAATCACATATATAGTCATAAATAGTAATTTTGACAACCCAGGCAAGCAGCACAAAATACTCTTCAAGTTAAGTTTTTAAGACATATTGATTTGGCAGATGGCATGATAGAAAGCTCCCATGGTACCTAAGGTACCGAAAACACCTTAGGGTCATGCTGGGGAGTTCCAGGGAAGGGATGTCAGGCACAAGGGCACAGGGGTGGATTAGGAAGGGGCTCAGTTGGGGTGTGGTATCATCAGATGGTTTTCTATTTCAACTAGTTTTTCTTTTCTTTTTTTTAAAATCTTTTTAAAAAATCATTTTATATTTATTTTTTATATTTTTTAAACATTCATTTAAAAAAAATCAAGTTCCAAATTCTCCATCCCTACAGTCCCTCCTACACTGGTTGAGAAGGCAAGCAATATGATATCAATTATTCATGTGAAATCATGTAAAACATATTTCCATATTAGCTATGTTGCAAAAATAAGAAAGCAAGAAAAATGAAGTGAAAAAAATTATGCTTCAGTCTGCACTCAAGAGTTCACCCATTCTCTCTCTCTCTCTCTTGAGTCCTTTGGAATTGTCTCAAATCATTGTATTGATTAGAGTAGCTATGTCTTTCAGTTGATCATTGTTAAATATTGCTGTTGCTGTGTACAATGTTCTCCTGGTTCTGCTCTCTTCACTTTTCATCATTATCTAGTTATTCCTGCTAACTAGGTACTAAGCTCAGTTATTTCTATACTGCTGAAGAAGTGCCATTGCACTCTAAACCATCTGTGTACAAGGGAAAAGTCCTGATTGCCACACCCTAGGGAATGCTAAATTGATAGAAAAGACCTCACTGCTACTGACATGAACATTAGAGTTTGGTTTTGTGAAACAAAACTGTAGATTTGAAGGCTGTTTAGTGAATATATTTATGTCAGAGCTGCTGCTGTTTTTGTTGTTGTTCAGTTGTGTCTAACTCTCCGTAACCCCATTTGGGGTTTTCTTGGCAAAGATACTGGAGTGGTTTGCCATTTCCTTGTCCAGTTCATTTTACAAATGAGAAACTGAAGCAAACAGGGTTAAATGACTTGCACAGGGTCACGCGGCTAGTAAGTGTCTGAGGCCAGATTGAACTCAGGTCTTCTTGACTCTAGGCTTCATGCACAATCCACTGGGTTACCTATATCACAGCTAAGAAGATGTACATAGCTACTACCATCTGGTCTGGCCACCCTCTTCCTTAGCTGGTGGATAAAGAAGCATATATATATGTTTTTCTCCAAGGTTCATTTTTTTTCCCCCAATCTTTCTACTGACCCTCTCATTTCTTCAAGAGTTTTGTAGTGGCAGATTACAGGGTTGGCTATCATCCTGATCTATTTAATGTTAATCAAAAGAATGGAGGCATACTCATCAAATGTGCAGCTGGCATAAAGCTGAGAATGAAAAATAATATGCTAAGCCATAGAATCAATATTTTAAAATATTCAAATAAGTCATAGTGATGAGCTGAACCTAGTAAGATGAAATTTAACAGATAAATGTAAAATCCCTCCCTGAGGTTCAACAAACTAGTTGCACAAGTGCAGAGACAGGAGAATTGGCTGACCATAAATTTGGTACTCAGTGAGTCACTCTGATGTGATCGCCAAAAAAAGCTAATACGATTTTAGTCTATGTTAACAGAAATATGGTATTCAGAAGAAGAATATAATAGTCCCACTGTATTCTATACTGGTCAGATCATACCTGGAAGATTTTGTTTAGTTCTAGGTGCTGTATTTTAAAAGAGACACTGGAAAAGCAGTTTATCCAAAAGAGTCTCAAAATCATTTTATATAAAGAATTGTTGAAGGAACTAGGAATGCCTAACCCGGAGAAGAGAAACTTAAATAAAGTAACAACAACTTAAGTAACTTAAAAACTTAAATAAATAAAAACTTAATAACTATCTTGAAATATTGAAGGAATAGCATGTAGAAGAAGGATTAGATATTTTATATAGCTCTAGAGAGCAAAACTAAGACAAATGTGGGGAAACTACAGGAAAACAGATTTAGCACAATATAAGGAAGAATGTCTTTAACAACTGGAGCTGTCCAAAATTGATATGGGCTCCCTTAAAATGAATTCTCTAACTAGAAGTGGTGGAACAGGGCTGGAATCTACCTGTCAAGACTGAATTACCACCTTTAGTCTACTGTTTCAGTCAATATGGGTCTGTTGCAGAGGGAATACTTACACTGAGTGGAAAGTTATTCTGGAATATTGCATAGATCTGGTGATACTATTCCTTTGCTCAAAAATTTCAGTAACGCCCTATTAGGTCAAGTTCTAATGACTTTGTTTAGTATTCAAGGCCCTCCACATAAACTGGGACCAACTTAGCCTTTCAGTCTTAGTTCACATTACTCTCCTTCATACACTCTAACTAAATTAGACTATTGTCTTTCCCCAATATAGCCTTCACTTTTCTGCCTCCAAGTCTTCATTCATGCGATGTCCTAAGTATGACATGCCTTCCCTCCCTCTCTTTACTTTTTGAAATCCTAACAATACTTTACACATGATTCAAGATTTATTACATGAAGTCTCCTTTGATCCTTCTTCATTCATCCATCTTCATTCACCAACATTCTCTTTTTGATCTCATGTAGTACTTTGCTATGTTTTTCTCAAAACCATCACACAATGTTCTATGTTAGCAGGATATGTATCCTTTTTCTCTGTTTCAAACTCCATGAGGGCAGGAATCATGTCTTATTAAATTTAGTATTTCTCCAGGCACCTAGGATAGTGTTCTGCATACAATAAATGCTTAAAAATTGTTGAATTCAGGGATGTGCTGGAGCCAGCTCTAACCGGCTTACTGAGAGCCAGTTGTTAAATTTTCAGCATGAGCATTTATACCTTAGAAATCAGCAATCACTAAAACAAATCAGGTTTTGTTGATGGTTTAAGGCTTAAAAAATTATTAATGATACACATTAAACTTAAATGTCTGTGTACACTCCTCCCTCCCCTCAACCTGGTTGCTACACATTTATCAGCACACCCTTGTTGAATTGAATTATAAAAACCATAAAGTATCAGTCCTAGAAGGGACCTTAGAGACTATTTAGTCAGATTTTTGTATTTTACAGATGGGGAAACTGAATCCCAGAGGGTTAAAATAACTTGCCCTAGGAAAAATAGCAAGACAAAGATTAAGAATCCACATTTTCTAATTCCTAGTCTCATCTTCTTTCTACTGGGTCACAATCCTTTGAGACTATAATTCTGATTACATAAAGATCTAGTGACTAAATTCTACTCCAAACCAAGCAAAAGAATACAACTCTGTCCTCTTTTTTTTTTTTTTTTTTGGTGAGGCAATCAGGGTTAAGTGACTTGCCCAGGGTCACAGAGCTAGTGTCAAGTGTCTGAGGCTGAATTTGAACTCAAGTCCTCCTGACTCCAAGGCCAGAGCTCTATCCACTGCGCCACCTAGCAGCCTCTAACTGGGTCCTCTTTAGGTTTTTGTGACACCACATTCTCTTAGTCCTCTCCCTACTTGTCTGATCATTCTTCCTCAGATTCTTGCTAGATCTCCATCTATGTGTAGATTGGTGTGCCCCTAGCTCTATCTATTCTCTTTTCTCACTATACCTTCTCCCTTGGTTACTTTATCTGCTCCCATGGTTCAGTGATCGTATATATGCAGATGATATATATCCAGCCTCCATTTCTCTGCTGAGCTCCAGTTCTGGATCACTAACTGCCTTGTTGGATGTCTTCACCTGGATGTCCCACAGGCTTCTCAAATAGGTAAAAAAAAAACAACAACTTTTCTTTGCCTTTCTTTTTAAGATTGTCTTCATTCAACCTCTACTCTGGAAAAAAAAAATTAAATTCTTTTGCTTGGCATCCTAGAACCTCATTCCCCTTTCTTACCTATTTCTTTTAAACTCAAATACCGTATCCTCCATGAAGTTTTCCCTGATCTCTCACTCAGACCTCAAAATGCTTTTCAGGCTTTGTTTCTAACATCTTAAATGCATTTAGCACATAGTATTGTATAGTATAGTCTCTATTTCTGTGTGGTGCTGGGGTCAGAAAGACTTAAGCTCAAATCCTGTCCCAGATACTTCCTAGCTGGGTGACCTTGGACTAGTCACTTAATGTGTCTGCCTCAATTTTCTCATCTGTAAAGGGAGGATAATAATAGCACCTCCTTCCCAGGATTGTTGTGAAGATGAGATAATATTTGTAAAGTGCTTTGCTAAAAACCTTAAAGCATGATACAAATGCTCACTATGATTATCTTCCACTGCCTTTCAGGGCACTTACACACAGTGGGTATTGTTAAATAAATGAATCAATGAATGAATACTACCGGACAAGGTACTATGGAGGATAAAAATAAGTGTTTCTGAACCAACATGGTAAGACCTTTATTTTCTCTCCTCCCACTAAAGTTGATGATGTTCTTTCCCTCCCTGAATCTCTTCTACCCTTATCATGTATTATAGTTATTTATATAAATGTCATATACCGCCTTCCTAACCCTCTCTAGACTATAAGTCTGTAAGTGTAGACTATAAGCCAATGATAATAGGCATGGTATATTGTCTAATCCTTGAATCTCCTTCGTCCTTAGCATATGGTTAGTCAACCAACAAACATTTATTAAGTGTCTACTGTGTGCAAGGCGCTATAGTGCACACAAAACACATTTTCTGAGGTAAGACTGTTCCTGCTATCAAGAAACTTGCAGTCTCCTTAAGGAGGTGGGAAATATATACACAGAAAGATGACTAGTATTGTAAGGCAATATATGCGTGGAATAGACAGTAAGTGCTGTATTTATTCACATAAATGGACTAAGGTGAGGTAAAGTAGATAAGTTTTTCCAAAAGGTAATGACACTTGATCCTGTCCTTAGAAATTGAGTGCGACTTAGGCATATAGAGAATAGGAATGGTGTTCTGAGAAGGATTGCATTGGCAAAGAGATTTGGATAGTTGGATTGGAAGGGACAGGTGAGTAGCAGAATCATTCTACTGGTGTGAAAGGTGGTGGTAGGGCTAAGACAGTGGAGGACCTTAAATATTAGGTACAAAGTATGAATTTTAACTGTCACAATAAGGAGTCAGACATTTCTAAGAAGGAGGAGAGGTAGGATAAAGGAAATATTTTAGGAAACTTATTCTGGCCGTGGTATGGAGTTGCTTTTTTAGCAACTTTTTAGGGTGTGGAGGATAAACATTATGGCATAAAGGAAAAACCACAGGATTCTGATCTGGGTTTGAATCTTATCTGTTCAATCTCTGGCAAGCCTCTTTATCTCCCTACAAAATCTATGAAACCTCTTAAGAATACAGTCTAGAAAGGTGGTCCTCGAAGTATCACTAGGGTAAGGAAACAACCTCTAACTGCTTCCTTTCTTCTTCTCCACAAGTGTAAATACTCACCAAGTAGCCTCTTTACTCTTTTGGGAACAAAACAAAAGAAAAGGCTTTTCTCTACAGGAGTCCTGTTTATTTTGTAAATGACAAATGACACAAAAGTACTTCCTGAAACTTTTGTTGAGAAGGCTCAGGATTTTAAAGTCCAGCTTGGCCCGTTGAGACATAGGCTTCTCAAAGGCCCCAAAGTAAAGCATATAAAGAGCACTGGTCACAAGATCTGTATGTTAATGCCATTAAACTAACTGTATTACCTTGAGCAAGTCCCCAAAACTCTCTGGGTCTCATTTTTTCCTTTTGTATATCCTACTCTTAAGAGGAGTTGTAGCAACATGATTTTTAAGGGCCTTTCTAGTCCTAACATTTTATTAGTTCTAAAAGCAAATGTCATCAGTATTTTTATTCATCCAAATTCATTTTTAACATGAATAGTAGGGAATGTGTAACCATTCCATATAAAGTGTCTTTTTCTCCTTCACTAGGTCCAATTCCTGTAAATACTGCAGTGCCCACACAAGTTACAGTGAAACGTCTCAATGAGAGACCTTTCATAATTTAAAAAGTTTGACCTGGTATTTAGCCACATTTTGTTGGTTTTGAGTAACTTTATACTACTTTAGAAAAAAAAAAAGACACACAGTGACCTTTTGTCCCAGCAGGAGTTATCCTGTTCCTACTCTCCAGAGGGTCTTACTGGCTGCAAATACACCAGGAGGAAGTCTAAAGGGATTACAGATGTGTGCATGTTCACAGCTCAGCCAGTAGAACTTCTTTCTCTCTGTCCTTCATTCTCCATGACACCATACTATTAATTCTGAGGAAGGCAAACTTCTGTGCCTTCACCTGAAGGGAACCACTGTCCTCCTTGACTCACACAAGAACCCTATTAAAAGGAACCAGCTCCCCCCCCCCAATCACATTTCCTGTTTAGCAATATGTTAATAACATGCTCTGTTTAGCAATATGTTAATAACATGAAAAGCTGCTAAACCAAAAGGTTGTTTCAAGTCTAGATTATAACAAGAACTGAGCTTCTAAACATTCATCCCAACTCAGCCTCCCCGCTTTAAAATAGAAAAGGTATCCGGGACTCCCATTATCTGCTAGAAGGAAACGAGAAATAGAGGGGAAAAGATTAGGAGAAAAGAGAAGAAAGAGGAAGAGGAAAGTGACAGCACAAGGGGGCTGCTCAGTAACACCTCAGGAGTTGGGGGTGGGGAATAGGTGAGGCAATAGTGAATTTAAAATCCTTGGGTTTCCCAGGCTAGGGGGAAGGGTAGGTCCATTCACTGCTCCCACTATAAAGGATAAGAGGTGAGTTATGCTTTTCCAGGCTCAGGAATATGTGTGCATGGGAGAAAGGAAAATCACTGCTAGATCTCAACAGTTCTGGGTCATGGGATGTGGAAAGTAGAGAGGGTTCTCCTTATTTATGAGAAGCTTGGTGAGAATTTGTGTTGGAAAACCTTCTTAGAGACAGGCCTGGGTTGGTGTGAGGAAGAGACGATTCTGGGGGTATCTCCTTTATTAGTGACAGAACTTGAGAGATGAAGGAAGTATTATGGACGGGGCAGACCTCAGCTGAGCAGGGCAGGACCTCCTCTATTGGGGGGGGCTGTAACTAGACAAATCTATATGTTCGGCGGGAATGGACATATAGGGTACTAAACCCCTTTGCTGGGAGAGTTGAACATTCTCTCCTCCTGAGGTGGGGGTAACAACAGTCTCCTTTGTCGGTGGATTTGACAAAGTCCTTTATGGGGTGGGGGTTGCTGGGTGGGTAAACATACTCCTCTAATGGGAGAGCATTGCTGGGAGGGGTGGACTTTCTCCTCTACTGGGGGCTTAGATGACGGTTTGGGGGTACTCCTCTCTATTGGGGGGCGGTCTCCTCTGTTGGGTTGGGTGGGCATTCTCCTCTGCGGAGGCCATGGGCAGACTTCTCTGTTTGGAGGAGAGCAGATCCCTCTGTCAAGGGCTAGGAAACACCTCTATTGTGGGGCTCGGAGCTCCTTTTCTCCCCAAGGCTAGGACAGGTTAGAGCTCCGCCCTCCGGCGGATCCCGATGCTCCGGGGCTCTCCGGAGCCGGGGGCGCGATCCAGCCGGGGTCCGGGGCTAGGGCGGGGGCCGGCTGGGTCGGGCCGAACTGGGCTACTGGACAGGAGGGGCGGAGGTAGCGGCAGCAGGAGCCGCGGCTCTATCCGCTTCGGCCTCACTCACCGCACATCTTGTAGGCTCTGGCTTTTCCTCGTCTAGTCTTGTGTCTCGTGCGGGCTGCTGTCCTGGCGGTGCGTCCACTGTCAGACTGTCAGCTCTGCTCTGCTCTGCTCTGCTCCGCTCCGCTCTGCTCTGGTCGGCTCTACTCGGCTCGGCTCAGCTCAGATCTGCTCTGCTCGGCGCCTCTGACTCTCCCTCTCCCTCCTTGTGCTAGTTCGACTCCCTCACAACGTCCCGCGCCCGCCCCGAAGCACGCCTCTTATGTGCAGCGGGGCCAGCCAGTGGAGTTGGGGAGGGGGGTGGTAGGGGAGGTGGATTGGGGAGTGAGGGCTCTGAGCAGCTGCTGCACCTCCTTTTCCGGCTCCTCATTGGCTGCAGGTTGTCTTGGGAACGGTGGAAGGGTGGGAGGGAAGATCCCCAGGGGAAGAAGTGGTGGTGGGGGGGGCGATGAAGGATAGAAGAATAAGAAGGGTAAGAGAGAGTCAGTAACTGAAAATGAGGGTGAGAGAAAAGGAGGAAAAGAGAGAGAGAATAGAGGGAGTTGGACAGGAGGGGAGGGGAGAGGAGAAAAGGGGAGGAGTGAGCAGAGGAGGGGAGATGGAGGAAAACGAAAGAGAGGGAGAAAAGGGAAGAACAGGAGGAAAGGGAGAGGGAGCGGGAACTCTGCGCCTAGTGGGTGGCGTCAGCACTGGCGGCACTGCATCGTATAGTGGACAGCAGATGGCCCGACGGCTGTGTGAGGGCGGTGGGGGTGGGGGCGGCGGGCGGTGTCAGGAAGTGGGACCCAGGAAAGCATTTATGAAATGTCTGGGAATTAGGCGCAAGCCATATGGGGGGAAAGCTGGGAATAGCTCCCAGGGCACCTTTGGAAAGCTAGCCCACCCAAGGGGAGCGCTGAGCTGACTTGAGGAGGCATCTCCACTTACCTGCTGGACAAGTAGGGGGAACGGGGCGGGATGCAGAGGGGGAAGGGGCACCTTGACAACCCGCAGTTACCTTCCCTCGCACCATCGCTATGAGGTCTTTTTAGGATTTTTTATGATTATTATGATTTTGATTTATGATTTTGTGATAAATACACCTATTTAACATATTTCTCTGGGGTTTCGAAAGTAACAGCACTACATACATATCCAATCTTGGGGGGAAACCCCCCCTCCCCCCGGGAAAATATTCCTTGGCTTCTGGCTGCAGCAGCTTACAGGGCGTTATCTATCGCACCCCTCGCCAGCCCCCGCACATGACTCAGTGCAAAGGCCGGCAATGAAGCAAGGAACTTTCTTCAGCCCTTCTCTCTACCGCCCGTACTCCAGACTAGGCTGGGCTAAAGAAAGGGAGATTTGTTTACTATGGCTATCTTTCTCCACCTCCCCCTTTCTAGTTTTCCCCTTCATATACCGAACATCAGGCCTATAAGGGCCTTTAGAAGTCATCTGGTCAGACCTACTCAATTCACAGAGGAGGAAACAAGGCTGAAACAGATGAAGAGACAAGGTCACAAACTGAATTAGTGAAAGAACTTAGGGCTCCGGACTCCCAATGCACAGTATTCCATTGTATGTATATCACATTCATTCTACATTTGTTCTTTGGTTCTTTCAAAAGAACTGAATGGAACATTTTTGTTCAGGTTGAGTGATTTCTGGTACTTGGGATTACACTCTCCGGCTCCCTAGGGTGCTGTCCTGGGAGTGGTTCTGAAATTCTATAGTTGTATAATCTATGTGAGGCACTAGTGCTAAAAGAATATTTCCGTATAGACGATCAATCAATGCCTTCAACTATCATGTCTGCCAATTCAATTATATTCAATAAATTTTTACTAAGCACTAAGACTGGGGTACAGTTTGGGCCCTAAAGAAATTTACATTCCACAGGGGGACATTCAACAAAGAAATGAGTACAAAGTTATTTCAGGAGGGAGGGGACAGCAATTTGGAGAGAAGGATTAAGAAAGGCTTTATGTAGGAAGGACACTTAGGCTGAGATTTGAAGAAAGCTAGAAAGTGTAAAAGGCAGAGATAAGGAGGGAATTCATTTCAGGCCTGGGACACAGCCTGTGCAAAGACATGAAGAAGGGAAATGATGGCATGTCATGTTTTGGGAACAGTTTGGCTGGAACACAAAATTCATGATGGACAGTGATATGAAATAAGTCTGGAAAGTTAGGTGGGAGCCAGATTATGGAGGGCTTTATCTACCAGGCTAAGGAATTTATGGTTTTGCCTAGATAATAGGGAGCCATTGAAGGTATCATACCCAAAATCCTGACCCTTCTCCTGAGCTTCAGACTTATTTTTCCAATCCTTTGCTAGAATCGGGGATATCTAACTGGTGAGCAGATCCCAAGCTGAACTCATCATTTCCCTCTCCTTCTAAAACTGTCCTTCCATCCAGCTTTCCTAATCTTTGTTACAAAAAGAGGGTCTCTGGGAAGAAGAGGAGAAAGTGACGTATTTAGAAATGGAGTAATGTAATCATTAAAGATATAAGTAATTTTTAAAAATTTGAGTTTTTTTCCAAGGGGGATTCCCAAGAATTTGGGTTGAACTTGTGGCATATACATAGGGGTCAGTTGGTACTGCATAAGTATGGGACCTTCTTTCTTTGGGGCAAGGAGGCTCATGTTTTCAGGACAAAGGTCTCTTGTGACCCCCCCCCCCAAAACCAACCTCTGAATGCTGAAGTTACAGGTGCCATCAGTCTCTGCCAAACCCCAACAAATAGTGACGTCATGAGAAGCATAATTTTCTAGCTGTGGTATGTGCAAATTCAGCAGTATTGGAGTTTTAGCTAATCTTATTACAGCTGTCAGAATTCTATCTCTCCTCTCCGTAGGCTGGTCTCTACAGTGCTATTCAAATAAACCTTGCTGGTGAGTCGAGCCTGAGAGGCTGTAACTGTAGCTGCTCACTCTGCCTTATCTGACTGGGGAGGAGCACTCAAAGGAGGTTATGTCTGAAGAGAGGACATATGATTTACAGAATGGGATTTCCCAGGGCCATCCTTGTCAGCAGACAGATTATGTGCAGCAATGGGTATCTACGGAGATATCCACTGGAGGACAAGTCAAATCAACAAGCATTTATTAAACATTTACTATATGCCAGGCACTGTGCTAAGCACTGAGAATATAAATGCAAGCTAAAAGAAAGACAATCTTTGCCCTTAGGAGCTTACAGTCTAAAGGGAGAAGACAATGCATAAAAGGGAGTTGAAAAACTAGCTTAGAGGGAAGTAACCATGTTGGGGCCTGGTGGCCAAGTTCTAAGAATGAGTGATGGCTTCTCTGAGCCCTCCCTCAAAATGGAGATTCCAGGAAAAGCTCACTGATGGGAGGGGGCCAAAAGGTTGGAGGGAGAAGGCAGCTGAAGCATGGCGGCCATAGATTTAGAGCTGGAGGGAATATTAAGAGGCCATCTAGTCTAACCCCATCTTTTTAGAGATGAAGAAACTGAGGCACAGAGAAATGAAGTGATTTACCCAAGGACACACAGGTATTAAGTGACAAAGGTAGAATATGAGCTTAGGTCTTCTAATTCCAAACCCAATACTCATTCCACTGCACTTTTATTTGTCTCTTTGCTGTTTCTTCTGAGTACTTTCTCTCCAGGGGCACAAAGGGTTACATCACAGAAGCCTAAGCCCTAGGCAGCCTCATTGGCTATCAGTTTACACCGGTAGTTCTCCTTTGGAAGACAGGAAAGGGTCTGAGGAGTATAGAGGATGATAGTTTCAGGAGGGATAGGAGGCATGACAGTTCAATGTTTGAAGGCCTCTGTTTTTAGGTAATATTCTTCTGGTTCTTAATTCTAGCAACTGGACTCAAAGACAAAGCAAATCTAATTCCCACGGACACAAGAATACCAGCCACTGCCTGCTGTTACCCCACTGGTAGAAGAGTCACAAAGAAAGAAAGGGGAAATCCTGTTTCAATTGTAAGATTATTCGGTGCCAGAAAATTGTTATTAAGAATAATTTCCCTCAGGGCCTAATGTAGGCCAGATACTTCTCAATGGGAGATCCAGAACCTTTTCCAGAAATGGATCTGAAGTAGTTTTCCCAGCCACCTGGGGATTTTCATGAACATAAGCTCAATATGAGCCAGCAGCAAGATACAGCTGCTAAAAAGGTTCATGGACTATTAGGTGCTCACATTAACTGTACACAGAAGAGGGAGGTGAATCTTGCTGGGCCTCTCTGCATCAATCAAAACAAACCTGGGAGTATTGTGTCCAGTTTTTAGATGCCATATTTTAAGGAGAACATTTAAAACTAGAAAACCAGGGAATGTTTATCCTAGAGAAGAGAATACTAAGGGGACTACGAACCCTGTCTTCCAGTGATCGAAGGGTCTCAAGTGAAAGAGGGATTAGATTTAGTCTTCGTGGTCCTAGAAGACAGAGTTAGGAGCAATGTGGGGGAGGGGGACGGAATAAGGGAGGTACATTTTTAGCTCAACATAAGGAAGAGCTTTCAAACAATTAGAAAGGCCCCAAAATGGAATGAACTGTCGGGGGAGATTAGAAACCCCTCCCCCCTCCCCAGTGGAAGTGTTCAAGCAGCTGTTGGATGACTACCTGTCAAGGCTGCAGTAGAAGGAATTACAATACCAGGAGGGGGTTTGAACCAGACGATCTCTAATATTCTTCCTCAATCTGAGCTTTTGTGATTCTGAAAACAAAATAGGTAGCAGGGTTCAGAAACTGCAGGGATGGGGGTTAAAGGAGGCTGGAGAACAGTGGAGCAGAGAGAGAGAGAGAGAGAGAGAGAGAAGAAGGGCATAAGCAGTTCCCCCCATCCACGTGACCTTTTCAGCTCCTTGTTATGCATTGTCAAATTCCTTGAGGGTCACCTTTCTTTTTGCTTGTATTTGCATACCCAGTGCTTAGCATAGTGCCTGACGCATACTAAGTGCTTCAGGATGTATCAGTTAGACTCCTTAGGTGTACGTAAAGATCCAGTCTAATCTCTGATGCTTATTTCCTCTGTGACCTCAGGAAAGTCATTTAACCTCAGTTTCCTCATATGTAGAATGAGTGGGGGACTTGACGGTCTTTGAAATTCTCCCCAGCTCCGGAGCTGTACTCCTTGGATAGAGTATTTATCGCAGCTTGATTCTATCACCCAGTGACCCAACAAGCATTTTTTAAGCTCCGTTCAGTACAAGACATTGTGCTAAACTCAAAAGACACAAAAATAAAACTCAAAAGAGTTCCTGCCCTCGAGGAATTTATAGTCTATTGATCTCGTGCTTTTTTCTAGTTACTAACTTAGGCATTTATTTCCTTATCTATTAGTTCTCTGACCTGGGCCTTTCGTCCTAAGGCACTATATGGAGAACTTGATCACGGAACATATAACATAATAAAAATGAAAAACAGGGTTAAGTAGAGAGGGGCCAAGAAAGGAAAAAAAAAAACCCAGAAGGGATAGAAAGGACTCCAGAGGAAGAGCAGGTCGTAACAAATTAACACCAGAGGTCAGTGACCCACATACAGCATGCCTCTAGGTATTTCAAGAGCTGTTGCAAATTTTTCAAAACAAAATCTATTTTAATTCTCTTAAATTATGAGTGATCGATTGAATACAGAATGCAAGTTGATGTCCAGAAACAGGAAGCACCTAGTACAAAGGTCAATAATTGGGGCCATGCTTGCTCTTTTTACAACTGTGGCCTTGTTTTTGAAACCATGTTTCTTGGTGCCTGCCAGTGAGAAATGATGTGCTTGAAGTTCCACAGAGGCCCTGCATGGATCACTATATTACAAGGTGAAGTGCGGTAAAGCACAGAAAAGTAATTTTAAAATTATGTAGAGATCCAGGGGAACAAAGGGTCCCATCTTGTGAGGGATCGTTTCACGGAAGACTAAGGACATTTTCTGTATCTTCAGAGATGGGAGGGATTTCAACAGGCTGACATTGGAGGGGCTGGAGAGAAGGGGAATGACATTACAGATGGAAGGAGCAACAGGAACCTTTCCAGATCCTGGAGTCAGATGTGATCTTTCCCACTCTGGGAGCCCCTCCGGAGCCCAAACCTATGGCCCTTTTCACACCCTGCCTTGCCCTATAATTATTCCTATGCTTGTCATTTCCCCCCTGGGAGCCCTTTGAAGGCAAGAGACTGTGCCTTCCTCACGAATGTCTTTTCTACAAGTGTTGAATGAATGAATAAGCCAAACAGTAGCTTCTAAGCTGCTTGGCAAGTAGCCTGTAGGTAGGTATACGGGGCTCACGTCTATGTAAATTTAGTTGAAACTTCATTTTTGTTACAGTCTCTAATCATACCCAGGACACCCCAAGGTGATTCATAGAAAGCATTAGAGTAAAAGCTAAGATGTATGCATCTCCTTCTTTAGTGTTAATGCTCTTCATCTTGCCTATTTCTGTTACACTTCCAATGTGAAATGCAAAATCATGCCAACCAATTCCATTGTTGAACCTCAAACTACATGAAATCAAAAGATGAAACACTTGCCCAGTTCTTCTGGTATATTCTCCTTAATGGTGTGTTCAGCTAGGTATAGTCTTTCTATCCTCTGAAATCCAGTGGCCTTTGGTTTATTGTATTGATCTTAAAGCATCAATCAAATTCTGTCTAGATAGTTATTTGTCTGTATGTCCACTGGAGTGATCTTCCTCTTCCTCTTCCTCTCCTCTGTTATATAAACTCTGCTCATTCTTCAGGGGGAGCTAGGTGGCACAGTGGATAAAGTGTTGGGCATGAAGTCAGGAAGAGTCATCTTCCTGAGTTCAAATCTGGCTTCAGACACTTATTAGCTGTGTGACCCTGGGCAAGTCATTTCACCTGGTTGGCCTCAGTTCCTTATCTGTAAAATGTGCTGTAACAGGAAATGGCAAACCACTCCATTATCTTTGCCAAGAAAACCCCAAATGGGGTCACGAAAAGTTGGGCACGACTGTAGCGACTAAACGATAATGATTCATTCTTCAAAGCCAATCTGTGCATGTGTGTGCATGTGCCTCCACTAAAGTCCTATATAGGTGGGGGTGGGGTCTGGGAAGGGAGCCAGTTGGTTCAACCTCATTGATGTAATCACAGAAAGTAAGGGGCAGATAACAGAGATGATGTGCTAAAGTGTTACATGAAGGGCAAAATGTATCTTCCCTCTGTTATCCCTTTATGAAAAATGAATGTTTCCTCGATGGAATTAGAGGGCCTGCTTGCCACAGGTTGGCCAAAGATTGACTATGCCTCTGTGTGGACCTTAAAAGAAAGTTTGACACCCTTGAGAGCTACCCAAGGGCAGTAAGGGTATAGGGCAGAATTTCACTCTCATTTTCCACCCCATCAGCATGGTGTCTTGTGGTGGAACTCCCTCACACTTAGTGCCCACTTAGCACCCCAATGCCTCACCAGAGTACGGAGGCTGCCCTGACTTTTCTGAGATTGCCAGTGGATCACAAGTTCTAGGAGGTCCTCCCAAGTTGCAAAGGTTTCAGACTTGGGCCTGTTTATGAACTGCATGCATGAATGTTGTCCAAGGACCAGCCTCAGTTTGGAGAGGTTTGTTGCCACGTTGGCCGCAGGGTACTTAACATTTGCAGTCAGAGCAACTCTAGAAGAAACATCTGCTAGAGCCACAGAGTCCATGCCGTTTGCATCAGTGGAGAGAGGACATACCCACTGACAGCATAGCACAGATCCCTGAAGCATTGGCTTGTGCATGCCTTATCCCTGTTACTTGAATGTGAACTCCTATAGGGCTGGATTGGTATCTTATTTGTCTCTGTTTCTCTCACGCTGTCTAGATGGCATGAGAATGGCAAGCATTATGAAATGCAAATAGCAATTTCAACTGCTGATCTCCATCACAAATTGTTCTTGTCATGTAGCCTCAAATCTTGATAGCTGACCATCTCTTCTTTCTTGAAGCTCTCTCTTTCCCTTGGCTTTTGTGACACTTTACTCTCCTGGTTCTCCTATCTCTCTAATACCACTCCTGAACCATTTCTTTCTTTTTCTACCCTAACTGTGCTCAACTCCAACTATACCTCTATCGTCACAAAGCCTGTTCCTTTCTAACTCAGAGATTCCATGATTCCACTGAGCACTTCCTATGTATAAGACCTTTTGCCTAACGCCAGCTTATAGAGACAAATGAGATATAGAACCTACCTTCAAAGATCTTAGAGTGTCCTTGCTGTCTCTTGATCTTGTATCAAGAATTTGTTCATTTATTTTCATATGTTAGAATGTGCCTCCCCCCTCTTCTCCGGCAAGATAATCTTACACATAAAGGTCCAACTAAGATTCCTCTATTTCCAATAGTCTTCTCTCATAAGGGAACACTTAGATGGGTCTTCTAGATATTTTAATATCTTGAAGGGATTAATGTACTACTGAGGTTTTCTATTGTTTCTCACTCTCAATATATGATCAAGCCACCCCCTTTTCTGGTGATATATCCCTAATGTCTTTAACATGCATGAATCATCATTAGCAATGATTTAGCCTACTTACACCACCACATAGTTTTTCATTGTTGTTGTAATTTTGATCCTTCTGAGATTATGATATTCTATGATTTATAACCCTAGAGCATGACTAGAAAAATATTGGTGTTCAAGAAATGGGTTTTTGCAGTAGCAAACAATTTGGGATTATTGAAAACAATACACAGTTTCTTAAATGTGATCTATCCTGATCTCCTATTTAATTCTAGTCCTGGCTCATTGGATATGTGTGTGTGTTGTGTTGCTTTGTTGTTGCCCTAGTAGATTATATATGTCTACATGGGTGTATGTCTAGAAGTGACTTGAAGGGAGGCAAGAATAGACTGTAGTATCTCTTTCTATCCCATCTCACCCTTCACCAAGGGGGACTTTGATTCCTTTCAGAAAGGGAAATAGGAGTTTGAAGCCAGAGACTGGCCACTCTCCTCTCCTCAGAGAAAGGGGGTACCAGTCTAGAATATCTGTCTGTTCCCTTAAATATTATTAGTCTAAGAGTAATTTTAAGTGCAATTAATCTTCTGATCACTATTTATTAATGGGAAATGAGAACCCAAGCTTTATATTCAAGACTTATTCCTCTTCCTACTACTAGTACTCAAAGCAGCTGGGTCTGCTGAGGAGCCAGACCTGAGAAGTGACCTTGATCCCAACCAGTACCAGAGACACTGTGCCTTGAAAGAAAAGGAGGAACTGGTCCATTGACTATGATTCAGTCACAAGTGAACTTGCTGGGGGTGGGGGGGGAGGATGGGGAGTTGGACAC
Source organism: Vombatus ursinus (assembly GCF_900497805.2). Classification (NCBI taxonomy): domain Eukaryota; kingdom Metazoa; phylum Chordata; class Mammalia; order Diprotodontia; family Vombatidae; genus Vombatus; species Vombatus ursinus. The sequence goes on from NW_020954563.1 coordinate 12,950,143, forward strand.
CACCTTATTTGATTCCATCCTCTCCAGGGTTCAAGAGGGTAGGGGAGAATGGGCTCCCAGTTTCATTATTTCATTATTGTTAGTTCCGCAATAAAGATACACAACAAATAGAAGGCAAAGCCATTTATTCAAGTAGATAGCAAACAGAAATCAGAGAAAGTGTACATAAGAGAATATATATACTAAACAGTATAGAGTGAAGGAATTCTCCCATTGGGAGTGAGGTAGTTTGGCTCAGGAGTTGGGGAACTTGCAGCCTCAAGGCCACATGTGGCCTTCTAGGTCCTTGGGTATGGCCTTTTGACTGAGTCCAAGTTTCAAATCCTTTTATTAGGGGAATTTGTTCTATGAAGTTTGGATTCAGTCAATGGGCCCCACTTGAGGACTAGAGGGCTGTTGTGGCCTTGAGGCTGCAGGTTCCCCAGCCCTGATTTGGTTCAACCCAGAAAGAGAGCGCTGTATCTCATCCACCCAAGAGGAAAAATGTGACAAACTGGGGATGGGGTCATGGTGGAGACTATCAGCTCCTCTCAGGTCAACAGCTTTCCAGAGTTTTTCTCTCTCTTCAGTAATCTGAAGAAAGATTTGAATCTTGCATCTTTCCTCTTGAAGCTGGAAGTTATAGAAGCCCCCCCAAAAAGAGAAGATCCCTTCTTATTAGCTCTCACCAGTTCCACTGGCCTCTCACATATGCATGGGGTATTGAGTAAACAGTCTCCACTAATGAAGAAAGAGACTCATGAAATTGTCCCTTTGAGTCAAGAATTATACATATATGTATATATTTATTTCTATATGTCTATGTATATATGCACACACACATATATCACATGCATAGACTCTGAGCTCATACTTTCAATTCCCACCCTCTCTCTTCACTCCTGTGTTGGTAGGGTGGGTCTCCAGCTATTGGCTTATTTTCCCCTAAGAATTCCAAGGGTAGCTCCAAGGAGTTGTTTGTCTAGTACTATTGCTCACAAACTCCTGTCTGGCATATTCCTTCCAGTATTTTTGGCAATTAATATTTTCTCAATATCATGTAAGGCATGATTACTGCTCCAATATAATTTTGGCCAGTTGATCTCTCCTCATCATCAATCAACTATTAGTATTAATTAACTTTTACAAAGGTATATTTACCAGGAAGATAAAGCAATACCTGAATACTATGAAACTGGGAACCCATTCTCCCTTACCCTCTTGAACCCTGGAGAGGATGGAATCAAACAAGGTGGTGCCCAACTCCCCGTACGCCCCACCCCTAGCAGGTTCACTTATGGCTGAATCATAGCCAATAGACCAGTTCCTTCCTTTCTTTCAGGGCACAGTGTCTCTGGTACTGGTTTGGATCAAGAAGGTCACTCCTCAGGTCTAGCTCCTCACCAGGCCCAGCTGCTTTGAGTACTAGTAGACTTTGCTATTGACTCCAGCTGCTGGACCCCTGGTGGCTCTTTTGACCTTTTGAAGCTCACAAGGTCATAGTTTTCATAGTACATGGTAACCTGAGTAGGGAGATAAGGCCAATGACAGTGCCTGCTATCTCTACACTGGAGGCTTGCAGTTTTGAAGCTTCCCACTGGGGGTGGGGGAGGGAAGGAGGAGGAGGAGAGGGAAGAGAGACAGACAGACAGAGGGAGGGAGGGAGGAAGGAAGAGATAGAGATAGAGAGAGAGAGAGAGAGACATTGAGGGGGGGAAGAGAGAGAGAAAGGCAGAGAGAGAGGAAGGGAAAGGGACAGAGACAGAGACAAAGAAAGAAGAGAAAGACACAGACAGAAAGACACACATACAGAAAGAGAGAGAGATTTTGTTCTTTTATATGAAAGTTCAAGTTCATACTTAGTTCAAGCTCAGCTACCAATTAAAAAGTTCTTCAGCCCCATACAGTAAACTGACAGGAAATAGTCAAACACTACCCATGAATACTCTGAATCAGTGAGGGTCCCTCTATCACATCATGCATTTCATGAAGTAGGCTCATAGGGGTCCATATGGTGTGAAACCAAGCAGAACATATTTGTGTAGGGGAGGAGGGGGAGGGGGAGAGGGGGAGTAAAAGGTCAGGAGTTAAAGATAAAGAGAGGGAATGAGGTTGAGGGAGGAAAACCAGAAGAGGATTGAAAGAGGAAAAGGAAGAGGGAAAGAGGAGATATAGATCAATCCAATGGACCTTTAGTTACTTATCATGGTGTGAGAAAAATGCATTTTAAATCCATTTTACTTTTCCACTGTGAATGGTTACACTCGTTCCCAGTTCTGTGGATTTTACTAAGGAGGCTTGGTAGCATTCTAGAATTCAATGCAGTTAGTACAATATAATTTGTGATGAGGAGCATGTGAAGAATCTGGATATTAAAAGGGAATCCTGTCTGAACTCTTCCTAGGGCATCTGCCATGACACTGAAAAATACTTCAGGTATGTCCCCCTGTTTTATAATCTGGCTTGATGCTAAAATCTTATGCTCACTGAACCAAATTATTCTGTAGTTGAATCTAAGTGATACAGTGGATAGAGCACTGGGCCTGGAGTCAGGAAGACCTGAATTCAAATTTAACCTCAGATACTTACTAGTTATAGGACCCTAGGCAAGTCACTTAATCTCTGTCTGCCTCAGTTTCCTCAACTATAAAATGGGGATGATAATAATAGCACCTTCCATACAGGGTTGTTGTGAAGATCAAATTAGATAATATTTGCAAAGTACTTAGTATAATGCCTGGCACAGAGTAGTCACTTAAAAATGCTTATTCCGGGGCAGCTGGGTGGTGAAGTGGACAGAGCATTGGCCCTGAAGTCAGGAGGACCTGAGTTCAAATTCGGCCTTAAACCAAATACTTGACACTAATTGTGTGACCCTGGGTAAGTCACTTAACCCCAATTGCAAACAAAACAAGATGTTTATTCCATCCATCCTCATGGAAACTTGCATAATTTTAACAAATGTGGTAGTTACCTTACCTGAGAAGAGTACATGGGACTTCATTTTATTTTACCCAGTCAAATGCTTTTTGAAAACCAATAAGCAATAGATATCAATCTGTGTGACTGTGATTTTGTAGCAAATGATCTCTAAAAGACTGCCTGTTCCCCCTTTGTGTTTTCATTCAAGATACCCTCCCCAGGATCTCCTCAGCCTTCTGATGCCTTACACACTTAGTGTACCTATTTGAACCTAGTTGTTGTGCATGGCTAGGGTTTGCATCCTCTCCCCATCCTGGAGGTGCCCCAGCTGGTCAGTGTCCTTCCAGATGGGGTCTGGTTAGGGTAGAGGACATGAGACCAATCATTTCCCTCATTCTTAACTCTGTTAGTGGAGCCTGAAATAGCACCAGCTTTTTGGCTGCTGTCGCCCTCTACCCCCACCCCCACCCCCTTAACTTAAAATATCAGAAGAATGTTTATTTTCAGTAAATGTATTCTCTTTGGGGGGAAAATTACACTCCCTGAAATCTTGGCTGAATGGTATTGAATATCCAAACCAAATGAATATTAAAATTCACAGCTCTCAGTCAACAGCTCCATGCTCACAATGTGTGTTTGTGTGTCTCTATCCACTTGTATGGGCTTCTCCCATGGAATCAATCCGGTGAATTATAAGCCGAGAGTATCCTCTAGTCCCAACTGTCATTACTTATTTATAATCATGAGGTACCTGAATACAGGCCCTGGATCTTCATGAAGGAAAAGTTGGCCTCATTCTTCTTGGAGGAGAAAAGCTGGATAATTGCATATAAAGTCATCCTCTGCTTTTGAAAAATATTGCTGTCACATTCTCCTCACACAGAAGCTCTTTGTAATCCTACAGGGTTTGAGCGAATTCAGAGAAACATTCAATTTCGTTTTGCAAATGGAAACCATGACAACAATTTAGAACTCATTTTCCTGGACTGTCTTATCCTGGGCAAATCTCACTAAGGTGTCTGAGTAGATGTTTTTTACACACAGTACAACTTCTAATTTTCAGTTCAGGTCTTTGTGGACAGATCCACGTACCTCACTGTTTCACTGGCTTAGGAAAAGATTATCATCCTCTATAGCCCCAGACTCTGTCCCCACAGACCTTTCCTTCCCTCTTCATTCATTTGGCATATATATATATATATATATATATATATATTTTTTGGGTTAGGCAATGGGGTTAAGTGACTTGCCCAGGGTCACACAGCTACTAAGTGTTATGTGTCTGAGGCTGGATTGAAACTCAGCTCTTCCTGAATCCAGGGCTGGTGCTCTATCCACTGTGCCACCTAGCTGCCCTATTTGGCACATTGTTTAGTGCACCTACCTTATGTCCAACCCTGAGCTGGGTGCTCAGAGAGAGACAAAAATCACAGCTCTGAGAGTTTAAAGAGACATTAGAGGTGATCTAATCTATCCTCTGGATTTGGCAAAACAAAACAAAAAACAAACAAACCAGGAGATGGAAGAGGTAGAATAGTGACTGGTCCAAGGTCACACAATAAATTAGTGGTAGAGCTGGGAATAGAACCCTTGTCTCTGACCTCCCAATTTTGATTGTCTGCTACTTTATGCTGTGATTAATGTAGATCTCAGTTCCTGATCTCATGGAATTCACAGGCTAGTTTAGAGGCTAGGACATGGATAGAGATAACTCCTATACAGAAGGTACTCAGCACCATAAGAAGTCTAGCAACAAGCCTCTGTAGGGTTTCTGAGAAAGGAGAGGCCCCTGCTATTTGGCGAGCAGGAATGAGGGAAGTCTTCCCATAGGTGGTAGCATTTGAACAGTCTTAAAAGATAATAGGCACAGGTAAGGAAGAAGGCATTCTGGGCCATAGAGGAGGGGGTGAGCAAAGACACTGAATCAGGAAAATAGAGATTATATTTGGGGGACAGAGTGGAGTCCAGATAGGCAAGAGCACGAGGTCTGTGAAGAGGAATTCTGTAGGCTAGACCATGATGAAGAGGGAGCACTATGCACTTGAAATTAGCAAGCCTAGCTTGGAGTCCTGACTTTTCTACTTAGCATGTAGAACCTCGGCAGGTCCCTGAATTTCTGTTAAGCCTCATCTTTCTTGATGATAAACTGAGCGTAACGCTTGTACTGATTGCCTCCCTGGACTGTTATAATAATGCTTTGTAATGTGCTACAAAAATATGAACTCTTATTCTTAGGGAAATAAGGCAAGGCAGCGGAAAGGCGGGGAGCTACTCTCAGAAGTCAGGAAAGCCTGGGTTCCATCTCTTGAACTTACTGTATGACTCTGAGCAAGTCATTTATCCTCTCAGCAGCCCAAGAAAACTAAGCTGATCAGTCACAGAGATGGTGTCGATATGGTTTTGTATTGATATAAGACACTCCTCATCAGCTGCTCCCAATATTAATGGAGTTACAGGTCCAGTGTGTGTATGTGTGTGTATGTGTATGTTTGTGCATGTGTGTGCATGTGTGTGTGTGTGTGTGTGTGTGTGTAATCTGAAAGAGTAGGTTGACATCAGACTGACTAAGGGCTTTGAATGTCAGCTTAAAGGATTTGTACCTTAAGATATCATGAGGAGTCATCATTTTTTTTCTGTTGTTATTGTTTTTCCCAGAAGAGGGATGACGTGTCAGAGTAATCCATGAATTGTAGTTTGGCAGTGGGATGAAGGATGGATTGGAGGGGCAGAGAATTAGGAATAGTCCAGCTGAAAGGTGATGAAGCCCTGGACTTGGGTGGTACCTGTGAGTATGGAAAGGAGGGAGTGGATGGGTGACATATTTTGGAGGTAAAATTGCCAGGACTTAGTGACTAATCAGATACTTCTCAGTGCCTAGCAAGAAAGTTGCACATTTCTTCAACCTAATCTGGCGGGGTCTGGGCAGTTTTCAGGAAAATGAGTCCAATGTTAATCAGAGTCACTTGGAAGTGACTCCAATTCTCTGAGCTGGTCTAATATAGAATAGACTATTGGGGCTGGAAGGGATTTTAGGGATTACTTAGTCCAACCCTCTACCCCTTTTTCAGATGAGAAAACTAAGGGGAAGGCTTATCCATGGTCACTTAGTAAGTTGATGGCAGAGAACTCATGGCTTAGGAATTCAAACATTTTTTTCTCACTTGCTAATGAGAAAAACATTTTCACTCTAGCATTTCTTTAGCCAAGCAAGTGATTTCAGCAACCTAGAAGTGAGTTACTCAGTTTCTTACACTAATTCCAATGTTCTGCCTGTCTCTTTACTTGCAGACTTTTTATTTCACCCCTGCCTTCTCTTACCCTTGTGATTCAGAACCATAGAATTTGCAAGTTGGAAGAGATCTCACCAGCCACCTAGTCTAAACCAAACCAAAAAGAATCACTATTCTAACATACTGGACAGTGGGGTAATGAACCTTGATTAGAAAACCTACAATGAGGAGAAATGCAGCTAGGCTGTGACTGGCATGAATAGGAAGTCCCATGAAATAGCTGCATTATTCAAATTCTCACAGCATATTTCTATTGGGCTGGAACCAATTACTGTATTTTCTATTGCTATAACTTCTAATAGTGCTAATTCAAATACATCTGTCCAGTCAAGGGATTTATTACTGGCACTAATAGCAACCCAGCTATGTGAATGCAGGAAGAAAATCTTACCATATTGAAGTTCAAAGGGAGATAGATTTTAGCAGTCTTGGAACCCAGAGGATAGTCTTGATGAAGTGAAGAAATTGGGTTGTTTGGGAAGGAGGGGAGACAAAGCTTTCTTTCCCCTGGGAAGGAAGGAACCAGATTTACCATTTTACTCTGCTCAGAGACCTCACAACAAAAACCTACCAGTTTCTCTGATTTATTTCAGAACCCTCATTCCCAGGGGGAAAAGAATGTCCCTACCATGTTTGCTTTTGATTAGGGTTAATAATACAGGGTCCCAGAGGATAACTTTCCTAAAAAAAAGGGACATGTCTAAGATGTGATCAAATCAATTAATCACTCAATAACCATTTATTAAATGCTTACTGTATGTCAGATTCTGTGAATACTCTGTTAATTTATCTAATTCAATGAGCATTTGAAAAATTTAAATTTTCAGTTCCAAATTCTCTCCCTCCTTCCATCCCCTCCCCCACCTATTGAGAAGAGAAGCAAATAGGCATACGAAGTCAGGCAAAACACGTTTCCATATTAGCCATAGACAAGAATTTATTAAATGCTTACTATGCACTAATCAAAAAGCAATGTGGTATAGTGGGTTGAAGGGCTGGCTTTCAAGTTAGGAAAACCTGGGTTCAAATCCTTCCTCTGAAACATAGGAGCTGTGTAAACAGGGGTAAGTCGCTTAACCTTTCAGTGTCCCAAACAGCTAAGATGATAAACTATGGATGTTCTGGCAATCTGCCTCAGTGGTAGGAATTTACACAATTCTTCATATGGGAGCAGCTAGGTGGTATAATGGATAGAGCATGGGTCTTGGAGTCAAGAAGATCTGAGTTCAAATCCAGCCTCAGACACTTAATAGCTGTGTGATCTTGGGCAAGTCACTTAACTCCTGTTTGCCTCAGCTCCTCATCTGTAAAAAGGACACACTGGAGAAGGAAATGGCAAACCTTTCCAGTATCTTTGCCAAGAAAACCCCATAGACAAAAACCTGTGGGGTCACGTAGAATCAGACACAACTGAACAACAAACCTAAAGAAATAAATGTTATGGGCACTGTGCTAGGCACTTGGGATACACAGATAAAAATAAAACATCCCCTGCCTTCAAGACTCTTACATTCTAACGAAGTGGACAGTATGTGCATATTTAAGCATATTCACAACATATACAGAATGAATCCAAGTTAGTTTGGGGGAGGGAGTGAACTAGCAGTTGGAGGCGGGGCAGGGTTGAGAAAGGCTTCATTTAGAAAGAAGGTTGCTTTTGAGCTGTCTTAAAAGGAAACCAGGCATTCCAAAAGGTGGAGGTGAGAAGAAAGGGCATGGGAGACAGCCAGTGCTATCCACAAAGAGAGCATACAAGACTTTGTCTGATGCTTGGCTGAAACTTCAGTGTGTGTGTGTGTGTGTGTGTGTGTGTGTGTGTGTGTGTTTGTATATGTACATAGATGCATATATACATATATACACACACCTATATACATATCCACATATACATGTATATAGATGTCTGGACATATACACATGCATATATATGGCATTCTCCTGGTTTATCAGTCTAATAGCCCTTTCAAAAAAGGAAATGAGGCTAATTTGACATGACCTGTCCTGAATAAAGATGTCACATGATCACAGTTTTCCATTTCTAAATGCTTGTAAATTATTCCTATAAAAATACATTCCAGAATTTTTCCACTATCAGTCTATAATTGTCATCCTTCACACTCTTTTTTTCAGTAAATCTGCACAGTGTTTGCCTTTCTATATAGTCTGCAGTACCTCCCTCCTTCATAATCTTACAAAGTTCAGTATAGCCACTCAAGAAATCACATCTGCCAGTTCTTTCAGTACCCTAGGATGTGGTCTGTTAGGGCTTTCTGACTTTAACTCACTGAGGGCAGCTAGGTACTTTTTCTACCTCCTTACTTTTCTATGGTTATCATTTCCCCATCTTTCCCAGTTCAAAGAAGTTTCTCCTTGGCCTAGAAGACGAAGCAACAGAATCTGTGTGTGTGTGTGTATGCATATATACAAATCTATGTACATATACATATATGCATATGTCTGTATAGATGTGTGTTTATATTCATATAGGTATATAGAACACACATGTATACATATACATATATGTGCACATATATACACATTTCTCTGATTTATCATTCTAAGAGTTCTTTCTAAAAGCTTCAAAGATTCATAGTAAGAGTTGAATAGTTTTATCTTGGGGCAAATAGGTGCTACAGTGGATAGAGTTGCCTGGCTTGGAGTCATGAAAACTTATCTTTCTGAGTTCAAATCTAGCCTCAGACACTCACTAGCTATGTGACCCTGAACAAGTCACTTAACCCTGTTTGCCTCAGTTTCCCCATCTGTAAAATGAGCTGGAGAAGGAAATGGCAAACTATTTCCAGTATCTTTGCAAGAAAACCCTAAATGCAACCACAGAGTCAGATATGACTAAAACAACTGAAAAATGAACAACAGTTCTACCTTCTCATCATATATCAGTGTCATCCTTCCACTCATCCCAAGCAGTAGTGCTAGCCTTTCCTAGATCTTTCTCTCACCCCAAACATACCTTTAAAAGTCTTTTGTTTTGTTCTTATCATTCATTACCAGTTTCAGTTGGTGCTAGTGCATCTGATTTACAAGACCATTTCGTTTTCTTATATTCATCTTTACCGAATGATTCTTGCTTCCACCTTTTATACATATCTCCAAAAAAATTTGAGTTAATCATCGAACTCTTGAAGCCATGTGAGTCCCTTAAGATAGCTCTCCCTTTTCCCCTCAGGGGAATTATTTCCATTTGTGTTTTCAGAATTTTTAGAGAACATCGCATTACTTTTGGTTTGACTTGCCCTGCAAGGTCTTCAGATCCTGGACCCTTGACCCAAAATTATGGTACACATCATGCTAGCTTTGTTTTCCTTCTTTATCATGAATTTTAGGGCTGAGTGTTCACTGGCCCCCAAAGTTGCTGTCATTCTTATTTCCATGATCATTCTCTCTTTGTTAGTTAGAATTAGGCCTAGAATGCTAAATCCCCTGATCGTTGCCTCCATCTGTTAAAGAATGAAATTATCATTAAGATAGGAATTTATCAGCTACCCTGTTTTTTTTGTTTGTTTTTTTTTTTTTTTACAGAAGAGCTCTAGCAGCTGTCCAAATAGTTTACATCTCCCATCGACATGATATTAGCTCTGTGCCAGATTCATGATCTGTTTCCTATACTCCTAAATCTAGTTCCTCTTTCTGTCCAGGGGGTTTGTAACATTGCTTCTGTTTCTCTTTCCACTGATGCTTACCCAAATACTTTCCACAATGATTTCCTCATAGAGTGTATTTTCTTACTATATAGTATTACTTCTATCAGTGGGGAATAACTAAACAAAGGTAAATGAATGTAGTAGGCTACTACTGTGCCATAAAAATAATGAATATGAAGAATACAAGAAGGCAAAGGATAACTTTTATGAACTGATGCAAAGTGAGGCAGCAGAACTAAGAAAACAGTCAATGCAATTACTACAACAACATGTGACATGCATGCACAGGCCTTTTCTCCCAGAGGCCAAGCTTGCAACATCTTTTCCTCAGGAAAAGGACTCAGGACCATGGACTGGGAGTAGTGGTGATGGTGGTTGTTGTTGCTGGTGGTGGTGGTGGTGGTGGTGGAGAGAGGGCCCTGAGGCTATTCCCCTTACCTATGATTTCTCACTAGATGCTATGACAGCAAGTGTTACTGAGCACCCTCAGCTGCAAATAGGACAGAGGGAGTAACTGAAGCTACCAGGGCTTTTTGAAGACAGTTACAATTCAGGCTCTATAGTCAGTCAAAAAAGGCTCCTCCCAACCACATGTTTATCCAGAAAAAAACAGTTATAGAATACCTACACGTACTCCAAAGTCTCTCCAAGCCATTTCCTTTACAAGTCATCCCAGTTCTCCCAGAAGCATCTCCCTAGCATCTTTTACATCAGCCCAGCAAGCTGGTGGGGTCTGTATATGTGCCAGACGTCCATTACAAATGGAAATGGAAAGAATGACAAAAATCAAAATAGAAAACTCTGTAATTACAATAACCAATCCAGACCTAGGAGTAGCAATAAGAGAATACATCTTCCTAACTTCTTTGTGGAGGTGGGGGAATATGCTGACAGATTTGATTGATGTGTGGGTTAGTTTTGCTGAACTTTTTTTTCTTCTTTATTTTTGATTTTTTTTTGTTGTTGTTGTTATGAGATATGGCTCTGGGGCAACGGGAGAGGGAGGGACATACTGAGAATGAAAGTAATATAAAAACAAAAGCTAATAATGATTTTTAACAATAAATAAATATGTAGAGATGCTCCACAGATCCAGAGCAACAGTGCCCAAATTTAGATGGGCACCACTTCATTCTCAAATCAGCAGGCACAAACAATTTGTCTCCTGGCATCCAATTGTACACACAGCCAGACCACAGTAGGAATTGTTCTTCTGTTTCCCATACTGAGCACGATAAAGGTGAAGGCAGGGGAACTCAAGAGACGTGATTTGTGGGCCTTTACGTTTGCAAGGTGAGTTCTTCCTCACTCTGGTTTTGCCTTGCTCTTTTGCCATGTTGGTCTCATGGTCTTTCCCCAGATTTACAATTTTCACCCCCCAACCACTTGACCCAGGCACAAGAATTCTTAGTTACAATTCTGCCTTTTGTGTGATATGGGCTGGGCTTCCCGGCTTCCTCTGAATTGGCCTTAACATCTGCTCTGAACACGTTTAAGAATATTCTCCCTTCCTTTCTCCTCTGTTCTAACAATTTACTTCAGAAAACATTCCCATTTCACATATAAATCTCACAGCAAAGTTTTTTTTTTTAAAATCAAAGCTTTAGCAAGCTCAAGTTGCTATAGTGATTCATGTCTACATTGTAGGAAATTCCTTACAAGATTTTGCTCCAAGTTCTGCAGCCCATTTGATTTAAAAGCAAGGACTTTGCAAGTGAACTGGCCCAGGAGGGGAGCCTTTTAAAGTGAAAAAACCATTATCATTTTAAAAAATGATTTTATTTTCAATTCACAGAACAAAACAAGCATTTCCATAATACAGTGCAATAAAAAAGGTGATTGCACATGAAACTGCAAATCTACCATGTATAATTTGCTATTTAAGAAAACCAAACTATTATAATAACAAAATCTCTTTGTTTTTTAGCTCCCAGTAGCCCCTAAGGAAGGCAAAGTTTTCTTTCCTTCTGGTCACTCAATTCCCAACATCTGAGACTAGGAGAGGGGAAAATTATTAAATTAGCTTCAAAAACTTTAGTATTAGTGATCTACCTGAAGCACTTACTTCTGTGAAGTGAAAAAAACCAAAGGGGTAGGGTAGGGTTGGGGAGAAGGTGATCCAAAGAGTATGGAATACCTGGAAGGGGAGATAAGAAGGCTAAGGATTTGGTGAACTGGTGAACAAACATCCTTCCAGATGAGGCTGGCAGTGCATCACTGGCCAGCATCCAAAGCAGCTGTCTCTTCTCCTATACCACGCACTGGGCTCTGCCACAAGGGTGTGGTGCCCCTCTCCAAGCTACTTGTATTGTGTCTGCTATGTCTGCCACATCTTCTTACTATATCTTAGGGTAATGGTGCCAACCACCATGCCTTCCCTTACTGCTGGGGGAGAGGAGGCAATTTTAGTAATTGAGAATTGTCATTTGTTCTATGAGGTATGGGGCTACAGATTGATCCCTGGGTCCTTTGGAATTGTCTTGGATCATTGAATGGATCAGAGTAGCCAAGTCTTTTACAGTTGGTCATCATTATAACATTGCTATTACTCTGTACAATGATCTCTTCTCACTTCACTTTGCATTTGTTCATATGTCTTGCCACATTTTTTTCTGAAATCACCCCCCTTGTCACTTCTTATAGAACAATAGTATTTCATCAAACTCTTATGCCACAACTTGCTCAGCCATTCCCCAATTGATGAGCATCCCCTTAATTTTGAATTCTTTGCCACCACAAAAAGAGCTGCTGTAAATATTTTTGTCCATATAGATCCTTTTCCTTTTTATTTGATCTCTTCGGGGTATAGACCTAGTAGTGGTATTGCTAGATTGAAGGGCATGCAAAATTTTATGACCCTTTGAACATTGTTCCAAATTGTTCTCCAGAGTGTTTGGACCTGTTTACAACTCCACCAACAACTCATTAGTGTATCTATTTTCTCTCATCCCCTATAGCATTTGTCATTTCTGTTAGGTGTGAGGTGGTACCTCAGAGTTGTTTTAATTTGAATTCCTCTAATCAATAGCAATTAACATTTTTTCATATGACTATAGATAGCTTTGATTTCTTTTTCTGAAAACTGCCTGTTCATAGCCTTTGGCCATTTATCAATTGGGGAGTAACTTGTATTCTTATAAATTTGACTCAGTTCTCTATATATTTGAAAGATGAGGCCTTTGTCAGAGAAACTTGCTATAAATTTTTTTGATATTGCTTCATTTTCTATTCTTACTTTTTAGCAAAATGTAGTTTCCATGATCATCTCTTTAAATTAGGTGTTGCTTTTGATTTGTCTGAGATCATGATTGCTTACCCTTGTCTTTTCTTTTTTTTTACTTCAGCTGAAACATAACAGATTCTGCATCAGCGTTTTATTTTAACTTTTTTCTGTTTCCTGTGTGTCTCGTGTAAACATATTGTTGGATTCTGGTTTCTAATCCATTCTGCTATCTGCTTTCATTTTATGGCTGAGCTCATCCCATTTACATTCACAATTATGATTATTAACAGTGTATTTCCCTCTATCCCATTTTTTTCTGTTTATCCTTCACTCTCTCTTTTATCCTGTCCCTCCTTTAAAGTCTATTTTTCTTCTGACTACTGCCTCCCCTAAGTTGTCCTCTCTTTTATTATCCCTCCCCCATATCTCTTATCTCCTTCTCATCCTATTTCCCTATTTTGTAAGCCAGACTTTTATATCCAACTAAATATATATATATATATATATGTATTTCCATTTTTGAACCAATTCCAATGAGACTGAGGTTTAAGCATTGCTTGCCCCCCTCCCCCATTTTCCTCTGCACTATAAAAATTCTTCTTTACGTGTATCTTTTATATGAGGAAAATTTTCCCATTCCATCTCTCCTTTTCTGTGGGCTGGGGAGGCACTGTCCCAAGCTTCAGGCTTTTATCATACTGCTGTCTTCAAAGCTAGTTCTGGAGGTTTGGAAGTTTTCGGTGCTTCCAAGGTGCTATGATCTGGGGAGAGATAGGGTTGCTGTTCTCCTGGTCTGCTCTCTGGTCTTTATCCAGGAAGGGGCCTTGCTCCCTGCAGTTGCAAGTACTAATAGCCATCTTGGCCTTAGAGCTGTGACCAAGTCCTCTGTTCTTCTACAGCCATAAGTGCTAGTGCTCCTCTTGGCCTCGGAAGGCAACCAGGGCCCCTCTTCCCTTGTGAACTACAAGAAAGTGCTGCTCTCCTTGGAACTGCAACCCAGAGCTGCTTGTGGGCAGTAGAGTTGCCAATCAGCACCAGCTGCACCCAGTGCCACCAAAAGTCTCCTGTAATCCCTTTCTGACCAATTGTCCGACCTCCCTTACCATTTCTGGGCTAAGAGCTCCTGAAGCTGCTGTTACTGCTGCCACTGTTGCAGCTACTTCTAAAGCCCACCACGGGTACTGCTTCTGCATTCCAGGCTGGCTCCTGGCCCTGTGTTATAGACCTCTCCTGCTAACCTCCCAAGTTGTCTTAGGCTGGAGGAATATCTCACTATGACCTCTTGTTGGTTCTGCCACTCCAAAATTTGATTTGAGGAGTTATTTTAAAGTTGTTTGGAGAGAAATGTTGAGAGAGTTTATGTGGGTTGCACTTTGCCATCTTGGCTCCACCCTGCCCAGTCCCCAATTCCTCTTAATGCTAGTCCTTTCCCTCTGAGATCATCTCCATTTATTTATCTATATCTTATTTGTACATAGTCATTTGCATGTTTCTCACCATCAGACTATGAGCTCCTTGACAGCACAGACTGTATTTTTGCCTATATTGTACCCTTGGTGATTAGCAGTGTATGGCCCATAGTAGTAGGTGTTTAATAAATGCTTGTTGACTTGAATTTACTTAACTCAGTTCGATGTCTTGCAAAAGCTTTCTTTCAATTGATTTTACCTTCCACTGCTTCTCTCTGATTTATGAGACAACACTGCTCATAATCATCTTTCTTTGTAAGATTCTATAAGTGAGTTTACTGTATATTCTGAGTTTGGCAGTTATCTTTCTCTTTTTGGCAAGTACAGATTTTTGCTGACTAGGACACATTATGGTCTCTTTGGGACTCTGTGGCAATTAATTTATATTGGTTAAATTTCTGCATAAATTTTTTATAATCCTTGTTGATGTTATTTCTGTTGCTCATTTATGTTAACTGACTGTTCTTTCTCTGGCTCCTTCATTAGAATGCAATTTTCTTGAGGATAGATACTATTTTTTGCCTTTCTTTATATCCTCAGAGCTTAGCCCAGTGCCTGACATAGAATAAGCCTTAATAAGTGCTTGTTGACTGGCTAAATCATGTTCAGGACTAAATGGTTTCAATTGTTTGCCATATTTTATCCTCATTATTTTCTTCTTTCCTTTTGCTAATTCTTATCTTAGTTCTAACAAGTTGAGGATCTTAATGTGCACGGACATCTGATTCATGGATAATTATTACATCAATAGTGGATAATTTCGATCATTCAAAATGTTACTTGGTGCTTGTCATATCTGGCATTTGTCAATTATTTTCTCAAATGAAGAGTCTATAACCTAAAAGCAGAGAAGATAAGACAAGTCAAGACAAGGAAAAAGCAGAGGAGGGCAAGGGAAGGGAGAGCAGAGGAGAAGAAGAAAGGAAAATAGAGAAGAAGAGGAGAGGAGAGATAGAAGGAAGAGAATGGGGAAGGGAGAAGAAGGAAAGGGCAGTGGAAAGTAAGGGAAAAGGGAGGAAAGGAGAGAAGAAGATAAGTAAGATCTACAAATGTAGCAAGAAATAGGATAACTCAAATTTGTTACCCAAGGATCTCTACTTTTCATGAGGGGATAGATAAGGTAGAGAAGGAATGAATAAAGGTATAGCCCATAAATGGGTGAACAGAATTCAGGATAGCCTTAAAAGAGAATAGAAATAAGGACAAGATAATTTAAAACTTATTAGAAAATAGGATTAAAAAATGTTGCTTAAGATTCAAGGTTGGAGAGGAAAGAAAATATACAATTTTGAACCACATGCTTACCAAGGCAGGAAAAGGGAAAAGATCCAAAAGGGGTGGATAGGAAAGGATGATAGATAGATAGACTAATAATTTAAGCAAATTCAAGGAATTTGGGATAAGACACATTTATAGGAATGGCAGGGGTGGGATAGGGTGAAGAGAATAAGCCTGTGGGAACAGACTAGTATCAGAGTCATTTAAACAAAACTAATTGAAGAGACTTACAAGAAGAAGGCTACACAAATCAATTCAAGATAACTATTGAGGAAAAGACAAACCTAACCATCATATCCTTAAATTCAAATGGATTAAATACCCAATAAGTGAAAGAGAATGGCAAAATGGGTAAGAAAACAAACAGGTAGCATGGTGTGATGGAGAGGACATTGGACCTGGATTTAAGAAAACTTTGATTCAAATTCCACCTCACACATTTAGTAGCTATATGTTCCTGGGCAGGTCACCTAACCTCTCTGTGTCTCAGTTTCCTTATCAGTTAACCCTCAGACAAACTGATAAGAGCAGACTATGATTGACAGGCAAGACTTGCTATCCTGAGTGAAAGTGGTGATGAAAATAGAGTGTGTGCAGAGGAGATGGCAGAAAGGAGGTTGGGAGGCCAGTTTGCTCTGGTTGCCAAAGCAGCCACTGCCACTATTGCCTCAAGTATTGGACCCTCTCCCACAGCCTCCACGCCCAAATGGCTTCAACCATGGTGTAGGGGTGGAGGTGACCAGAGGTTTAATCATCATCACCAACTTTTTGAGGGTGACTGAAAGAAACGAGAGGAATCCACTGCAATTACTGTTGTCATTGCTGTTATGATTGCCATTCTCACCTTCAAGTTCCAAAGTATGTGGGACTACCTGGAGTCAATGCAGAATAAACTTCAATTGTCCTCCTTTATGGACAACTACCAAGAGCAAAACTCCCTTCTTCTCTTTCACCCTGGATGAGTGTATATCTTTTTCAAAGCTAACTTCTATTCCTCAAAATTTATATTTTTCATCATTGTTTACCCTGTCTCTAAAAAAGCCATATTAAGATAAAACTGTGGCTAACCCCAATTTGTTATTGGAGAGAGAGGAGAGATGGGAGAGGGGGAGAGAGAGAGAGAGAGAGAGAGAGAGAGAGAGAGAGAGAGAGAGAGAAAGACAGAGACAGAGACAGACAGAGACAGAGAGAGAGACTCTTTATACATAACAGGGTTGGTTGTCTGCCTGGGGGCTCAAATGAACTAAAGAGGTTTTTATTGGAAACATAGTAAATTCCTTGAAAGCAGAAATAAAAAAGAATTCAGACGTTCACCCAAGTGAAGAATGAACTAATGTTAGTATTTGAGGGAAAGCTGCTTGGTGAATAGGGAACAGGAGTTCCCTTCAGAGGTAGTTGCCTTAGAGGCCTAAGACATATCTCCTTCTTCTGGTTTCGTTTCCTAACGGGCATTCAAATAAATCCCTCCTCTCCCCTTGGGGTGAGATGAAGGTGGCAGTTAGAGAATCATATTGAAAGGGAGGAGTTCGGAAAATGTGACACCACTCACAAAAGTACTATCCAAAAGGAAATAGTTTTCCTTTCAGCCAAACACCTTCAAACCCTCAACCACTGCTTCCTGTGAAATTGAAAAGCTTTTAACACAATTAAAATAAATATAGCCAATATGAGAAGGGAAATTGTTGACTGAGAAAAAAACAACTTTCTATCAAATATCCAGTGCTTAGCACAGTTCCTGGTACATACTAGATAACTTAATAAATGTTAATTGACTGACAAATATCTCTAATAAGACATATCTTAAATACATAGGAAATCCACACAAATATATAAGATCAAAAGGCATTTCTCAATGGATAAGTGGTCAAAGGATATGAACAAACAAAACAAAAATTGCAAATTATTAACAATATAGGAAAAATTGCTCTGAATCACTAATAAGAGAAAAAAAAATTCAAACAACCCTGAAGTTTACTTTTATACCCAACAAATTGGCAAAGATAACAAAACACAGAAATAAATAGTCAGTGGTGGAAGGGTTGTGGGAACACATACTTATCAATGCATTGTTAGTGAAACTGTGACTTGATCTTATTTGGAAAAAATAACTAAAATATGCACACCTAGGCAGAAACTCCTAAAAAGTGAAAGTCAGAAAGGATAATCCCGTATATACCAAATTATTCATAGCAGAATTTTTTGTGGTAGCAACGAAATGGAAATAATTTGGGTGCCATAGATTCAGGAATGGCTCAACAAATTGTGATACATTAATGTAACTGAATATTATTGAGTCAAAAGAAATGGTGAATAGGAAGAATTCTAAGACACATGGGAAGACTTATGTGGGACTGATGCAGAGTTAAGTAAACAGAATCAGGAAAATGATATACATGACTTCAACAAAGAAAAAAATAAAGAATAATAAAGTGAAACTGAACACACATAATTAAAATGACCAAGGCTGGCTACGAGGTAAAGTTGAGAAAATGTATCTCTTCCTTGTGTTGGCAGGACAAGCAACTGTGAGTGTGCAATGTTGTGTACACTGTCAGATGAGATCAACGTGAATGTTGGTTTTATCGAACTATTTTTTTTTCTTTTTCCATTAAATTGTTATGGGAGTGGATGGGTGGAGCCAAGATGGCAGAGAGAAGGCAGTGACTCATCTGATTTCTCTTCAAAACTCTTCTGAACAACTTTAAACAATGCTTCAGAACAAATTCTGGAGCAGCAGAACCCACAAAAAGACAGGGTGAAATGATTTTTCAGCTCAAGATAACTTACAAGGTCAGCAGGAAAGGTCCGTCACACCAGGGTGAGAGTGGAGCATAGTCCAAATAGGCCACACTAGGGCAGACTGGTTCCAGGAAAACCAGGAGCAAGATTTGGGAATGACTGAATCATTGGCAGTGGCTGCTTCCACAGCTCTCAGCCACAGATGTTAAGGTGGTCAAACAATTGGTTAGAAGAAGATTACAGGGGTTTCTTTGCTGGCACTGGGGGCAGGACCCTGTTGCTTTGCCCATATTTGGATCTGGGTTACAGTCTTGGGTGGCAGTCCCACGGCAAGGAAGAGCAGTAGAGTTTGTGGCTTCAGTGGAGCAGGGACCCTTGTCACAGTTCCAAGGCAGAAAAAAAAGTGCTTTTGGTCACTCACAGACCAAAGCACAGGCCAGGAGAGTAGTAAACACATCTCTCCTTAGATCATACCACCTTGGAAGAACTGAAAACTATGGGTCCCTAGAAGTATCTCTGAAAACAGCTGTACAAAACCCTTGAAGCTTGGGACAGTGTACCCTCCACCTAGAAGCATAGTCCCACTTTAGCAAAGAGTTAAAAGTCAAGAAATGACAGGAAAAATGAGCAAAAAAACAGAAAAATTTCTGACAACAGAAAGTTACTATGGTGACAAGGAAGATTAAAACACACACTCAGAAGAAGAGAACAAAGTCAAAACCCCTACATCCAAAGCCTCCAGGAAAAATATGAAATGATCTCAGGCCATAGAAGAGCTCAAAAAGGATTTTAAAATCAAGTAAGAGAGGTAGAGGGAAAATTGGGAAGAGAAATGAGAGTGATGCAAGAAAGTCAGGAAAAAAAATGAGTCAATATCTTGGTAGCATAAAAAAGTATTGAGGAAAATAATACCTTCAAAACTAAGATTAGGACAAATGGAAAAAGATATAAAAAAATTCACTGAGGAGGAAAACTCCTTGAAAAGCAGAATTGGCCAAATAGAAAAAAGGTACAAAAGTTCTCTGAGGAAATCTTTAAAAATTAGAATTGAGAAGTTGGAAACTAATGACTCCATGAGACATCAAGAAACAATAAAACAAAATCAAAAGAATGAAAAAAAGAAGACAATGTGAAATATCTCATTAGAATAACAATTCACCTAGAAAATAGATCCAGGATAGATAATTTTAAAACTATTAAACTTCCTGAAAGACATGATCAAAAAAAGAGCCTAGACATCATCTTTAAGAAATTATCAAGGAAAACTGCCCTGATATTCTAGAACCAGGTGGTAAAATAGAAATGGAAAGAATCCACCAATCACCTCCTGAAAGAGATCCCCAAATAAAAACTCTCAGGAATATTATAGCCAAATTCCAGAACTCCCAGGTCAAGGAAAAAATATTGTAAAAGCAGCCAGAAGCAATTCAAGTACCATGGAGCCATAGTCAGGATAACATGAGATTTAGCAGCTTCTACATTAAAGAAGCAGAGGGCTTGGAATATGGTATTCTGGAAGGTAAAGAAGCTAGGATTACAATCAATAATCATCTATAATTCTTAAGGGGAAAAATGGCTATTCAATGAAATAGAGAACTTTCAAGCATTCCTGATGAAAAGATCAGAACCAAATAGAAAATTTGATTTTCAAATACAAGACTCAGGAGAAGCATAAAAAAGCAAACAGGAAAGGAAAATTATAAGGGACTTAATAAGGTTAAATTATTTACATTTCTACATGGGAAGATGATACCTGCAACTCATAAGAAATTTCTCATTATTAGGGCAGCCAGAAGGAGTACATATAGACTGAGGGCACAGGAGTGAGTTGAATATGAAGGGATGGCATCTAAAAAGGGGGAAGTAGAATGGTGTAAATTATTTCACATAAAAGAGTTAAGAAAGAGCTTTTATAGTGGAGGGATAGGTGGGGAGATGGTAGGGAATGCTTTAACCTTACTCTCACTGGAATTGACTCAAAGAAGGAATAACATATACACTCAGTTGGATGTAGAAATCTATCTTACCCTACAGGAATGTAGGAGGGGAAGGGGATAAGAGAAGGGAGAGGGTTCTGATAGCAATCAGCAATCCACTGAGAGTGGATTGGGGGAGGCAGTAATCAGAAGCAAAACACTTTCAAGGAGGGACAGGGTGAAAGGTGAGAGAGAATAGAATAAACATAGAGGAAATAAGATGGAGGGAAATAAAGGAAGCAATCATAACTGAAAAAATTTTTGGAGCAAATTTCTCTGATAAAGGCCACATTTCCCAAATATTTAGAGAACTGTGTCAAATTTATAAAAATAAGAGCCATTCTCCAATTGACAAATGATCAAAAGATATGAAGTCAGTTTTCAGATGAAGTAATAAAGCTATTTATAGTCATATAAAAATGCTCTATATCACTACTGATTAGAGAAATGCAAACTTAAACAATTCTGAGGAAAACAACAAATGCTCGAGGGGATGTGGGAAAATTTAGACACTAATGCATTTTTGGTGGAGTTGTGAACTGATTCAACCATTGTACAGAGCAATTTGGAACTATGCTCAAAGGCCTATAAAACCATGCATACCTTCTGACTTAGTAATACCACTACTAGGTCTGTATCCCAAAAGACACAAAAAATAGAAAGGAAGATCCATATGCACAAAAATATTTATAGTAGCTCTTTTCTGGTGGCAAAGAATTGGAAATTGAGGGGATGCCCGGGAATAGCTGAACAAGTTGTGGTACGTGATTGTGATAGAATATTATTGTGCTATAAGAAATGATGAGTAGGATACTCTCAGAAAAACCTGGAAAGACTTACATGAACAAAATGAAATGAGTAGGACCAGGAGAGCATTGTACACAGTAACAACAATATTGTAAGATGATCCAGTGTGAATGACTTAGCTATTCTCAGCAATATTATGATCTAAGACAATTCCAAAAATTCTGTCCATCCCCAGAGAAAGAACTGATGGAGTCTGAATGCAGATTGAAGTATACTTCCTTTTTTACTTTCTTTATTTTTCTTGTTTTGTTTGGTCTATGTTTTCTTTTAAAACCATACTAAAATGGAAATATGTTTTTCATGACTACACATGTGTAATATACATTAAATTGCTTGTCTTCTTATTGAGCAGGGTGGGGAGGGAGAGAATTTGGAACTCAAAATTTCAACAACAAATGTTAAAAACTGTTTTTACATGTAATTGGGGAAAAATAAAATACTAAACAAAATAAAAAAGGAGAAAAATTAAAAATTGGAAACCAAAAAAATTAAAACCAAATGTTAAAAATTGTTTTACATGTAATTGGAGGGGGGGGAAATATTAAATAAATAATTAAAAGAAATTGTTGTTATAAGGTATTGACCTGAATTAATAAGAAGGCAGCCAATATCACAAAAATTATCATCTTTAGTCAGAGGAAGGAGTTGCAATTGGGGTTCCTGTTGGCTCTCTTCTCCTCACTCCTGATCCCCTCTTCTCATTTGATATTCTCCTTTCAAGCTAGTCCTGTTCCTTAGTTTTTAAATTTCATTTTTGTACCCCTTTCTTAAAAAGGATTTCTTTCATTCTCTTCATTTTCCATCTTCTCTTTCTGTTCACTCTACACCTTCATTCTGATTTATGACCCTTATCATTATCTGGACACTTGCTTTTCTCTACATTCTCTATACCTTCTAAGGTATCCATTCTAGGTTCTCCCCACTAAGTGCTTTCTGCCACTTCCATGACGGCTTGCCTCATATATTCTCCTTTTCTATTGTGCCTCATTTCCAGAACAATGGCAATTATTACACATATCAGAGAGGACACTAACCTGTGGTAGGTCCCCTTCCCCAGCATGCAGCCCACCACTGATTTATGCCTTTTCTTGTAGACCTTTTTTTCATTTGCCTAGAAATCTCCTTGTGTTCATGCTTTCCCACTCTTCCAGGTGCTAATTGTCTCCAAGGATTCCAACTCCCCCACTCCCAGGACAAGTATACTTTGCAAATCCCCCAGTCCTTGTTCAGTGTTAGATCCTCATCTCTTTTCACTATCTTTCTTCACCCATAGTAGTATTCATTAGTGGAATCCCCTACCACTTCCAAAGTGAGGCGTCCTTCCTTCTTTCTCAATCCCCCCACCTTTAGATTCTTCTCTTTCTAAGATCATAGACATCACCTTTCCCTTATTTCTAGCTCTTGATTCGACCATGGTACATCACTCACTCCTATTTACCCATCTGATCTCCTCCCCCACCTTTCAGGTACCTTCCCAATTTGTAATGTAGTGCCGCAAATGAAGCATTCACTTGTAGGTGAGGTTTCACAGGGTTCTGTCCATAATACCCCCATCAACCTCCTCCATGTTACCTCCAACAGATTTCTGCCTTCACCACCCCCAACCTCCCCAACTCCTTATGTACATTTAGAAAGAAGTCTCTTACTCTGTTGCTGATCTATTGTTGTTATTGTCCTTGCCTGCTGCATTTATGCACCCCCTCTTGCATTTCTGTTTGTTTGGAGGTGTTCAAGATGCAAATAATCTCTTCAGTTCTGGTTTTCTTTCTAAAAATGTTTCAAACTCTTCTTTATTGTTGAACATCCATCTTTTGTACTTTATGGCTAGACTCAGGATTTGCAGGATAGACCCCTGCATTCTGGTTGGGCTGCATCTGGAGCTCTATTGCTCTATAATATACATTATTCCTTTCTCTCTCTAAAGTGGGTGTGAAATCACCTTGCATTAATCAAATGACCTTTCCTTTTTATTTGAAAGTGTTCCTTTTGATTACTTAGGGAGTTTGTTTCTGAATTAAATTGTTAAATTTAACCACTGTCTTGGAATTTGCAGCCTTTTTTTTTTCCTCTGGAGGTGATCTGTGAATTCTTTCCATTGGAATTTAATTTAACATGTTCAGAAGTTCTGGGCAGTTCTTTTCCATTATTTTTCTTTATTATGGTGTTAATATTTTTGTCCTGCCATGTTCTTCGGGAAGACATCCTTAGAATATATATGCACATCCTGTCCTTGAGTTCAGTATGTTTAGCTTGCATAGTGAGCATATTTTCCTTTAATGTTACTGGTTTTTACTTCTCTTCTTCTAGGGTGCCCTTCACTTCTGTGTATTTGTATTCTCAATCTATTGGTACCCTTTTTGTTTCTTTGATGAAGCTTGCCATTGCAAATTCAAGTTTTGCTATTCTGCTCATAGTTTCACTGTGCAGGATGTAATTCTACTCTTGTGATTCTCATTCTCTTTTAAACCACTCAGGAGTAGCATGTTATTATTCAATGTTCTCCTCAAATTCCACAAAGTCTTCTATCTCATCAAGTGTTGGATAGTTTTCCTTTATTTTTCAGTATTTATTCATAGATGCCTGAGCTTGTTAACTAGTTCTGGAGGCCAGGTTTCCTTCTATTGTTATAGTTTTCCCTATTGATTTATCTGTTTATGTTCAAGGTCTTTAAGCTTTCTTCTTCCTGAAATTTTTGGTGCTTTTACTCTTTTCTCCCTCCCTCTCCCCCTCCCCCTTTGCCTTATCACTCACTTCCTGACTCCCTCCCCTCTGATTGTGTTTTCTTTGGGGGCTAGATCTCAAAGAGTCTCAGCCTCCTCCCACACTGGGCAATTCATAGTTCATCGTCCTAAGTCTCTCCCCCAATTAATTCTTGAGTGGTCAGAACTGGCCCCATCTGGATATTGTGTACTTTCCCTTAGGCTTGGTGGTACACTGCACAACCCGCCACATCTATGGCCTATTCTGGTGGCCTGATCTGCTTCCTCTGTTTAGGTCTCAGGGCCAGCACAGACAATTTAGAGCCTGTTTTCCCCAGCACTACCAGTTCAGGACTTTGCAGTACTGTTTCTTCCTGGTTGTAGCTCCTGGTAGGCATGTACTCCTGAAGGGCAGTGGCTGAACTGGCTGTTGAGCCCAGAGCAAGTGCCACGATCTCCATGTTACTGGAAAGATGGAGGAAAGACTGGTGTCTAGGGGTGGGTTTTGATGTACATACATATCATGTCCTTGGGTTTACTAGTGCAGCCTCACTGCCAGTAGTGTGGGAGGTAGAGAAAGGGTGCTGAGTCAGCGGAGGGTCAGTGAGAATCAGTTTCTGGGTCTTTTTTTTAAACCTTCTTTTGGATTCTGGGTGTCCTCTACCATGGAAACAGCTGAAGTTGTTTTATCTTTAGTGCATAATTTCTATTTTGGAGAGGCTTGAGAAGTTGTGGTGATTGGAGAAAATTTCTAGGCTAACATCTTATTGCTCACATGACCCAGAGTTAGAAACAAATGTAATTTTAAAATAAAAGGCATCCATAGAACAGAAAGTTAAAAATTACAACAAAACCTGGGAAAAGCAATTAGCTTATAAATAGTACAAAATTGTATACCAGCAAATATACAAAGCTGAATTAATTTAATAGGAAATGATATCCTTTGTAATAAAAAAGCATATAATTTTAAAAGCAACCAAATGAATTCACACCAGAATTAAGTCTTCTTCCTTACCACATGTTACAAAATGATTCAAATTTGACAGATGAATACATATAAAACACATAAAAAAATAAAGATAATAGTAAAGTTTAAGCCAACTTTTTGACCAAGATGGTAGAGACAGACTGCAGAGTTCCCACATACCTACTCTGATAAAAGTCTGAAGTTTTCACCAGACTACATAATAATCAAGACATGAGACAATGAGAAACTATATAGCAAGTGATTTCTTCCATTCCAGTACTACCCAAGAGGCCAGCCAGAAGCCCTTGGACAATAGGAAAGGGGGCAGCAAACAAAGCCAAACCAGAGCAAGGGAGCCTCCTGGTGAAACCAAGATGAGCCAGAAATGCATGTAGCCTTCAAGGTTTCGTGTTCAGAGGCAGCAAGAGCAGAGGGTTTCCCAAGGAAACCCCAGAGTGGTCAGAAAGCTCTAGAGTAGGAATACTCAGATACACCTCCCATCCAGGGTCTTAGAGGTGTCTTACATGATGTCCTTTTAAGTTAAGAGTTTTTTTCTTATTAAGGGGATTTGCTCTGTGAAGTTTGGATTCAGTCAAAGGGCCTCACTTGAGGACCTGGAGGGCCACAGGAGGCCTTGAGGCCATAGGTTCCCCACCCCGATAAGAGGTATGTTAGAATGCCTCTTAGACAATTGGGGAATGGCTGAACATATTGTGGAATATGAATATAATAACATATTAGCACACCACGAAAAATGAGGAAAAAGACAATTTCAGAGAATCCTAGGTACTATGAACTGATACAAAGTAAAATGAGCAGAACTGGGAGTACAATTTATAGAAGGAAAACAACGTAAAGAAAAGGAGCTTTGAAAGTCTTAAGAACTCTGATCAATTCAATGACCTATGATGTTTCCAGAGGACCCATGATATGTGTTACCTATCTCTTGATAGAGAGGTGATAGACACAAGATGCAGAGGCATATATATATATATATATATATATATATATATGTGTGTGTGTGTGTGTGTGTGTGTGTGTATATATATGTGTGTGTGTGTGTGTGTGTATATATATATATATATATATTTTTTTTTTTTGGTGAGGCAATTGGGGTTATGTGACTTGCCTAGAGTCACACAGCTACTAAGTATTATGTGTCTATGCCTGGATTTGAACTCAGGTCATCCTGACTCCAGGGCCAGTGCTCTATTCACTGCGCCACCTAGCTGCCCCTAGAGGCCTATATTTTTGAACATGGTAACAGGATGGATTAATTTTATCTAAACATCCTTATTTGTTGTGAACATTTTTTCTTTCAGTTAATTGGGAGGGGGCTTCAGGAGAAGGAAAATTAGTAATAATAACAAAAAAAGAGAGTCATTGAAACATTCTTAAAATGCACAAAAGAGAGCAAAAGGCAGCTCAGAAGGAAGCACAGAGAAGTAGGATAGTTTTGAAAGTAACATGAATTTATACTTTTTTTTTCTTTAAGCAAGTGGTATAAATGAACATTCACATATAGAATCCTTTTATGTTTTGCTATGTGTATGGAAATACTTTTTTGGTGTATGTTTAATTTCAAAATTTAAAAAAAAATCAAAAGCCAACTTCCAAGATCCCTTCCAATTTTTAAGTGCTATTATAGTGCTGTTGATTCTGAGCCCTGCTGTGTGATACCAAGTCTGTTATCCAATCCAACCTAAACTTTCAAATAATTAAGTGGATCTATGGTTTCGCCAGTGTGGACAGTTGCCCTCTCCTATATGCCTATCCTATATATCTCCCTATCCTATATATCTGCCTATCCTATATATCTCCCTATATATATATCCTATATATATCCTATATAATCTCCCATAAATTTACCGTAGGCAGTCTACCCAACGTGGTTAATGATAGAATACATGGGCTTGCTATCAGTTATGCCTCATTCCAGCTATATAATCAATCTATCTTCTTTTTTGCTTATACAGCTCCTTGATGATGACCTTTCCTCTGCTTCTCCTTATTTTATTTCTTTGTTTATGTTTTGTATCCTATTCGTGTCTTCCAGGAACTTCTTTACTTTTTGGTTGATACTCAACTTCAATCCTTTGGAGATTGGATAGATTCATTTTGTAGGCTTCCTTGCAGTCTGAAACCTGGATTTTGCCTTTCACTCTCCCTGGCTTAGATTTTGTTGTTCCATATCTGGCAGATATACAAGAACGCTAGACGAATGCTGGTATTTGAAAGATGGGCTTTTGTTTTAAGAAGTTTGGAGTCCTTAAATGAATTTTTGCAATATTCAATTTGAAAAAAAAAAGTGATCCAATCTGCTCTTTCCATCCTGCTCAATTCTAGGCCCAAATAACTGCCCATTTGCAGTGTTTACCCAAGATACACACACACACACACACACACACACACACAAACACACACACACACACATAGATAGATAGATAGATAGATAGATAGATAGATAGATAGATAGATAGACATAAATGAACTCTATAGGTTGTCCATCTAACCGAATCTCATGTTCTGAATAATAGGCATTCTTTGTGCACTTTTTTTTTTACCTGAGTGAACAGTTAGGTCAAATTTTTTTTGAGTGGTTATGGATCTCATTTAAGAGTATTTGCAGTATTCTCGGGCTTGATGTGGATAACACAATGTTATCTACAAAGAGGACAATCTAGAAGATCTCACCATCTATAGAGAATCCCTCCTTGATTTGAACTTGGGGCTGGATCTTCCTCCACCACAGTGGAAAATACATTTGGCATTGATGCATCTCCCTATATTTTTTCTTACCTGATATTAATTATCAGAGCATTTTCAAGTAAGGTTTTCTCTGTTAAATATTTCATGGAATATGAAACATGTATGAGAGACACCATGTTGGAGAATAGGCAGTAGGTAGTGTATTGCTTCCAAGTTCAGTAATTTTCAGTTGTGTCTGACTCTTCATGACTTCATTTGGGGTTTTCTTGGCAAAGATAATGGAGTAGTTTGCCATTTTCTGTTTCAGCTCATTTTACAGAAGAGGAACTGAGGCCAATAGGATTAAGTGACTTGCCCAGGGTCACATAGCTAGTAAATGTCTGAGGCCAGATTTGAACTCAAGATGAGTTGTGCTGACTCCAGGTCTGGCACTCTATCTACTTTGCCACCTCTCTGTCTCTACCAAATCAAAGTCTTATTTTATAGTCAGCAAAGAATAAACACAGTTGGATCTTCTATTATTGATCATTTGTGATGGTATAATGTGATCTATTATGGAAAGCTGCTTATAAAAGCCTGCCTGTTCCTCTCTGTACCTTCATTAAGGATACCATTGATGCATATATAGATTATCCTTATGAAATCTTTATACAGAGTATCCCAAAAGTCTTAGTGTAGTGTCAAGCTACTAGAACTTTAACCTGAACTAACACATTTGGGACACCCTGTACAGATGGAAAAGTAGATGTATGTTCTATTGATCACTTCTGTGTGTGTGTATATGTGGATGTGCGTGTTTTCTCATGTCTTTTGTATCTTCCTCAACTTCAGATATTTGAGAATTGACATTTCAATGCCTTCAAATTATGCCACATCTAGCAAGATCTGCCTCTGTATACTTGGTCTAACCCAGCCACTTTTTGCTACCTTTGTTTCCTTCTATTATTTTTGCATCCTCTCTAATTACATCTGATAATTAATGATGTAGTCTGAAATTCCTGTAGTCTGAAACCTGGACTTTGCCTTTCACCATCCCTCTCTTAGATGTTGTAAATTCCTAGTGTTGACCCAGCTTCCTTCTCTGACTCTGCCTGTTGTCTCTTATCCTTTCTGGTTTCTGATATTAGCTCGTTGCTCTATATGGAGGATAGCAGCTGTCACTAAATCCATTGTCTAGATATGATAGTCATGTGACACAGATGTACAGTGCATGGGACACTTAGTGTGTAGCTCATTGGTGCATTAGACTAGTATAAGAAGTCTACATCTTCCTTCAATAGGGCAGGTAAAATCTGAGTTATCTACCAAATTGTATTATATTTGAGCCATCAGTCAACTGGTCCTTTCAAATCTGCTCTCAAAGACCCTTACTAAAAAGTTGCCCTATTGCCATCAGACACTACTAGAACGCATTCAGCTTTAAGCCCCCAAGACTTCTCCCCGCTCTTTCCTCCCTTCCACTGGCTTCAAGTGGTTAGTAAAGCCATTTGGAAAACAAACAAACAAACAAACAACAACAATAATAATAACAACAACAAACTCATGCTGAATGACCAAGTCCAGAATTTAAGATAGAGGAAATGTAAAAGTTGTCCTCCAAAGTGTTAAAATCATTATTTAAATCTGTGGTTCTGCCCGAGCCCACATCTGGACTTTGCCTTCTCAGTTAAATGACTCTGTCATTCTTTTTTTTTTAAATAATATTTTATTTTCCCTCAATTATATGTTAAATTTTAACATTTTTTTTTAAGTTTTGAGTTCCAAATTCTATCCTCCCCTCCTCTCCCCCTTTCTGAGACAGTAACCAATCTGATATAGGTTATGCATGTGAAATCATCTAAAACATTTACATGTTAGTCATTTTGTGCAAGAAGACTTGAAAAAGGAAGGAAGGAAGCAATAAAGAAAAGAAGAGGGAAATAATGTGCTTCAGTCTGTATTCAGACATCAGTTCTTTCTTTGGATGTGGATAGCATTTTCCACCAAGAGTCCTTGGGGATTGTCTTGAATCATTGTATCGTTGAGAAGAGCCATATAGCAGATACTCGCTACAATCAAGTACTCATGCCTGAAGCTTTGCTTTTCTGCTGAAGTCCCTGCTTCTCTGGACTCAAGTTCCTCCATCTCCTTTCTACTTGGAAGGTTAAGGCCCCTATCTACAGCTTTCACTTGGCTCTGCCATCATTCTGAAGACATTCTGTACAAAGCCATATCAGAAAAGACTAAATCATGGGCTTAGTCTGGAAACAGCTTAATTGGTGCCCACCATATAGCACCCTTTGTCCTATTTGGGACAAAGGACTGGATAATATATATTGCTTCTCTTCCTTAGATAGAGTTCACTTCCTATTAATTAGTAATAGCAAAATCTGTTGATTTATGTTCCCACTAACTGCACAGAACAAAGGAGGGAGGGAAACAACCTTGCCTCCCTGGCCTAGGAGCTTTACACATGATGGAAAGATGACTATAATGGGGTCTTCACGGGTACTCTTGGGCTCCATATAGTGGCTTCTTGGAGACTGATCCATCATCCCTGCTACAAGAGATCTGATCTAACAGATGTTCTCAGACCTTTCCTCCTCTGGTGAGTCTGTAAGAGGTATAAGAAATAAAGGGAAGCAAGTCAGCTTAGTGTAGGGCGGGATCCTTCTTAACAGTATGCACATTGACATATCTTAGCATGTAAAAAGTTGAGTCTTAGGGATGGCTACATTGATTAGCACTACTACTGCAGGGCCAACCAGAATAGACCATATATCTGATGATTTCTACTTGATCCTAAAGATCCTTCAATAAATACCTCTAGGCTTAGAGCCCTTCTATTTACAATATATTCATTTCTATCACCTCGTAATTGAAACAAGCCTTGATTGGCTAGTAGTCCATCAGACTACTATATACCACAACCCTGAATCTTCTTTGCTGGGATTTCTCCATTACTCTTCCCACAGGATGACAGATTTAGAGCTAGAAGTGACCTCAGAAGCAACCTAGTCCAGCTTTCTCATTTTATAGGTGAGGAAAGTGAAGCCCAGACAGATTAAATTACTTGCCCAAGGAGCAACCAGGTGGCACAGTGGATAAAGCACCAGCCCTGTAGTCAGGAGGACCTGAATTCAAATCTGGCCTGACACTTACTAGGTATGTGGCCCTGGATGAGTCCCTTAACCCTGTTTGTCTCAGTTTCCTTATCTATAAAATGAACTGGAGAAGGAAATGGTAAACTACTCCAGTATCTCTGTCAAGAAAACCGCAAATGGGGTCATGAAGAGATGGACACCACTGAAAAACAACTGAACAACAAAGATTATTATTATAGGTAGAATCAGAAGATATGGGCTAGATGAC
The DNA here is from genome assembly GCF_900497805.2 of Vombatus ursinus. Classification (NCBI taxonomy): domain Eukaryota; kingdom Metazoa; phylum Chordata; class Mammalia; order Diprotodontia; family Vombatidae; genus Vombatus; species Vombatus ursinus. The sequence goes on from NW_020954563.1 coordinate 12,981,214, forward strand.
AGTGCATTCATTTGGATTTGTACCAGTGACCATCTGGGAAGAGTCAATATGTAGGTAACACCTATATGGCTCTTTAAGATTTGCAAAACACTATATAGGCACACACACACACACACACACACACACACACACACACACACACATATATGAATATAGTCTTACAGAAGGAGTTCTTAACCTGGGGTCTCCAGACTTTGAGAAAGTCAATCAAGATTTCATTGCCTCAGGCAACTCTTTAAGACTATAAATTACAGAGGTAATGTCATTCTGCATTGGTAGATGGAATTTCTCACCAAGAGTTCCTTACACCAATGAAATCATGGTTCTACTAAAAAATAAATAACAAACTAGAGTTCATTAGTAACAGAACTACCAAGATGGAGAGATGCTCAGTCACCTGAAATCAGGAAAGAAGAAACATCATACAGAGGAAACAGGGGTGCAATGCATTCATGGCCACATGGTGACCAAGGAGAGGCCCCAAGGTCTCTCTCTCTCTCTCTCTCTCTCTCACCCAGAAGCCCATTATAGTTCTTGCCTTGTTTCTTACTAGTAAATTGAGAGAATCTTTTGCATGCTCACTTATTTCTGGCTCAGCAGTCAATTAAAAGGATTTTCATCACCACACAGTAAAAAAACAGGAAACAGAATACCTGAGCCTGCCCAGAATTGAGGAGTGACTGGGCCCTCCATCAATCTAGTTGTAGATTTGCTGCAAATTTAGAATATTGTGCATGCTCTAGGAACTGGGCCCTTCTCATCCAGTCCCCCTGCTACATTAGTTTTGATTTTGCATCCACCTGACGCTATGTCCCACCTCTCCCCCTTCCTTTCCTTTCCCTTCCCTTCTTTTTCTTTCTTAATTTAATTTGTTTTTAATTTATGAAATGAAACAAGCATTTCAATAACATAGTAGAATTTTTTAAAAATGATAATTGCACATGAAACTGCAAATCTATTATGTGAACTGATCCCTTTCCCTTTCCAGCTCATCTACTTTGCAACCATAGAGATTGCCAGGTGGCCACCTTGCCTTCCTTTTTTTTCCTCTCTTAAAAATGTCTTATTAATATTCTTTTTTTCATATTACTGTCATTCCCCAATGACTCCTTCTCTCCTCCCCTCCAAAAAAAACCTCTATCAAGCAAAACAAATTAACACACTGGCCATATCTGAGAAGGGGTACGTCGGTAATTTTTATTCACCACATCTCTGCAAAGGGAGACATACTTCACCATCATGTTCTCTTGAAATCACTATTGGTCACTATACCAATCTCTTTGTCCATTGTAGGCCTCTTTATGGCTTGTAAGATTTCTTACAGACAGCCTGCAATGCTCTCAGCTAGTTACCTGCTGCTAATGGTGCAGAGGTGAGTAAGGGGGAAAAAGAGCAAATAAAAAAGCCCAAAAACCCATAGTTTGAGTAGAAGGAAGTATTCAGTATGAAGGAGTGTATCATTATGCAGTAGGGGAACTGGACAGTAAGCAGGACCATACACTAACTATTCTCTGCCTGATACCTTACTATTGTATCAGAAATATCAGATAGTCCTTTTTCACTAAGCTGGATTAAGATATGATCATGGTAAACTACTTCTGATTCAGCAGGTCCTTCAAGATTGAATTTGAGGCTGGTGACTTTGCACAGCCCTCCTTCACTTAAAGCTAATTCACTTGCATGTCATGGCATCACCTCCCTGATGTCATGGTCCTCTTCAAGAATGGACAAACAACAAGATTGAATTTACAAAGTTCTGGGAAGCCACAGGGGACATGCAGAGCCCAAATGGAACAACTCTGTCCTCAGGCTGCCTAGTCTGAAATGCCATACTCCACTTATCTCCCTACCAGATCCCAAACAAAGTTACAGGTCCTCCTCAAATCCAGCTTAGTGAAGAGAATATACAGATGCAGGTGGGCTGACAGAGAGTTGGCATAGAGAGCAATGATTTTACCTTGTACTGGTGTTAAGGATCTGGTAGTTACATTGAGAGCCTCAACTACCTGCTCTTTTTCTTCATGAAGGGCACAGAGAGCCTGGAGCGGGGGAGAAGAATCAGTGAACCCATTATGCACATTTTTGTGAGATCATAAAAATTAGAAACTTAAAATTGTGCACTGATATAAGCTAGACTTCCTTCATAATGATTTGCCTTTTAAGTTAATTTCAACATGTAAAACACATTCTCAGTTACTCCCTTTAAGTCTCAATCAGGACTTTTTCCCACTTCTCATTCAATTTTCATCATATGATTGTGTAGTAGTTTGTACTTCATTTCCATGATTTTCCTTCCCTCCTCACCCCTACTTTGCAACATGTCATATATAAGGGAGTATTCTATCAATTATTACAGAGGGTTAGGGTTTCTGCATTGAATCAATCGGAGGTATGAATTAGGTATGAACAAGGTGTTGTTGTTCAGTCATGTCTAACTCTTTTGTGACCAATTTTGGGGGTCACAAACAGCTTGCCATTTCCTTCTCCAGTTCATTTTACAGATGAGAAAACTAAGGCAAACAGGGTTAAGTAATTTACCCAGGGTCACATATCTTGTAAGTGTCTGAGGCTGGATTTGAACTCACGAAGATGAGTCTTCCTGATTCCAAGCCCAGGTCTCTATTCACTGGGCCACCTAGCTGCTACTGAACAAGGCATAGATTTCCACAATCAGTTAATCAAAGGCATTAAACCAAGTGCAAATAACCTACTTAATCAAGCTTAGAAAGATTGAAGCCATTGGATGAAATGAAGTGGCTACACAGAAAACTTGTTGGGATTGGTTAAGGAGACTCAGGAATGAACTGTGGGTTTTGTATAGGATAGTAAGCTAGTTTGGGACCCAGGATTGGAGTGTCTTGCAAATTAGAGGAGAGAGCAGTCTGGCCAAGATACTGAGAGGGAATCATTTGGGTAAGGGAGGTGGAGAAAAGAAAATAGGTACCAGGCAATTTTGGATGGGAGATTATGAATAATCAGAGAGAGCAAGAAATGTTTCATGGGTGCTGGGTATATTTAGCCAGTGTCACTTTGGGTTGTACGCTATCTCTCTCCTTTCTTCCCTGCAAGGCTACATGGGTTTTTCTAGATTGCTTCTCAGTATGTACAGGTTTAAAGTGAAATTAAATATAGCCCATGAGGAATCTTTTATTTTCTGAGCTGGAAATGGGAGTGTTTATCTATTACGGAGCACTATTTGATGAGACTTGGACAGGGTCCCCATTGGCTCTATTCTCTCCATTTTATCATGGATGGGATCCATTAAGCCTGTACAAATTAGTACAATGCCTGGCCCAGAGTTAGTGCTTGATAAATATTGACTGACTTGCTGAAATTGGTCCATAAGGCCAACTGGTTCCACTGAAAATCCTGGGCCAGGACACAGAAGAAACTGAAACATTCCACTTGGGAGACACTCCTTTGCCAAAGCCAGTAGATGCCTTGGTTGGAAGATTGGACATGAATCAGGTATTTGGAAAACTTGTGGAATATCTATAAGAATCCTGCAAAGTTTTATTAGGGACTTGTTCACCCATTAAACTCCACTGGGCAGTGGATCCAGGAAGACCTGCTGTCTGACTAGAAAATTTCTTGGGGGCGTCCATAGACCTGCTCTATTCTGTGCCACCCCCTGCTCTCGGTATCCAACTATGTTCACTAACAAGTATTCTTTCCATGCACAATGGCTAACCTGTCTTGGCCCAGCTACTGTAGTGCAGTATTGGGAGAGCTAGTGCTGAAGGGTTTCCATCCTAGTCACCAGGGCTGGTGTAACTGAGGGTGGGAAGATTCCATAGTCATCTGCTGGGGACAGGTCTGGGATAGAGGCCTATCAAAGGCTGTCAGTGAATGGGATCTAGGCTGCCTTGTGAACCTTCACTGATTTGGGAGCTAGATGAGGGGGAAGTTGCAGACAAGAAATTCCTACATGGTTGAGGGTCAGAATTCCAGTGCATCAAACCCAAATCAAGAAGACAGACACATCATAGAGTAGAATGGAGCAGAGAAAGGAAGGGGTGTCTAAAGCAGAGGCAGGGTTCAAATCAGCAATAACAATAAGATTCAATGTAGGATCAGCAGGAGGCTAGTTCCAGGGTTTAGGCTGCAATAGTTAATATGAGGCAAGTATCCTAGTAGAATGTAAACTCTTTGAGGACAGCAACTGTTTTCTGTTTGTGAATATCCTAACATAGCACATGACACATTTGTTGATTTATTTAGGTCCAGACCTGTGATTTCATCAGTGTGGGAAACATTTGGGGTGGAAACTCTTAACTGTTGTTGATCCAGATTGCCAAGGCGTCTATAACTCAGAGTCTGAGAACTGTCTGGAACATTGAGACGTTAAGTGACTTGCCCACACAGCTAATATGTGTCAGAGTAGGGATCTGAACCAAGGTCTTCTTGATCTGAAAAACAGCCTTTTAACTATACCATACTACTTCTAGACTGGAATGTCATAAGTTATTAATTAAATGCTTGTTGAATTGGAAAAAAGAAGTATAGGATCATAATATTGCCACACTCAAGTGGTCTATCTATGTACACTTTTTTGTTTGGATGCCCAGCTGTATAAAATGAGCCCCACATTCTAACTTCTAAATTTCCTTTAGCAGAAGAGTTCAACCCATCATTTTCTTTCATATCGACAGCTGAGATGACTTGTGAGGCTCTATGCTAGGGCAACTGAGAATGGATTTGCCAACAAGTAGAGCCCAAGCATTTAAAAAACAAAATGCTTCTGGTAGCCTCTGGTAAACTCCTATTGGCCTTTAGAAAACCAAAGGGAAAAGTATAAATTTCACTTCCGTAGGAGAGAAGATTTAGGAGGATTATGATCTGCTGTTTTCACATAGTTAAAGGACTAACATCAATGGGTTAATGCATAAGTATTTATTAAACACCTACTAAGTGCCAGGTGCTGAGCTAAGTGCTGAGGCTACAAGTACAAAGAATGAAATAATCTCTACTCTCAGGGAGCTTACATTCTAATGGGGGAAACAAATTGATAGAAAAATCTATGCAGCATAAATGTAAAAGTTCATATATGGAAATATATATAAAGTAGTTAATACAGGTAGTTTGGGAAGGAGGGCAATAGCAGTTGGGAGGAGAGACCTCCTGTAGAAGATGGCATCTGAACAGCATTTTAATGGAGAGAGGCAAAGGGGAAGGGAACAAGCATTTATCAAGCACCTACTATGTGCAGACACTGTGCTAAGTGCTTTACAAATATCTCATTTGAAAGAGAAAAATTCTATGAGGAGGAGGAGGAAGTAATAAGGAAGAAGTAAATTCCAGGCAGGACGGACAGTCTCGGGGAATAGAAAATTCATCCTAGAAGTTTGACTCCAGGGAAGATCTAGGACTACAGGATGGAAGTAACAAGGAAGGAGATTTTGATTCCAGGTTAGGAAGTACTTCCTAATAAGTAGCACTATCCAACGATGAAGTACTCTTCCTCTTGTGGACGTGAATCACGAGGTGCAGGGCTGGGGGACCTGTGGCTTTGAGGCCACACGTGGCCCTCTAGGTCCTCAGGTGAGGCTCTTTGACTGAATCCAAATTTCACAGAACAAATCCCTTTAATAAAAGGATTTGTTCTCTAAAACTTGGACTCAGTCAAAAGGCTGTACCCAAGGACCTAGAAGGCCACACATGTGGTCTCAAGGCCGAAGGTTCCCCACCCCTGACCGAGAGTGTTTAAGCAGAGCCTATGTGATATCACAGAGGCTGGAGAAAAGAGATGGCTGGGAGATTCAGCTGGATGGCCTCTGAGGTTCTTTCAGGATCCAAGATTTTCTGATTTATCACAGGCTTAGAGAGCTGGATGTGGAGAAAGAAGAGTAAGAGATGAAGCAAAGGGAAACTGTGATCAGAAACTCAGGGAGCAATTTCTGTCTAAAGAATCATTGGGTCTCAAGGCTAATTCTTTGTTTAATAAAGGTCTTCTGCCTTGATTTAATTCAATTGAACATTTATTAAGTGACTAATGCAACAAAGCTGGTTTGAAATAGAAACAGCTTTCATTTACTAAGGCCTGAAGCAAGGCAAAAGAACCTCTTGTTTCAACAACGAACCAGCTGTGGAGATAGAAATGTAAACAGAAACTCTTATCTTCTTCCCCACTGCGGCAATTGGCCGGCATCAGTCTTTAACAGGACCCTCATTGATCTGCTGCTAGGTAGCTCCTTTTTTCCCCTTTGTTTATTTTAGTTTAGGGCTAGAGTAAGGAAATACCTTCCTGGATGTTCTGGCTAATACAAACGGTCCATTAATGGTCCCTTTAAAAAAATAAAATCTGAAATGGTTTTACTTGATACTTTTTTTCCTTCAGTTTTTAAACCAGCCCATTTGAAAGGAAATACAATTTGTGAATTTCTGATTCCTTTGTACTTATCTCATCAAAGTGATCTTTCCGAAGCCATGGTAGACCTCCCAGGGTCCTTTTGAACTTTCTTTGTGACATATGTGGAATCTCAGATTCCACAAACAAGAAGGACTTTCTTGCCCAAGAGAAAAAGAATGAACACCCACAGGCTGGAGTTTAAAGCTCTGAACATGGAATCCATAAGAGTGGAAATGTTCAAAATTGGATCAAATGCCTTTGTCCCACTTCACTAAGGAAAGCGTTTGAAATTCCATTCCTCCTCTGATATGGGAAGAAAAAGAAAGAAACCACCATGCTATGTTCAGCCAAATTCACCCACCTGGTTCTCTTTACCTTCATCCTACATCCTGTGCTTTATGAGCTCCAACAGGATGGCAATAGGGAGAGGTCAGGGTTTGAAGGCCAGGGAAGCAGTCTGAGAAAGGGAAGGAGGAACTACCAGCAAGGGTCCTCAGTGCCTCAGGGAGTGTAGGAGACTTCAAAGCCAAGGGATCTTCCCAAGTCAATTAGGATGACCCCATTCTCCTAAGATCACAAACAGGGACCTTAACTATCTTAAAATAGAGAAAACTGTGTTCCTTCAACCCATTCCCCAGTTCAATGGCCTCCCTCTTTCAGTTATTTGCCCAAGAATATAAGCCTGGTCAGTGAAAAAGTCTGGGCAGTGCCTTTTCAGCAAACTAACTAAACCACATGGAAGGGGAAAGTTCCAACTTTTAAATATATTCTGCAAACATGTCAATAATATTTCTGCAGCTAGATGGCTTGGTGGGATTGGTAAAGGACTACAGTCTCTTTCTGTGAGTTCTTTCCTGTTGAACATCTCTCCCGAGTCAAGAAAAGACTGAAGAAATGGGCAAGCCTTCCACCCAGACCTGATACCCCTAGAACCTCCTCCCAACCAAAAAAAAATTAAAAAAAAAGGAAGCTAAGTCTGCTTCTTTCACCCCATGGGGGTCCTGTGAAAGGGAGTTAGGAACCTCCTTCCTGCCTTTCCTTCCCCTCCCCTCTCTTCTTCTCCATCCCTCCCTGGGAGATTTCATCTCTGTTTGCTTTGCCGTCCTGTAACCAGGCCAGTCAGAAAAAGAAGGCTGCAAGTTTTCCACTAATGAATTCCAGACTTCTGGTCTGTAATCACAGCTGGGTCCTGAAGGAATGTTGTCAACAACTAAGCCCAGCTGGATGGAGGGGAGAGAGGGGAAATATGGACACAATTTTGTGTTTGTACAATTCCATACTGAGTAGCTTATATTTTAATGTCTTTTGGAGAGAGAAGTGGGGAGAGTTCGAGGAGGGGGGGGAAGGAGCAGAATTTAAAGCAGGAATTAAGTTTGTGTAATATTCAACTCCTAGAACACTCCATCTGGGAGGGATGTCAGAGGTTGCTTAGTACAATTTCTACCTGAAAGCATGAAACCTTTACAATTGCTAATTATTCATCCCTTATTTGAGAGTAAGCCCCTTGGAGTCAGGGGCTATTTCTTTTCTGTCTTTATATCCTTAGCTTCTAGCATAGCGTTTGGCATAATGTAAGGGCATAAAAAATCCTGGATCACTGATTCAGTGATGAGGCACTTACTTTTTAAAGCAGTACATTCCATTGTAGGGCAGCTAAGTAGCACAGTGGATAGAGTGCTGGGCTGGAGTCAGGAAGACCTGGGTTCAAATTTGAACTCAGACAGTTACTTAACCCTGTTTGCCTCAGCTTCCTTATCTGTAAAATGAGCTGAAAAAGAAGATGGCAAATCCCCTCCAGTATCTTTGCCAAGAAAACCCCAAAAGGAGACATAAAGAGTTGGACATGACTAAAAAAAATGACTAAACAACAACGCTTCCATTATGTACTAAACAGCTCATGTTGTGAGACAATTACCACCAATTCCTTCAATTGGCCTTCTTGGGGCTTGGTTGCCCTTCTCTGGACCTTTTCCAGCTTGTCAATGTCCTTTTTAACATGTGGTACCCGACACTGAACACAATACTGTAGATGTAGTCTGATCAGGCAAAGGATGGCAGGACTATTATTTTCCTCATTTTGAATACTATCCGTTTGTAGTTCATGTATGCTCTAGAGTAGCACTTCTTAAACTGGGGGTCATGACCCCATACACAGTTTAAGAAGTGCTAACAGGGTCACAAGTGGAAAAAGTTTAAGAAGCTCTGCTCTAGAGCATCCTTATCTCATCTCTCACTCTCCAGGACTTTGTAAGCTATATCTCCTCCTTAGAGTCCTAGGGGTACCTTTGATTGGTCAAAGATGACACTCTAATGCTATTGAATAGAGCCCCCATCGGTGTGCTTCTCCCCAAGCTTCAGTTGAGATCCTTAATGCTTTAAGTAGCTTTTAGAAAGGGATATTTATTAAAGTTGTACAATAAAAATAATTGGTACAAAACATCTCCTCAAAGATGTGTGAGATATTTTCCTGGGAGTGCATAGGTCCAAGGGAAAGAGAGCTTAAGCTTAGTCAGCACACAGAAATAACTCACAGATCTGACTGCTGAAAGACCTTTTCTTTCATTTGGGGCAAGGCTCAAGAAGTTTCCCCTTAGGCATGGTATGGTTTTCTTGCTGGGCTCCTATACAAAGTTGCAAGTCCAGACTGTCCTTAACTTCTGTTGCTGCCCTTTGATCCAGGAACACTGCTTAGGACACAGATGGTAGAGGATCTGACGCTGCCCTGAGGGGCATGATGCCATGAAACCAATGGGAAGATAGGCAGTCTAACATTTTCCAGATCCTTTAATGCTGTCAAAGTCCTCCTCTGGTCAAAGGACTGGGAGGAAACCTGACTGAAGCCAAGCCTGCTCCTTTCCAAAGCTCCAGGAGATTCCTCTTCAACAATGTGCTAGAAACCACTAGGGCTTTCTAGCCAAAAGGACAAGTCACAACTTGTAAAATAAAGGACTTGGACTAGAGGAGCCAGTTGTAAATCTAATGAACATCTTATAAAACCAGAGGTCCAGAGAGTATAAGTGATTTGCCCAAGGTTATACAGAGACATAATTAAAGAAACGGGTCTAGAGAACTCAAATGTCCCGACCACCCATTTAATATGTTTTCAGCTGGGTTCTTCCTCTTGTGGTACTAGAGGAACCTGGGAGCAGGTGGGAAGGACTCCACTGTCCAGCAGCAATCTCTAGGGCAGTCTTTGGGGCTGCCAGAAGGACCAGCACACAACATTGGCCTGTCAATGGACACATAACACACAATGTGGTATAGTGTGAAGAATGTTGCCTTTTGAGCCAGAGAACTTATATGAATATCCTCCATCTGCTACTTACTACCTGTGGGACCCTGGGCAAATTACTAATGAAGTGGTTGGGCTAGATCAGGGGTGGGGAACATTCGGCCTCGAGGCCACTCCTGGCCCTCTAGGTCCTCAAGTGCGGCCCTTTGACTGGATCCAAACTTCACAGAACAGGTTCCCCACTCCTAGACTAGATAGTCTCTAAGGTACCTTCCAGGCTTAAATCTATGATCTTATGAGCTCATGTTTCTATTTCTTTGTACTGATCTTAGTGTTCCCATATAGTCTCTGAAGCTCAGGACAGTGAGTAGTTATTCATTCTTTTTTTTTTTTTTGGTGAGGCAATTGGGGTTAAGTGACTTGCCCAGAGTCACACAGCTAGTGAGTGTCATGTGTCTGAGGCCGGATTTGAACTTGGGTGCTCCTGACTCCAGGGCCTAGGTTCTATCCACTGCACCACCTGGCTGCCCTGCCATTCATTCTTTATGAAGGTGGCTCACATCTCATCCTACCACCTTCTGAGATCAAGACAATTGGTTCTGGTCAATGCCGCTTTTGAAGCCCAGAATGAGTACTAATCTCTGGAGTCATGGGTGGCTCTAGATTCTAAGATATCAGTGATACCCCAGGGAGAACCTTAGACACAATGAAGGGACCCAGACCAGGCTACTCTTTCCATGAGAGGCAGAGGCTCCAAAATAATTTGTCAAGATTAAAAAATAGAAGTCAGAAAGGAGCTCAGCCCTCCCAGATGGAATCTGCAATTCTGGGATACTTGAATGCATGTATGTACATATTCATACACAGGCATTGTTTATCCACAGTGACACGTATACATGTAGATACATATACTGAAACACATGCAATTCGTCTCTGAATTCTAACAGTTATTTCCTTGCCCTACATTTAATTTACTTTGTATTCAACTCCTTCCACAATTGTACTACAATATACTTAGAACAATTTATTGATATCATATATGCCACTGTTATTTGCAAATATATTCCTCTCTTCTCCTCTATCCAGAGAGCCTTCCCTAAAAAGAGAGAAAAAAAATCAGTTCAACAAAACTAATTGAAACATCAAGTAAATACGACAGTATATGCAATGCTTCATACCCATATTTTCCCATTTCTGCAATGAAGAGAGGAAGGTGCATTTTCTCATCTTTTCTTTGGTACTAAGCTTGGTCATTACATTTACACAGGGTTCAGTTTCATAGTTTTTTAATTATTCTTTTTTTTTAGGCAATTGGGGTTAAGTGACTTGCCCAGGGTCACACAGCTAGTAAGTGTCAAGTGTTTGGTCTGAGGCCAGATTTGAACTCAGGTCCTCCTGATGTCAGAACTGCTACTCTATTCACTGTGCCACCTAGCTGCCCCTAAAAATGATTCTTCATATTTGCATTGTTTTGTCCTTAAATATATTGTTTTCCTGTTTCGGTTCACTTCATTTTGTATCAACTTATATAAGGTTTCTTATCCATAGTTTCTTAACATGCAGCAATATTCTATTCCATTCATATCCCATTCTACTTTTTTCATTTAATTTATGCTACTCTCCTTGGTGTTTTCTCGGTTCCAGCCAAACTGTATTACTTGGGATTCTCTGAACTTGCTCCATGATTTCTTGCCTCTATGCCTTCATTCATACTATTTCCTCCACTTGAAATTCATTCCCCTCTCACTCTCTACCCTCCCTTCCCCCACTCCTCTTATCTTGCTCTTTCCCATTCTTCAAGACCCAGGTCAAATGCCACTTCTTCCAGAAGCCTTCTCTAACTCCTCTAGCTACTACATCACTCAGCTGCTCCTTATTTGCTTTGTTAATACCTCTCCTATGATGTGTTCCTACATTTCATTTGAAGAAAAGTTTTTTGTGCTTTTTTTATCCTTGTTATCATAGTGGAAGCTGACAGGGCACCAAGGAGTACACTCATTGTAGATGGGGAAGAATAAGGAAGAGAAAGAACTAAGTCATCAGGGACTTCTTATACAAAAGAACTCTCAGTCCTGTTGGTCAGTGGGGTGCATCAATTTCCCTTGCTGTAAACTCCCCAAGGTATCTTCTCTTAATGCCCATTGCCTAAACACTCTTCTGACACAGCTTTATTAGTAGAAAAACTCCAAGACCCAGAACCACACTGTCCTAACCAATGAAGCTCTTTTTAAATAAAGCATCTAACTCTCTAACTTCTTCAGTACCTCAAAGGACAAACTGTACATGTTCCCTCCACAAACACACATCTCAGCTACTCCAAGCCTTACTAGATAATCTTTTATGAGATAGTGCAGACACACACACAAAAAATGCTTCTCATCTGGGAGACAACTCCTAAACTTGGCAGGCATGGTTCTTCGGACTCCCAAAGCCTCCATGGAAGATGTCTCAACTGGGAGGTACACTACCCAGGTGCTGGGAAGGGATGACTGGGTCATTATAAACTCATAAAGAATATAAAATGAAGTTTCATTTGAGCAATCTATCACTAGCAGCCCCTCTAGGCTCACTCCCTAGCTGGGCACTGGCATTGGCAAATTGGGTTCCCTGGGAGAGCAACTGATACTCTTGTTCATGGTTCTAAAGGTAACTTTGAGGGTCACTGAAGTTGCCAACATTGTAGTTAATGAGCTTCCAAGGTGCTTCTCATTTTCAAACAGTTGAATTCCATTAGTTTTTACAAATGGGACTTATGAAGAAGACATAGCAAGAACAATTGTTGTAAAACCATCCTCTATCCCCAAACTAGAGTACATCATACTCTCCCCTTGCACGTGCTAAGTACCTAGAGATAGTGAGCTCAGTCAAAATATAATTCATGAATAGAGAAGACATGGGACTGAGGAGTACCTCAAGATTCCTAGCCCTGGGGATCCGTTTTCCCCTTGGGAGTCTCCTGATGATCCAATTAAATATACCTCTCTGATGGGCTCTGAGGATCAGTGCCTTTCTGGAGTGCATAGCCATAACTTCTTTCTTTAAGGGTTACATTCCCTGAATCTTTTACCTTTCTCAGGTGACTAGCTTTCCACATCCAACTCTGTACTCCTATGACTTTTGCTAGACTTTGTTTCTGACTCTGGTTGACAGTGGGATATCTACTGGTTCTTTTGACCTTTCCAAGTTTGCAAAGTTGTAACCTGGTCAGTTGTGCCTGGATATTTGTTCACTTTAGATCAGAGAAGAACAAACTCAAGAAAAACAGAAACACTTTGGCCATCATCGGTGATTTGCCCCAGTTATACATGAAAGAGGTGTGGCCAGAATCACTGGAAGATGCTCTTTAGGAGGAGAGTGGGGCTCTGAGACCTAGGTGGAAAACCAAAAAATCAACCAATCTATTATTTTAAAAAATTATTAAATAATTATTAGGTGCTAGGTAGCTTAAACTTGAAAACAAAAGTGAAACTGTCCCTGTATCAAAAAGCTTATATTCTATTGGAGAAACTTAAGTAGGCCAGAAGCTTTCAATGCCCATGATCTAAAAGAACTATAATACTTTTAGCAGAGGAGCCACAGGTCAGACGCTTGAGAGCTGGTCCCTGGGCAAGAGAGTAACTGGTCCTCTTTAGTGGAGGAGAGCCAAGCAGTGGAGGGAAGCAGGACAGAGAACTCTGACAGTGGTGAGGGGGAGCCACAACAGCTGTTGGGAGTAAAGGATCACAGTTGTTATCCCTTGTTCTTGAAGAGGACCCAGACGACATCACTGTGCTGGGGTCAAGGTGTGGCGTGTCCAACTGCGGCTGATAAGACCCATGTGAGCTCTGAAGGCTCTACCGCAGGTCAGACAGAAATAGTCTGTGTGAACATTTGGAGGAGAGATGTCTCTAAATTCCTGCATCCCACATTTCTTTTGAGCTACTGCAATTCTGCTTTGCTCATAGAGCACAGCACTTTCTTTGATGTGGGCATGCCACCTTGGGCAGTCTTGTGCCAGTGTCTCCTATGTCTCACAATTGATTCCGAAGTTCTTCAGAGAGACCTTGAGAGTGTCCTTGTATTGCATTTTCTGGCCTCCATGTGACCACTTGCCTCATGTGAATTCTCCATAAAATAGTCTTTTAGGCAAACATACATTTGGCATTCAGATCACATGGCCAGCCCATCAGATTTGTGCTCTCTGCAGGAGAGTTTGAATGTTTGGCAGTTCAGGTCAAAAAAGGACCTCAGTGTCCAGTACCTTATCTTGGCAGGTGATCTTCAGAATCTTCCTAAGACAATTCAAATGGAAGTGATTCAGTTTGCTGGCATGCCTCTGGGATACTGTCCATGTTTCACAGACATACAACAATGAGGTCAGCACATTGGGTCTGTAGACCTTCAGTTTGGTAGGCAGTCTAATCCCTGTTCTTTCCTACACTTTCCTCAGAACTTCCAAAACACGGACCAACCTCATCATCTATGTGCACATCCCTGGAAAGTATACTGCCAAGGTAAGTGAACTTATCCACAGCTTTCAAAATTTCTCCATTTGTTTTAACCAATGGTTCCATGTATGGATGATGTGATGCTGATTGGTGGAAAAATCTCTATTTTCTTGGTGTTAATTGATAGGTCAAAATTAACACAAGCAGCAGAGAATTCATCTATACTTTGAACAATAACAATGGAACATTAGAAGACCAACAGGTAGCAGTGACTGGAAGAGAGTTGTTGGCAAAAGAACACTGCAGTTCAGTATGCTAAAGTGGAGGAGTGAACCTTGCCCCTGCCCCCCTGCTCACTCCTTCCTACTGAGGCTCCACAAAAATGAGTACTGTGAGTTATGGAAAATATACAGTTCCCTAAGGGAGAGGGAAAGATTATGGTAGTAGAGGTAGAATCTCATGACATTATATGGTCTCAGATATGAGTCTTTATGGAAGAAGTTTATGAGAGAAGGAAAAGGAGAAGAGAAAGTTATGAGCTAAATAAGAGAAAGAGAATGATGTAGGTAAATTGGAAGGGTTTAGATTTATAAAGGAGGACAAAGATCAAATTTGGGGATGAGAAATTGAGGAATCTGTAGAAGAGAATGATCTTCAGGTCTAGATTCTACTCCCTGCTTCTGTGAGAGAGGAGTAGGATTTAGGAATAAAAATCTCAAGAGAAGCACTCAGGAAGAAAGTAGTTGGCAAGGAAAGGGGAGAAAAGGCAAGTGGAACAAATTATTGGGTAAAGCAAACTAGCACAGTGAATTGATGTTTGGGATATGTGGGTGAATCAGATAAGGGGTTGATATATGGAGGAGGAGAGGTAGAATGGAGCCATGGAATTATTAGGATTAAGGAAATGAAGTTGGTATGACTGTCCAACTATGATAAGACAGTAATAGTATGTAAAGGTTTTAAGGAGGTGCTTGGATTTAAGGAGGTGATTTAAACATGCAAAAGTCATGCCAAAAAAAAGACTGAAATTCTCAATCAACATGGAGATGATGAATTTGTAGTCACTTGCATTGACTGTGTGATGTTTTCATTTCTGCCACAGCTAAATCCCTGTTATGGATGTTCCAAGTTTAGTCTATTCTTCTTTCTGGAAAAAGGGGTAGGGGTTCGAAGAGCACAACTCAGCACTCAAGACTATCTAGGTTGTAGAAATGCTTCTCCTCAAACAACACATGAAAAAAGAAGCATAGCTTTGATGGAAAAGAAAAAAAGTTCTAAAGTGATAGAAAGGAAACTTGATTCTTGTCAAGATATTGGAAAGTGAGAGAATATAACACAGAAGAAGATTAGAAGGACAACTGTGCACAGTAGTGAATTATACATAGTTTTTAAAAAGCAAAATTTGACGTTCCCTTTGGGAGAAGGAGATGCATTTGCTTGTTCTTTAAGGAATAACAAAGTAAAGCCAAAGAAACTAACAGATGAAAGATCAACTGGTAGGAATCAGAGAAAGATACAGAAATTAATGGTGTTTGGTGGCTCAGGAATACCAAGGCATTCATTTATCCACTCAGTAGTAACAACTGAGAAATTCTTTGTCTTTCTAGGGCAAGTGTCCAAGAAAGAAAAAAGACTTTCAAGAGACTTATCAAAACAGATGACCCTGAGCTCATTCAGCACCCCCTCCCCACCTCCCACATTACTGGCAGGAAGGCTGCACTAGCAGACCTAAGGAAAAGACACAGACTCACATCAAAACCCACTCCTATACCCTGGTCCCCCCTCCTTTTTTCCAGTATTATGAAGATCCTGGCTCCTGGCTATGGAAATTTTCTCAGGTCTTGATAGCCATCATGGTTATAGCCGTTCAGAAGCAAAAGCCTTCTAGGGGCTGCAACCCAGATACACCAGTGCTACAAAGTACTGAACTGCCAGTGCTGGTCCAGAAAACCGAGGAACAGGAGTAGTGGGACAAGTCACCAAGACAGGACACTCTATGTGTGTGTATGTGTCGGGGTGGGGCAGGGGGAGGGTTTGGTTTGTGCAGCATTCCACCAAGTGTGGGAGAAAAAGTATAGCACTGAGATGTGGCCATTTCTGGGTACCCAGAAGTCAGCTGGGGCAGAGATCTAGGCTGGTGAACCATGAATTGCTTGGTGTAGGAAGAGGTTGAGATACTTTGATATCCAGCCCCTAAGGAAACCACAATCAGAGGGGCAGAAGTCGGGACACAAGTGATAGGGAAAACAAGGGGGAAAGAGACTGAAATTACCAAAGATTTCAAGAAGAAAAATCAAAAGACCTTGAACATAAACAGATAAATCAACAACAACAACAACAACAACAAAGCAGTAAGAACAGAAAGAAATACAGCCTGCAGATCTAATAAACTAGTTTAGGCATCTATGACTAAATACTATAAAATAAAGGAAAATGATCTAATACTATGACACAGAGGATGCTGTGGAATTTGTGGAGAATGTGAAATAACAACATGCTAGGATTTATTCATAGATGTTTCTGCTTTTAGAAATAAGACTTACTGGGAAGGTATGGAACAAACAGTTGGCATAAAACATTCTCTCCAAACTGGGAGCATACTCTTTCATTGCATACCAGGATCCTGGGAATAGAAAGTTCAGACTTACAAGTACAACAGTAGTGAGCCACATATGTAGAGAATGTATGTGGCAAAGGACACCTTCTGACACCTGGCACTGGAAGTCCTTATCTCTTTTCATAGCATTCCAATGAATACTTAGGTGCAACTCTCTGCTGAGATTTGAGGTACCTTTCTAGGGGTCATAGTCAGTACCATCTCCTCAAGAGTCACACTTTGAAGCCATCATCCTTGAGTGATTTTTTTCTATGACAGTCAGGCACTATTGTTTTGTTGGCTACTGATGCCACCTTTGGCTACTGTTGTTATCTCTTATTGAACTTCTGGATCTCCTGAACTTACAAGGTTGCTGCCTGGACAAATCTATCTTAAGAATGAATGCTTCTTGGTCATCTACCCAGGGAAGAAAACACAAAATAAAGGAGCCT
The DNA here is from genome assembly GCF_900497805.2 of Vombatus ursinus. Lineage (NCBI taxonomy): Eukaryota > Metazoa > Chordata > Mammalia > Diprotodontia > Vombatidae > Vombatus > Vombatus ursinus. The sequence goes on from NW_020954563.1 coordinate 12,998,270, forward strand.
CATCCCATGAGCACACTTGTCTAAGGAAGACATACTCTTAGCTACCATGGCCAGATAGAAGATAGAAGATGGAGCAGCTGCCTTTATCTCCACTTGGCTCTAAAGTAGTTCTACCTCCTTAGAAAAAGGAAAGAGATTTAGAGATGGGCCGGTTGCCCCCTTTGTTTGCATCCTCAATTCTGGCTTAGAAATTCATGAATCATCAGTTCTTCCAGTTCTGCAGTCAATTAGAAGACTTTTTGTCATAACATAGTAGAAACTGCTGAATCATCGACACTCTTCATTATTTCATGCAAGTACATATTTTTCTAAGACCATTGAGCTCATCATTTCTTATAGCACAGTGGCATTCCATCTTAATCATATACCACAACTTATTCAGTCATTTCCTAATTGATGGGCACCCCTGCAATTTCCAGTTCTTTGCCACTACAAAGAGAGCTGCTATAAACATTTTAGAACATTTAGGTTCTTTTCCTTTTTCCCTCATCATCTTAAGACATAGATCTTGTGGTATTGCTGGGTCAAAAGATATAGGCAGTTCATTAACTCTTTGGGCATAATTCCAAAATGGTTGGATCAGTTCACAATTCCACAAACAATGAATTGGTGACCCAATTTTTCTACATCCCCTCCAACATTTGTTGCTTTCGCCTTTCATTCCTTTTAGCCAATATGGTAAGTGTAAAATGATATATCAAGGTTGTTTGAATTTGCATTTCTCTAATCAATAATGATTTAGAGCATTTTTTTCTATCTGACTATAAATTGTTTTGATTTCTTCATTGAAAAATTGCCTGTTCATATCCTTTGATCATTTATTAATTGCAGGTTAACTCGTATTCTTATCGATTTGACAAAGTTGTTTATATATTTGAGATATGAGACCTTTATCTGAGAAGCTGTAGTTAGGTTGTTCTGTTTTGAGTCACTGTGGCTGTAACTAAAGAGGTGCTACAGTGGTTCAGGATCAGATGCCATTGATACAATATTCACAAACAATAGCTTTTGTATGGTCTCACTTTCTGGCATAAGGACAGAAAGATGTAAAGACAAAAATGAAATAGTTTCTGCCCTCAAGGAGCTTATATTCTACTCTACAGAATGCTGGTAAAGGGAATGCATAAGATAGAAGTGGTTCACACTCACTCAGAAGTGAATGAGATGGCAAAGTATAGGAAATACTCCAACTGAGCCTCCCAATATTCCCCATCAAACAACTACTTGATTGGTGGCTGAATGAGTATATACTATCCCTATATCTTCCTCCACAGTCATCATGTTTTGTTGATTCCACCTTTCTACCACTTCTCACATCTCTCCCCTTTTCTCTTTTCACAACACAATTGTTCTAGTTTAGGCAATCACAAACTGGCCAATTGCAATAGCTTTCTATTGTCTCACTTCACTCTGACCCATCCTCCCCACATCTACCAAACTGAAATTCTATGTAAGTTCCCTACTCAAGAATCTTCAGTGACTCCCTATTTAAGATAAAATATAAACTTTACTGTGATAGTGAAAGCCCTTTGAAACCTGCTATTTTTCCAGGATTACACATTCCATCTTCTCCCGCAATACCACACACTCTGTGCTCCAGCCAAACAATCTATTTGTTATTCCCCATACATAACATTCTACTTCCTATGTTTGTACCTTCTCAAAGGTTGCCCTCATACCTAGAATATTCTTCCTCCTCATCTTCATCTCTTGGAACCTCTACCTCCCTTTAATTCTCAGCTCAAGTGCTCCCAAGGTGAAGTTTAAGGCTTGGAGTCAGGAAGACCTGAATTCAAATCCTACCTCAGATACTTACCAGCTATGTGACCCTGGGCAAGGGAAGGGAAGGAAAGAAAATAGAGGATATGGTGGAGAACATTTGTATAAAAATAACATGGTAGAAATAAGTAAGCTAGACATTAGTAAGCATTAGAGGAATCTGGAACTAGTTGAACGACTAGACCCAAAGACTAGTCAATTAACAGTATTCACACACCTCTCCTCCTTGTTCATGTTAAAATGCTACATGATATTACATTATAGCATTAATCATCATCTATTTTCCAAACCCTTAGCATTAGTGTTTCCTGGGGCTCTATACTAACCCCCTTTCTCAGCTGAATTTCTAATTAATTTATGAAATTATTAAACGGGGGCAGGTATAACTGGTTTTTTGAGTACTTGCTGGGAAAGACCATGATGGCAGTGGGCAGTAATGCTTCAATCACACTTTAAAAAGGCACAGTGAGTACAGGGACAAATGGCACAAAAAGTGGAGACAAACAGCATGAGGGTACAGAGGCAGACAGCATGGGAATGGAGATGGGAATGGGGTAGTGGAGGAAGGCAGGCAGCATGGGGAAGAGAATGGGGAGGGTGAGAATCACAGAGAATGACTGAAGCAACCATAGATTAGAGTTGGGAGTGCTGGGCAGCATAGACCCTTAGTAGATGGAGGAGTACTCAGGGGACAGGAGTTTGGGATCTCATTTTTATAGGGTTTTGAGAGGACAGACTAGCTTTTATCCATGACACCTTGGGGTTAGTTCATTAACACATCATCTCAAAGTTATCAACAATACTTTATGGTTAGTTCATTAATATATCCATATAATCTCAGACTTTTCAGCAATATTTGGTGTTCTGTTGGTCTTACTGCAGATGTATGGACTTAGCTGAGGTTTACAGATCATGGTAGTGAGCAGGTCCAAAAGGCCCTGACAGCAAATCCTATCTGGATTCCCCTGATTTAGCACAGAGTCTCAGGATGTGATTTTTAGTTAATTTATGATAAGGTCTGGCAAGTAACCATTATGTTCCTTTGATCTATGGAACAGTCTGTAAGTCACTTCTAGGTTCCCCTTTGCAATCTTACTTCCTGCTATTGTTACTTAATACTGGCTACTTATAAATTTGCTTACTAACTAGGACAGGTCGTGAGGGGGACCAGAGCAGGATACAATTTCAACACATCATCATTCTCTCTTCCTTAGTGAGTCCATCTACTAGAGTGTGTCCAAATATTATCTAAATGCATAAAACTTCCAGATCTATACAGGGCATCCTAAAAGTTTTAGTACAGTTTTAAGCCTGTTAAGGCTAGAACTCTTTGTTCTAGCCAAACTGTATTTCTAAATGTTCCCCAAGATATACACTTCATATCTGATCTCAGTGCATTTGCTAAGATCATCCCCTAAGCCTGGAATGCATTCACTCTATCTCCACCTCTCATGATCTTTATCATCCTTCAGGGCTCAGTTCAGGTGCCACCTCCTCCATGAAGCCTTCTTTGATCTGCTGGTCATTAGTGATCTCTTCTATCTCATGTCATCTTGTATTATTCTTATGTATACATGCTACATTCTCCCCAATCCTAGTAGAATGTAAACTTGACAGGAAGGACTATTTTGGTTTTGTATTCATATTCCTAACCCCCCAATATAGTACCTGGTACATGGGTTTGCTGAATTGAATTAAATTAAATTAAATTGCTGAATGTATGCATATAGTGATTATTAAATGAATGATGGAAAAGGGGGCAAGAGAGGAGACAATGAAATATTTCAATTAGTTATTATATATGCTTGGAGTGAGTAATTGAATGTTGGGTATAATACAAAAGGAAAGAAGAGTATTCAAGCAAGGATCCTTGTAGTAAATTCTATGTTTGGAATGTGAGCATGAGGGAAAGGTCATCTGAGCCCCAAACCTCAGATGAGCTTACACTTACTAGCAAGCCATTTGACTTCTGTCTATCTCTATTTCCTTATCCATAATCATCAGAGATTTTGTGAGATGAGGCAAGAGGGATGCCTCACTGAATGGGGGGGCAGCTTCCTAGTCCAAAACGATGCTGGAAACCCCTCCCTGTTTATAGAGATGACTAGAGAAATTTAAAGCCCTTGGTCCTGTGTGTTCCCTATAGGGTACACTATCTTGGGTACTATTATGATGAAATCCTGAAAGATGTAAATAGATAATTCATACAATTCTGAGACCCAGTTGTTTCTGAATGGAAAAAGAGAGCATTAATAGAGCAGTCATCAGAATCAGAGATGGGATGTAAGCATAATTTGTGGAAAGTGGGGAGAGCTTATTAGAATGTGTCTAGGTCCATACCCTTGGTATGAGGTCTTGTATATAGTAAACTCTCAATAAAATTTTATTTGGTGAAGAGATAGTTAGGTGGGTGAATATATGTTGGATGGATGGATGAATGAATGCTTAGAAGGAATGGATGGAAATAATGTACACATGTCCAATAATAATTCTACGTAACTATGAATAAATTGATCTCATTTAATAATTGAATTGCCCTTCATTGTAGAATTTTATGAGTTGGACATACTCTAAATTTTGCTCCTTCCTATATCTCACCTCTCTTGTCTGTTATTAAATTTCTTCTAAAATACAAAAATGAAAACTATTTCACATACCTCTCTCTATTCAAAACTATATAATGTTAAAATATCTTGAACAGATTTTCTTTTTTTTCTTTCTTTATTTTTGTTGGTTTTTTTTTTACATTACATTTATTTTCAAATATATACTTCCCTTGTCTCCTCCCAGTGAGTCATCCTTTATAATGAAGATTTTCATTATTTGGTGAATATAAGACCTTTCTTTTTGTCTTTAACCTCCTTGGGGAATAAATGCCTAGCAAGGGAGATGTATGGGGACAGAGGTTTGATTTTCAAAAAAAAAATTTTAGGTCTAATGATTGGATCAACTATCAAGAATGAATAATAGAGAATTTCCTGGTAAGGCATATAGCAAGATATTCCTGCTCTCTCTCTCCCTCCCTCCCCCTCATACCAACCCTGGGAAAGAATGTTTTTGTCTCTTTCCAGCAGCTGTAGGTGGGCTTTGGATTTGGATTTTAGAAGACCTTATCAACGTCTTGTTCTGCCACTTACAAGTCATGTGATCTTGAATAAATCACTTCAACTCTGTGCGTCTCAGTTTCTTCATCTATGAAATGTAATAATACATGTACTACATACCTCTAGGGCTGTTGTTAGGATCAAATGAGAACATTTAATAGCATATTGGTGTTGTTGTTACCATCTTCTGCTCAAACAATATTAGCAGGAAGAAGTGTGATGAAGTCTTCAAATCCAAGGTTGGCTCTCCTTGTTAATTATGGACATTAAGTCTTCCTGGAGTGTCGTTCACCCTGTGACTAGTAGCTCCCTACTCCTAGTGTGGAGTGGCCCGTGGACTGGGTGGAGTTTCCTGAAGGTTTCCCCCGGACAAACTGTTCTGGGTCTTGTTAATAATAATTAGATACAATTATTTGGTTTAACACTTGGCCCAGCCCATCCATCCATCACAGGCCAGAGACAGAGCTGAGGACCCAAAGGACAAATTTTTTTAATGACTTCATAGCCCATTTTGTGATCTAGTGCCAGCAGAGAGGCTGTCTGAACCCTGTCTGGCCATGTGAGTTAGACTTTCTGTCCTGATGAGGCAAAAATGCCTGCTCAGAAACTGCACACCCTTAGCTCTCACTTATTTTTTTCAAATTCTCATTTCTGCCTGGTCACAATCCTTGGAGGTCCAAGCATCACTCAGCTATCTGCCTCATCCAGCAGGTCCTACTTGGCTCCAAGCACATGCACTGGACATGTGCAAAGGGTGGATTTCGGGCTTTAGAGCATGTAGCTTGTGGGATCATACACAGCACATCAAAATAAATGACCCCATAAGTTAAAGAGTGGGTCTGCTCTACTCTCTCATATCTGGTCCTGTTTTCCAGCATAATTTACTTTCTTGTTTTTTTGGATCCATGATTTTATCCATGTAGGGTCATAAGGTCATAGATTTAGAGCTGGAAAGTAACTTGGAGGCCATCTGGTCCAAAACTCAGATGAGAAAATGAAGGCCCAGAGAGGTCAACGAACTTGCTTAAGATTACACAGATAACATGTGATAAAGACAGGATTGGAACTCAGGTGTTCTGACTCCAAAGCCCTCAGAGTTCTTATCATTGTACAAATGCTTCTCTTGTCCTCTGGGGATCTCCAAGTATAGAAACTCACTGAACCAATGCAGGTCTGCAACTCACTGTCTAGAGATATTAAGGGGTATGTAACTTGCTGATGGCCACATAGATGCAATATGTAGAAGTGGACATGAACCCAGGTTGTCCAGTCCCCTAAGCCACATTGCCTCTCTTCAGGAATTTACAGATGCAATGCACGCATATATGCACAATGCTCATTTCTCTACTCTCCTATTCTTTCTACACAGTGTCAACCTCAGAGAAGGCTTCCTCACCATGCATGCAGAAGATCCTCATGACTTTCCTAAATTCAACAGGGCACATGTTGAAAGTCATCCAGCAGCAGAGTTGACTCTTTTTGGACTATCCATGCTCTCTTACCAAGATCCCCAGTATGTTTGTGTGAGGACTGATTGTGCTCAGGGCTTAGCTTTTGACCACAAATTGACCTGGAGAATGGATTAGGTAGAGGAAGGACTGGAAGTTGTGAGGGTAATTTGGAGGCTATTACAGTGATCCAGGTGAGAGGTGATGATAATCTAAATTAGGATTTATACCACTCACCTAGGGAAATGGTCTACTAGGAATCAAGGTCGTTGTTAGAAAAATATCTTAGTGTACAAAAAATTATAAAATATGACTGGTATCTTCCTCACTCCCCACCCTGCAACCTCTATGAATATAGGATACTTATGATATAACAAACTTAAAGAGTTTAATTACTTTTCTCCAGATGCCCATGTTGAGAGAGGGAATTTGCTCTCTTCTTTTAGGGAATAATTTGCTTTAAATGTATTTACTTATTTGTGTAAATGTTGTATCTTCAATAGAATATAAGTTCCTTGGGTGCAGGGACTGTTTTTCACTTTGAATTTGTATACTCAAAGCCAAGTATGATGCTTTACAGTTTAGTAGGTACTTAATAAACCCTTGTTTGAGTGAATGAAGTGTACTAGCAGTGAACTGAAGATCCTAACTACTCTCTGTGGTCTGACCATTGAGCTCAGTGCCATTGCTCCATGATTAGTTCTCTGAGTAAGACAATGGCCGATGGCTCAGAAAGTGTTAGGAGGGGTTAATGCCTTCCCAGCTACTGGCCATCCTGCTCATCAAGGATTTCCCAACTACACATATTTCTTAGCACACATAGAGCCAGCTGCACTAGTTCCAGCACTTAGATTCATACAATTTCAGTTGGAAGGAAGTTGAGATTTCTCATCCAATGCCTACTTGAGTAGGAAACCCTTATTCAGCACAGAATCACACAGTGCATGAACACATTATTCCCTTCTGCTATAGCAGGCTAACAACAGTGTCCTATGATTATAGATTTAGAATCAGAAGGAACTGCAGGAGCCATCTTGCTTAAGTTCTTCATTTTACAGTTGAGCAAACAGATCCAGAGAGGTTAAGTGACTTCCCTGAAGTCACACAGATAGTACAGAGGCAGGATTTTAATCTTAAGTCCTCTGACTCCAAAGATCACTATGCCAGTTTGGTCCTAAACCTATTTCCTTCATGTGTATCATATACGGTAAATGTTGAATAATTTGGAAAAAATAAATATATACACAACATAGTTTTCAATTTAGTCTTCATTATTAACATTTTCTCCATCACTTTCTCAAGTCTAGAAATCAATAGAACAATTACTCAAGTTTTGATTTGTAGCATTTGCCAGTTTCCAAAGTGTATATGCTCACAATGAAAATTTGACAGTCAACTATCCCAAACCAGTTGGAGCCAGCTTCAGGACATCCCTGTTAGAATTTTTAGATGTAGGGATCCTCAGAGGCTGGACCTTATTGTCAGCCACATTCATATAATAAAGGTAGGCATTTGAAAGAAAAGATTTAGATGAGTGGCAATGCTTTAACTTGGCTCCATTTACGGGGTTTTGTTCCTTGACTTTCTTCTTTTCATTTGCAATAGAGACCCAAAATATCTAGGTCTGAGTGAAAACAAAGCTAATGGAGACCCATATAATCCTGTGGGAATACTTTGGCAAAGCTCCCTTGAAAAAGGTTTTAAAGCATAGGATCCTCACAAGGGAATTAAGCAGGAGTTAAAAGGACTTTATAACCCTAAATAGGATAGTGGCTTAGTTCAGAGAGAGTCCTTGCATTTGGCGAGCAGGAAGATCAAGTTTAAAGACAGATTTAATATCTATGGATTCTACCTAGCTCCCTAGATGCTTTGTGCTTAAAAAGAATTTGACATTGTGAGATGACTGACTTTGATAGACTTGGCTCTTCACAGCAGTGCAAGAATCTAAGACAACTCCAAAAGACTCATGATGGAAATTGCTATCCACACCCCCAGAGATAGAAATATGGAGTCCGAATGCAGATGGAAGCATACTATTTGCTCTCCTTTTCCTTTGTTGTTTTGTTTTATTGCTTCATTCTTCCCATCAATTTCCATTCATTCCTCTCGTTAGTTCTAATTGCTCTTTACATCATGACTAATGGGAAAATATGCTTATTATGATGTATAAGTAGAGCCTATATCAGATTGCTATATGGGGGGGGGATTTAAAACTCAAAATCTTATGGAAGTGAATGTTGAAAATTAAAAATAAATAAATTATCAAGAAAAAAAGGGTCTGACCCATGATGGTAAAGACTCTTCATAACGGAGCAAAAGCTAATGACAACCAGGGCTTTGGGACCTGACAGATCTCATTCTCATTATGGTTAGAAAAGCTGCTTGGGAATTTCCATAGTCTGATACAAAGGAAGAAAGTAAAGAAACTATTGTTTGAAGAGACTTCTTCCCTGAAAGAGTTGAAGCTTAAGACTGAGTTTTAAGCTAAAAGAAAGGTTGTTTAGCTCATTATTACTCTAATGGGAAAGGCGTAACTTTTGAAATGAAGACCCTAGCTGAAGCCAGAAGCTGGCAGCAGAGAAGTTCTATAATTAGGTGCCCAGTAGAGATTCTCCTGACTTAAACCACTAGACCCCGTCTAGCAGAGACTATATTCTGCTAGGGTGGAGCAGGATTGGCAGAATTAGCATAATGACACCATTAGAAGGGATTGGAAATTTTTTAGCACTGAAAGTTGAGGTTGCCCTGTCCTCATGTATGCTCTAACCACACAACTCTCTATTTATGTTCCCCTCTACATGTATGTGTGTGTGAATCTATTCCCCTATGGTACCACTTACTGCCTTTATAACTTTCAGGTCAATAGTCGCCTCGTGGCCCCCCGCCCTGCTAGACTCTCTTCTGTGTGTTGTCTCCCTCTGTTTGTATATATAAAGTCTTTGATTACAAGGACTATCTTTCCTTTTGTATTCGTATCCCTCATGCTTAGCACAGTACCTGGCACTTAATGCATAGTGAGCATTTAATAGATGCTTCTATATTCATTCATTCGATGATGTGTGTATTTATGGAAGAGTGTGCCCTGGATTATGGAAAGAAATGTGTTACTGTTATTTTTTATTATTAATTTATTTTAAATTTAAATACTCAATAAGAAGAAACATATTATAAACTTAAATATTAAAACAAATACAAGATAAGAAAAGAAAGAGAAGGTTCAAAATATACAACAATAAATTGCCATATCAAGAAAGCCAATATAATAAATACTACTCATTGTGTTTAGAAGTTTTTTTTTTTTTCTTATGCATTTCACTAAAGGCCTTTGCTTTGAATTGATTGTACTCTCTGGCTGACTTGTAAAAGTAAACATGCCAGTGGGGGCTAAAGAACTATAGCTTGGGGCAACTAGGTGGCGTAGTGGATAGAGCACTTGTCCTGAAGTCAGGAGGACCTGAGTTCAAATCCAACCCCACACCAACCATTTGACACTTACTAGCTGTGTGACCCTGGGCAAGTCACTTAACCCCAATTGCTTAAAAACAAACAAACAAAAAAACCCTATAGCTTATGAGTGGAAGTGGCTCTTTAAAGTACCTTAAACTTGAGATACTTGCTATGGACATTTACCTATAAATGGAGATGCCACCAGTGCTACACAGAACCCAGAGTTCTAGAACATCCATTCTTTTAACAGTCCTATAGAAAGGGCAAGGCAGGAGTAATCATCCCTGTTTTGCAGATGAGGCACCTGGGGAAAATTAAGTACCCATGGTCTCACCGGGAACCAGTACAGAACCAGGACTAGTTTTTGTCTCTTGCCTCCTAATCTACTCTGCTTCATGTGTGAACCCATGGCCGCCTTCTCCAATATGGTAGTTTGGCTCCTAATACCTGTTAGCTCCATGCTACCCAAAAGCTCAGGGTTTTAAGACAGAATTTGGGAGGGAGTCCTGAGGAGTTCCCTCTCCTGCTTCGGAGAAGCTAAGCCAGGGTGTGGTGAGTTGTTCCTAAAACCTGTGGATCCCCAGGGGTGGGGAGAAGGGTTCCTCACTCAGTCCTCCTCCCTGGAGTCCACATCCAGAAACTGTACAGTCAGGCAGCTGCAGGGAGGATCACTAGAACTAACGCCCTAGTGTTTCCCTGGAGTTTATCACCACAAGTCACTGGAAAACAACTTTAACCCCGAAGTACAAAAAAGCCAGTGAGTTAGGAAAACAAAGGTGACTAAATCCACAGGAAGACAGGCTCTCTACAGCCTCAAGATAAGACTTGAATTAGGTTTTAAACACCATGAACCTTCTTTCTTTCTAAGAAAAAAGTTTTTATTGATATCTTGTACTTTAATATCACCTATACTTTGCTTTCCCTCCCCTCCTCAGTGAAGAGGAATCACAACCAAGAATGAAAAAGAGGGGGGTAAGTAGTTTAGCAAAACTAATCAACATATCAAAAAAGTCTATGTTCTATGCCCATGGCTCCCCATTTCTTCAAAGAAGAGGGAGAGGTTTTCTTTTTTTCATGCATCTCTTCTTTGGGACTAAGCTTGATCGTTATAATTTTGTAGCATTCATTTTCAACTGTTTTGTTGCTCTTCTTTCCATTTACACTATCACAGTTATTTTATCTACTCTTTTCCTGGTTCTACTTATAATAATAATAATAGCTAGCATTTGTATAGTGCTTTAAAGCTTACAAAATGCTCTACAAATATTCTCTCATTTTATCCTCACAGCAACCCTGGGAGGTAGCAGAATTAGCATAATGACACCACTAGAAGGTCTTAGAAATTTTTTAGCACTGAAAGCTGACATTGCTCCTCCACATGTGTGCTCTAACCACACACACACATTCCCTATTCATGTACCCATCTATATGTGTGTCAATCTATTCCCCTATGGTACTACTTACTGGCTTTATAACTTTCAAATCAAAAGTCCCCCCATCTCCACCCCAGACTCTCCTATGTGTGTTGTCTCCCTCTGTTAGAATATATAAGGTCTTTGATTGTAAGGACAACTTTCCTTTTGTATTTGTATCCCCCATACTTAGCATAGCACCTGGCACATAGTAAACATTTAATAAATGCTTTATTCATTTATTCATTTGATGATATGTACATTAATGGGAGGGTGTGTCCTGGATTCTGTTATTCCCATTTTACAGATGAGGAAACTATGACTAAGAAGGATTAAGTGACTTGTTCAGGATCACCCTGCTAGTAAGTGTCTGAAGTAAGATTTAAATTTAGGTCTTTCTGACTCCAAGTCTAATTCTTTCACTGTGCCACCTACCTACTTATTTCACTTTGCATCAGTTCATATAAATCTTCTGATGCTTCTCTGTGTAACCCTGTGGAGTTTTTACAAAGGAATGTTTATTTCAAATAGTATAATAAAAAATATACAAACTTACTCTTCCCATAGGAGGTTTAATCCCCCTCCTAGTTTTCACCACTGCAGTCTTTGGGGAGGGAAAGGGTAATAGGTTCTAGTACAGCTCAGTTCCTCTAGAGCATAGTCCCACCTTGGGCTGGAGTCCTAGGCACCTTGACTTCTCTGGGCTTCCATTCCACCTGGGCTGACAGACACGACTGCATCTGCAATCCTGGCTCCAAGGTCACCAGGGCTTGAGCTCCCACTCCTCACTGGGCACCTGAAACTGAAGACAAACAACACAAAATAGAAACAAATACTCCCAAATCCATTTCTCAGAGTTAAAATAAAACAGGGAGAGCAGGGAAAGGACTTTCCTTCGTCTGTCACTGGTTCAATTCATGACATCCAGACTGTGATGAAAAGAGTAAAGTGTAGCTGAAAGACAGCAGAAAAGAGTGGCGTCAAAATGAGGGCAAACAGCTCAATCTGATCAGTTTAGAAGTTGCAAACAGCCAATTAAAGAAGGCTGCCCACTCAGGTGGCAGGGGATGCATTAGGCTCCATGTTAGACAAACTAGGAACACTCAAAATATGCCCAGCCCAGGTTATATCTGTATTCATCATAGTCCTTGTTCCTTACAGCACAGTAACATTCCATTATGTTCACGTACCACAACTTAGTCATTTCCCAGTCAATGGGTGTCTACTTAGCTTCCACTTCTTTGCTACTGCAAAGCAATCATGAACTTATTCTAACTCTCTCGTCCAGTGCAGTGACTAACTTGGATCATGTTCTCTGCATCCTTAGATCTTCCCAGCGTTTAGGGTTGACTATGAGCAAGTCCCCATTCTATGCTATAGTTTCAGTAACTGATTAAATGATATGAGTCTCCTTATCTTCTCTTCCTGTGCCTGAGACCCCATAAATCTTAGGCCCTAACTGCAGGTGTCATTGACCCCTATCCAGACCTATTAGCTTTCAATAGTCAATGGGATGGACTGGCTAAGTTGGTCAAACGCAAAGAAGAAAGCCATTCTGTGGCAGGAAGAATGAGTTCTGATTGATCCAAGCTCCCCTCCCTAGAAACTACTGTATCCAGTCATTATTTTGCGTAAGTCCAATGACTCCAGTTCCAATGTCAAATCAACCTTCTTCAGAGAGGCATGTCCTGACACCTTTGTTCATTGGTCATCCCTCCCCCCACATCCTCCAACAATTTCAAAGTTTTATCCATGTCCTGTGACCTGGAGGTGACTGCCCCTTGCAGATCCCCTGGGGTTCTGTGGGGCTTACAGGATCAGGAGGTGGTGAGAGAGTGATAGCAGCACCCCCCATAGCACTTATCAACCTCTGATAACAGTGAAGCCCCAAAGATAATCAATGTGGCGAAGTACAAAGGGTACTGGACCTGTCGGAAAAGGGCATGGATTTAAATCCCAACTCACCTGTGTGACCTGGGTCAAGTCACTTAACCTCTCTGAAATTGTTCTTTCCTCTGTAAAATGAAAGGGTTGGACTAGATCAGGGTGAGGAACCTGTGGCCTCGAGGTTACATGTGGCCTTCTAGGTCCTTGGGTGCGGCCTTTTGACTGAGTCCAAGTTTTACAGAACAAATCTTTTTATTAAGAGGATTTGTTTCGTGAAGTTTGAATTCAGTCAAAGGGCACCACTTGAGGACCTAGAGGGCCACATGTGGCCTTGAGGCCACAGGTTTCCCACCTTGGATTAGATGATGCCGGAGCTTTCTTTGGGGTCTGACTCATGATTCACAATCACAGGAATAAGAATTACTGGCATTTATTCAACCCTTTCAGAGGTACCTGTCATTGAACAATCTGAGCAACCTGGAGCTTGGAGGCTCAATTTTGGAATCTTCATTGCTGTCAGGGACACAACATTGAGTTCTGGCTTCATTGTGTCAGGCTATGTCTACACTGGATGTTGATGTAACATAATTTCAGGCATAGAATCCTAGAAACTTAGACTTATGAACTCAGAGAAGAAAACAACTTAGAACAGAAGAAAGAGTGCTGGGTTTGGAATCAGAGATTGTGAGTTCTAGTCATGGTTCAGTGAGACCTTACCCAGCCCTACTAACCTATACAGTGGTGGCCAATGGAATAGATTGGTCAGGTTGGCCCTTGTGCAAAGGAAGAAGCCATTCAATAGCACAAGAAAGGAGATTTAGCAGGTCACTTGACTCCTATAGATATAATTTTTCCCATGTGTAAAAGGAGGGGATTGAATTAGGGGCCCTCCAAGGTTTTTCTATCTCTAAAACCCCATGATCCCAGGATTGTAAGAATCCCTGAGTAGGAAGAGACTTTGGAGGGGATCCACTTTACTTTTTCACCGACTCAGGAATCCCTTCTACAACTTCCCTCACAAGTAATCACATATCCTCTGCTTGAACACTCCTGGCAACATGGAGTTCTCTACCTCACTAAGCAGCCTGATTTGCCATTGGACAGGTCTAGTTAAAATTTTCTTTAATACCTAACTTCTATGGGGCCTTAGTATCCTCCTCTGCAAAATGGAGCTTATAGGACCTGTCCTATCTCTATTTTCCTCAAGGGCTATCAGGAGGATTACATGAGATGAAGTGTGGAAAAATATTTTGTAAATTGTAAGCTTTGGACAACACACTGCCCTCCTCTTGGTAGAGACGTGGCGGAGTATGAGTATGAATTGCTGCATACACTGTCAGATATCATTATTGTATCACTTTATTTTGCTTACGTGGTTTTCTTTGTTATAGAGATGGATTCTAAGGGGGAAAGGGTTTATTGAGAATTGATTATAGAACAACAACAAAAAAAAATAAAATGAGTAAGAAGTTCTACACATATGGCCAAAGGGATCATTGTCAGCAAAGACAGATCCACAGGGAAATGACTTCCATGTGAAGAGTGAAGTGCCACTAAGAATGCTAGGATATTTTCAAATCAAACTTGTCCAGTTTAATTTCAGGATTTTTTCCCCCATAAATGGTTCCAAATTAGAATATATACACACAGACACAGACACAGACACAGACACACACACACACACACACACACACACACACACATACACACACATATATATTGTCATGTACTAAATACCAACATTCACATTTACATATCTAAGTCAGGGCAATCTGTATATGTCTTCTAAGCCTATGGTGAGAGCATCACCATTACTGTTACCATCACCACCGCCACTATGAAGTTTTTATCTGGTAAATAATAGTCGGCAACCTGAACTCACCACTGCACCAGAAAGACTAGCTGATCACAGTATGTTTCAGGCAGTTGCAGTCTGTGTCAAAGCCCTACAGCCTTCTTCCTAATGGTTTCTTTATATTTATTTATATTTATTAAGTGGCTACTATGAATTACAGGCATATCTTGTTTTACTGCGCTTTGCTTTATTGTGCATTGCAGATGATGCCCTTTTTTTTCTTTACAAATGGAAGATTTGTGGCAATCCTGTGTCAAACAAATCTATTGGCATCATTTTTCCAACAGCATGTGTTTACATTGTGTCTGTGTCACATTTTGGTAATTTGATTTTTTCATTACTATTATCTGTTATGGTAATCTGTGATCTTGATGTTATTATTGTGATTGCTTTGGGGTACCATGAACTACTCCCATACAAGACAGTGAACTTAATTGATAAGTATTGTGTGTTCTGACTGCTCTACCTACTAGCCATTTCAACTTCTCTCTTTCTCTTTGGGCCTCCCTATTCCCTGAGACAGAAAAATATTGAAATTAGGTCAGTTAATAACCCTACAATGACCTCTAAGTGTCTAAGTGAAAAGAATAGTCAATACATATGGCAAACTTCTTTGTTGTCTTATTTTGAGAAATTGCCACAGCCACCCCAAACTTCAGCAACCACCACCCTGATCAGTCAGCAGTCATCAACATCAGGGAGAGACCCTCTACCAGCAAAGAGATTATGATTCACTGAAGTTTCAGAAGATGGTTAGCATTTTTTTTTAGCAATAAGGTATTTTTAACTGAAGTATGTACATTAGATTTTTAGACATAATATTATTGTACACTTAATAGACTACAGTATAGAATAAACATAACTTTTATATGCAATGGGATACCAAAACATTTGTTTGACTTGAGATATTTGCTATATTGCAGTGGTCTGGAACCGAACCTGAAATATCTCTGAGGTATGCCTGTATATGAGTCATTGTGGTCCAATGTCTAGCGAGCTCGCATTAAAATTGGAAGACCCTGGGTTCCCAACTTATGTCTGACACACAGTGGCTATGTAACATTGCAAGTCGTTGAAGCTTTCGGTGTCCTAAGCAACTCTCTAAGGAAGTTTCAGAGAAAGTGCTGATCAGTATGGGTAGAGAAAGTTCTTTAGTGGCTCTCCCTACACTGCTGATATCACAAGTTCAGTCTGAGATGATGTGTAGGGCACTGAAAATACAAAGATGAAAAGAATCCCTGCCTACGGGAACTTAAACTCTACTGTAGGGACACAACATGTATACAGAGAAGTCAATTATACAGAATAATGGATGAGGAAGTATCTTAAAAATGGTGTGTATGTGTTGGGGGCGAGGGGTGGGGAGTGATGGGAAAGCTCTTGAACAGGAGATAGCAGTTAACCTGAGCCTTAACAGTAACTAAATTTCCTAAGGGTCAGAGGTGAGGAGGAGGAGCATCACAGGCATAGGAGAGACTATGAGCTCAAAGATAGGAGATGGAATGTCACATATGGGGAACAGCGTGCAGGGGAGTTTGACTGGAATGTAGAGGGTAGGAAGAAGAATACAATGTAATAAGTGTGGAAAGGTTGGCTAGAGCTAGATTGTGAGGATTTTCCATGCCAAACAGAGGAGATTGTATTTTGTCCTACTGGCAATAGGGAATCACTGGAGTTTTTTGAAGTAGGTGAATGACATGATCAGACTGGAACCTTAGAGATATCATTTGACAACTGTGTGGTGATGGATTGAAGAGTGGGGAGGCACATAACTGGTAAACAACAGAGCAAAAACTAGAACCCAGGTCTTCAGACTTCTTTGTCTAAGGTGCTATATGCTGTACCATACTCTGAATAGCTGGTCCCATTAGGTTACAGACATACTCCACCAACTGACCTGTGTCTGCTTAGTGAATGCTTGAGTAGAGGGACCAAGAAGCTCTTATTTCTCAATCAGATTTAATGGGGTTCATTTCTGGATGAGAGTATTTCTCTTGTCCCACCCTTAATGGGAAACATCAGAGACAGAGGGAGTCAGGCCTGGCTGCAGCTCCAGCCTCTAATCAGAACCACATGGCTGGGCTGAGGCAAGAAGGTGGAGAGGCTACAGGCCTGACGGGGAGATGACTTCAGCAGGTCACCAAAAGCGTAAGCTCAGACAAATATATGGGAGTCTGGGGGCGGGGCCCTTCAAAGATCTTTGACTAGGATCAGAATAACCTTCATGGACTTGGACCAGTGGGAGGGAGTGAAACATAAACACCCCTAACCTAGTCACTAAGCAGAGAACAGAGTGGGAAGGAGATCTGTACTGTTGAAATTAGCTCACCAAGGGACTAAGGAACCTACTTCAATTGGACTGGCTGCCCCTCACACTAGGCAGGGCAGTGAAATAGGGTTCACCAGAAACTGGACAGATAGACAGAAAAAAACCTAAACTATGTTCTAACCAGAGCCTAATACCAGCTGTTTCAGGATGGCCATGTAGCTCTTGGCACCAGGACTGGAAATATATTAAAGCTCATTAGGTGGCTGATGCCATGGAGGGGATGGGAGGCATCATTAGGGAATTGCTCCATTAAGATTGTCTTCTCTCTTACTGCCCATCATCTATATTTCAAGGTCTCAATGGATTTCTGCTCATCAGTAGGGGTCCTTTCTTATATAAATCATAACCCTTCTCTGCCTTCTAATCTTGTGCAATCTCTGTCTAAATCTTTGCAGAAGTCCTCCATAAGGGATACATCTAATGTGCCTTTCCCTGGTTCTTTTAATACTTTGAGGATACCAGGGAAACATATTTTTAAGAAAAACCTAATTGTAAGAAGCCACATAAGGAATGTCTTTGAGAAACATGAGTTCCAGAAGACCTAGAATTATCAATCTTTCTCCCTAGGCCCACTCCCACTGAATAGGAAGAACTCAAAGGGACCTTAGAGGTCATCTAATCCATTCCTTTCATTTTACAGGTAGAGAAATTGAGACCCAGGGAAAGGAAATCTTTCTCACCCAAGATCACACAGTATATTCATTCAACGAGCATTTTGTTAAGCACCAAGGACTAAGGATACAAAGACAAAACCAAAAACAATCCGTGCCAGCAAAAAGATCACATTCTACTGGGAGGAAATGATGTGTACACGGATACAGAGAGGCATCAAGGCACAATGGAGAGAGGGCCAACCTAGGAATCTAGACAGCTGGGTTCCAGGTTCACCTCTGTCACCTCTAAGTGTTTCTAAGACCACAAGTTGCAGAGTAGATGCTTGAGAAGATGGACCAGAATTGCATTGGTAGAGTGGGATTCCCTATCCAGATGAAAATGCCCTCCTTGGACACCCTGATTGTCTGGCAGGGGCTTCTTGGGAGGTAACTCAGCCTTTTCTTTTACTATATCCAGCCTGAGACATTTCAACCCTCTTCTGCTGAAGTTACATTGTTACATTGGGGACAAGCAGAATGGGTCTAGGGTGCACTGGATTCTTCACAGTAGACAGCTGTGGAACAGAGGGGAAAAGTCTATAATGAGCCTGAGAGGGGCTGGGGGAGTGGAGGAAAGAAGGAAGAGATAGTAATCGCCCTAGGAAAATCCCTGAAGGTGAGTCATGGCAATGGAGTTGAGGCAAAAATCAAGCCTTGCTCCTCTTGCCTGGGACCACTAGGAGACCGAGAAGCGCTGATGTGTACATGTGTTGCTATGTGACCTCATGATTCGTCATTGAGTTGGGGCACCAGAAGGGCAGCCATTTCTTCAGAAAGCAGTTTTGTAACTCATTCTGTAAGCATGATGTTGCTAAGGAAACTTTTAGGGTCCATTGCTGAGAAAATAGAGCCTTATAGAAGTCATACAAGGCAGTGGTATAGATAGTAGCGTGACAAACTTGGAGTTAGGAAGATTTAGGTTCAAATTCTACTTCATATACTTTTTAGCTGTGTGACCCTGAGCAAATCATTTAATTTCTCTGGGCCTCAGTTTCCTCAGCTGTAAAATCAGAGTTTTGGACTCAATGGCCTTCCAGCTCTATAGCTGTGATTCTATGACACTAAATCAGGCAGTCCTGAAAACAATTGATCTTTTTATCTTTTATGGTATATTTAAAAGGATATGGACTTAACCTCACAGACTTAACTGGAGGTGGCCAAGAGAGCATGGGTGAAATTAGAATGGAGATGGGGTAAAAAAAAATCAAGAAAAGAGTACCAGGGCAACATCCACCTTCATGATGAGACAGCAGTTGACATCTCTAAAATTGATCAGCCATAGCACCTACCCACAAATGGATTTGAGATTGATGCCTATATGGGAAAGGGCAGAGAATGAATCCTATCAGAGATATCACCAGGCAGTCTTCAGACCATTGCAGGAAGAGAGAATTCATGATGGACTTTGGAGAAGCTACTTTCAGCTACTTGATCCATGGCTATACCAAGGTCTCACTAAGTCACAAGCACCAGTTCCATGGGTGAGACTCCAGAGCCCATCTTCATTCTGTGCATGTCAACAGCTCAGGAATCAGGGAAACTCAGATTTTTTTTTTGTGGGGTGGAGTGCAGGGAGTTTTGCTCAGAGGAATCTGATAAATTTGCTGGTTTCTGATGTCACAGGCAAAGTGATGCCAATTAGTTAGGAAACTGGACATTACTGGGTTATAGACATATAAGATTCCAGATATGGAAGTTCCAGGACAGGAACAGCACAAAAAGGAGTGAGTAGCAGGCAGCAGGAAGGTGCATAGGGATGGGAAAAGTGAATGCCTTCAAGAATAAGTGTTTTTTTTTTCTATTCTACAACATGATTATTCATTGTAAACTAGGAATAATCTAAGCTCTGGTTTCATAGGATAGTTAATTTTTTTAAATTTCTCTTTGTCATTTGTTTTCTTTCTTTCTTTTTTTGGTGAAGCAAATCAGGGTTAAGTGACTTGCCCAGGGTCACACAGCTAGTACGTGTCAAGTGTCTGAGCCTGTATTTGAACTCAGGTCCTCCTGACTCCAAGGCTGGAGTTCTGACCACTGTACCATCTAGCTGCCCCAGGATAGTTAACTTTAAGAGGAGGAAAAATTACTTCTCTTTGATTAGAAAAAGACAACCAGCATTTCAATTCAATTTGACTCAATAAATAAATCTCTTATCTCATATCTCTTAAGGGCCTACTATGTACAGGGCACCATGTTATGTGCTGGGAGCTGTACTACAGTACAGCTTAAAGGAAAAGAGGAACTCTGAAGGAAAAAGAGCTAAAATTTGTGGGAGTTTACTTCAACAGCATTCTGTAGAAGATGGCCTGTGATTCCCTAAGCTAAAAAGTTCCCATAACTTCAGATTAAAGAAGTTACAAGGGGCTTTGATGCTAAACTGGCAAGAAGCCCAGAGGCACATATATATCCAGAGGGCTTTTGATTCCAAACATAAGGTTCAGAATGAGTTAGAAAGAAGTATTCTACTTAAATTTTGTTGGGGAAAATCCAAGGTTAGATTAAGAAGTGACTGATGGCAATTAAAGATTAGTAAGGCCCCTTCTGTGACCTATGAGTTCATATGTGCAAATCTTGGCACACACACTCCAACACCCTGTTCACTGAATCTGATAAATTCTCTAAGGCCACTAACATAGACTAAAAGAGTTCCTTCATTCTGGTCATGGGCAGTCATGAGGTAATGTCTCCCAAGCCTGATGCTGTGCCCGAACAAATATCTCCGAACTAGTATGTTGGGCTATGCCCTGATATTCTGAAGCAATCACACCAGTAGTTTAGAGTCAACTTAGTAGTCAAAGCTATGAGGACTATGGGCCGTGGATGAGAGCATCTGGCCAGGATTTTGATTCTATCCAGATTGAACCAGTCCAGGAGACCGGGCTGCTATTATTGCTGGTGAACACCTCTTTCTCCTCAGCTTTCTTTCTAAGGAATCTAATCCTAATTCTGAGAGTTTCAAGTGAGGTCAATTTTTCTATGAGGGGTTAAATTATCTCATTTTCTGACAGGATCTGGGACTAGGAATGACAGGCGATGAGGGTAGGAAACCACAAGGATTATTGCGCTCCCTTTGTAGCTGGGTGTGATTTTGGAGGAAGTGTGGAATCACCCTTTAGTCACCTCGTAAAAAACCCTTGTTCATTTTGTGGCCAGAGCTGTTTGGAGTCTGATTCATGAAGTGTGCATGAGGAGGTTACAGTTCCACCTTCCCCGAATTCACAAAGACTCAAATTTATACAAAGCATCAATTCTTACAATGTGTTTTCCTTACTTTATTACACAAGTATTATCATCCCCATTTTAGAAGTGTGCTGGCAAATGTTTAACAACCAGATCTGGGGACAAGTTTGAAAAAAGTATACCCATGACACACTTCAACCTCTAATCTGCATAAGTAACATTTCTCCATCACTTTCTTAAGTCTGGACAATCAACAAAATAATAAAGTCCTGATTTGTAGAGTTTTGCTGATTTCCCAGGTATATACGCTCATACTGAAAATGTAGCAATTATCCCTGAGGAGCCAGTTTGAGCTGGCTCCAACGATGTTCAGAGAGGTAAGTGTCAGAGGTCTGATCTGAACCCAGTTCTCTTGACTCCAAGTCCAGTGCCCTATTCACTACGAGACGCTACTTGATGAGATCAGTTAAGAGCTTTCCTTTTCCCTTTCCAGAGTTGATCAGGTCTGAACTAGATCACCAGCATGCAGGATGGAGATCCATTCAGGAGGATGATTCCCGAGGAAATGAGCCTGCAGGAGGAGCCTAAGAGCCACCGGCCCCCTGTAAAATCACTGGAGATAACAGGTCTGATAAGGAACCATAAGAGGAATGGGGCCCTCCTCAAGAGTGACCATTTTGGGGAACAAGTAGAATGGTAGATACCTGGAAAAAGATGTAATTGATAATTGAACCAGTTCCCAATTCTATAGCATTTTACAGTTAATCACAACAACCCTTTAAGTTAGGTATATTTATAGCTATTTTTAACTTTAGTATCTTACCATTTCATATTATGCTCCATTTCATGGAGGTTCCCCAAAGTGTACATGGGCACTTCATGTCAGAAGAAAGCCCCTAATGCAATGGTTATAACAGAAGAGTAGTTCTCAAAGTGTGGTCCAGGCTTAGGATAAAAAATGCTATCCACCTCTACAGAAAGAAGCAATGGAGTCTGCGGGCAGATTGAAGCATACTTTTTAAAAACTTTGTTTCTTTTTCTTTCTTTTTTTCTTTTACAACATGACTAATGTGGAATTATGTTTTGCATGACTGCATATGTGTAACCTATATAAAATTGTTTGCTTTCTCAATGGGGGGAGAGAATTTGGAACTCAAAATTTTTAAAAATTCAAGTTAAAAATTATTTTTACATGTCATTTGAAAGAATAAAATATTTTTAAAAAGTGAGATTCAGTTGAAAATTGTCTTTACATATAATTGGAAAAAATAAAATACAATTAAATAAAAAGTGTGGTTCAGTAGGGAAGGGGGGTCCTGAGACCCTTTCAGGGGTCTATTTTCTTAATAATATTAAGATGTTTTAATTGCTAGATACCAATAGATATAACAATAGTGTACTGATAAATGTTTAATAACTGACTATCTAAAAACACAGGATATACATAGGGCATATTTTTAAGATTAATATCTATATAATTAATATTTTCTCCATCACTTTTTATTAACAGGACAATAAACAAAACAAGCCTTGGTTCCAAGGTATAAATATGCTGAAAATTTAACAATCACAGCCACCAGTAAGAGCTGGCTCTAGTACACCCCTGAATAGAACCCACATACACAAAAGCTCTTTGAGAGTCTTAATAATTTTTAAAAGAGTAAAGGGATCCTGAGACCAAAAAGTTTGAGGACCACAGAAATAGACTATTGGTCTCATAGAATTTTCAAGCAAGTGAAGAGGCTGAGAAGAGGTAATATAAGCTGGGAGGAGGCAAGGCAGTGAAAGGGGAGTGACTAAACAGAGGTGGGAATATAGATGGTTTGGGTTATGGAGCTTTATAGTTCTACTATGTGAATAATTAGTAGCTCCTATTTCTATTATGCTCTATGGTTTGGAAATTTTTTGTCACAACAACCCTTTGAGATAAGTAGTGCAAGTATTACTATTTCCATTTTACAGATGAGAAAATAGATGCTTAGAAAGAGGTACTTAGCCTGAGGTCATGGACCTAGGAAAGGGGTGTCATTCTGATACCATTCTATCCAGGATCACAGAATTTAGTTCTGGAAGAGACCTTAAAAATTAGCCCTTGCTTTACAGACGTGGACACTGGTGAGGAAACTGAGGTCCAAGGAGATGAAGTGACTTTTCAGATGTCACCCACACAGGAACTGGCAGAACCAGGACCCCAACCCCAAAGACTCAATGATATGAGACCAGGCCCATGAAGGTCAATCTATATTTTACAGGCACATTCTGGCAGGGGGCAGGCCTCAAAGCCTGATTTTTAAGTAGAGATGTACGTATTCATTGATAATCCTCTGTAAAGCAGTCAAACCAATTTAAGAAAAGAAGCACATTTTTTAGGGCAAGAACAAAAAGAAGCAGAATAAGAAAGCATAAAAACCATGTCCTCATTTTGGGAAAGCAAGTGCACCCATTTCTCAGATGGAATGACTTAAATATAACAATTGCCTTATGGTTTGAACTCACTCATTCTTACATCACTGTGAATAGCCAGAGAGATCCCCTAATAAAGAGAATAACTGCTCACTGAGATGAATCAAGATCAAATCTTTGGCACTTCTGAATTTCTCAGAGAAGGCAGATGCCCCACGTCTTAGGAATGACAGTCTATAGCTCTCCATCCAAGAGCCCCAAACCTCAGGCTTTTCACTGATGGTTTAAAACAAGTGCTTTGTCCCTATCAGACTATATCTGGAGTTCATGTTCAGTTCAGGATGCCATATTTTTTTTTTTTTAAATTGACAAACTAGAGAGTGTTCAAAGGAGGACATCCAGGCTAGTGAGAAGACTAGGGAGCTGACCATAAGAGAATCTATTAAAGGAAATGGAGATGCTGACCCAAGAAAAGAGATTTCCCAAATGTGATAGCTATCTTCAACTATCTGAAGGGTTGTCACATTGAAGAGGGATCAGGCTTGCTCTAATTGGCCCCAGAAGAACGGTGAGTGGAAGTTGCTGAGACAGGTTTCAGTTCAATATAATGAAAAATGTCCTTACAAAGAGAGTTGTCCAAAAGGGAAATGGGTTGTCGTTGAGGGTAGTGAGTTCTCTATCACTGGAGATCTTCCAGGAAAATCTGGATGACCTCTTGTCAGGAACATAGAAAATATTTCTGTTCAGGTTCAGGTTGGACCAGAGGACCTCTGAGGTTCCTTCCAGTTGTGAGATTCTCAGTGGAAAGAACCTTGATTGTGGAGACAGAGCATCTGAGTTCCAATCCAGATTCTCATACTATCTATGTGACCTTGGGCAAGTTGCTTTACTGCCCTGGGCCTCAATTTCCTCATCTACAAAATAGGAGTGTTAAATTAGATGGTCTCTAAGGTCCCTTCCATCTCTAAATCTGTGATCCTATGATCCAGTCTTCAGGTCTTCAGGGTCATAGCTTGAGTCTCCCAGAGGACAACTATTCTAGCTTCAAGGTATTCTAAAGGTCTCCACTTCCAAAACTAGAGTTCACAAGCTCCCACTGGTGAATTTATTTTTATTCTAGTCAGTAGGAGGATACAATTAGCTCAAAGTAAAGGCATTTACTGAAATGGCATAGTATAAACAGTAGTTAACACATTCCTTACATAAATCTGGGGCATACTCTCCCACAAATATACACAGTGCCAGTGGGAAAAGTGGACACACACACACAAAGTTCACTAGTATAGAGTACTATAGAGTACATAGAGGTACAAACATAGGGAATACACATGGCTAAGGAAATTCACACATTTGGCACTGAGGAGAACAGATGTCTTTTGTCTTCGCACAGTGTCTTCATGCTTCTTTCTGTGAGAACAGTCCCTCTGCTGAGTAGGTTACTCTTTTGGAATTCCTGGACCTGTTCCTCTCCACAGTTCACCTCTTTGCTTCAAGGGCTAATTCTCTGCAATGATTCTCTGGATCAGCATGGCATCTTCTATTGGGACAGTTGCTCTACTGCAATATGCCATTGCTAATGGCCTGGGTGGGGAGTAATGGTGAAGGGGGTGGGTAGAAAAGAGAAATCTCCTCCCAAGCACAGATGTTCTGGAAGAAATACAAGGGAAAGGCAAAAAAAGTGAATACCTCTCAAGAGCTGGTCCTTTCCTCCGTATCTGGTCCTTTCAATTGCAAGGATGACTCTCATCTCAGAGTTTGCCAACAAGAACTTCTTTGATCTTTTAGCCAGGCAATGCAAGGGTCTTTATAATTCCTTCTGATTGATTAAAGAACTTCTTCACACTTCCTATGGGATTAAAGAAGGGTTATGCTTATGAGGTATAGAAAGCTATCTTACCCTACAGGAAAATAGAAGGGGAAGGGGATAAGAGAAGGGGGGTAATAGAAGGGAAGGAAGATTGGGGGAAGGAGTAATCAGAAGCAAAACACTTTTGAGGAGGGACAGGGTGAAAGGAAAGAGAGAATAGAATAAATGGGGGTAGGAAGAATAGGATGGAGGGAAATACAGTTAGCAATAGTAACTGTGAAAAAAATTTGAAGCAAGTTTCTCTGATAAAGGTCCCATTTCTCTAATATAAAGAGAATGGTGTCAAATTTATAAACATAAGAGCCATTCCTCAAATGATAAATGATCAAAAGATATAATCAGCTTTCAGATAAAGTAATGAAAGCTATCTATAGCCATAAAAATATTCTAGCTCACTACTGATTGGAGAAATGCAAGTTAAAACAATTCTAAGGCGTTACCTCATACCTATTAGATTAGGTAATACGACAGAAAAGGTAAATGACAGATGTTGGAGGGGATGCGGGAAAAATGAGACATTAATGTATTGTTGTCTGAGCTGTGAATTGATTAAGCCATTTTATAGGGCGATTTGGAACTATGCCCAAAGGGCTATAAAACCATGCATGCCCTTTGACATAGCAATGCCACTACTAGGTCTTTTCTGGGGGTAAAGAATTAGAAATTGAGGGGATGTACATCAATTGGGGAATGGCTGAATAAGTTGTGGTGTATAATTATGATGGAATACTATTGTGCTATAAGAAATGTCGAGCAGGAAGCTCTCAGAAAAACTTTGAAAGACTTACATGGATTGATGCAAAGTGAAACTTACTGGGTACAAAGTAACAGCAATATTGTAAGATGATCAGCTGTGAATGACTTAGCTATTCTCAGCAATACAATGATCCATGACAACTCTGAAGGACTTACAAGGAAAAGTGCTATCCATCCCCAGAGAAAGAACTGATGATGTCTGAATACAGATTGAAGCAACTTTTTTTTCCACTTTATTTTTCTTGAGTTTTTTTGTCTATGTTTTCTTTCACAACATGACTATTATAGATATGTTTTACTTGACTACACATATGTAACATATATGGAATTGCTTGCCTTCTCAGTAAGGGGTGGGAAAGGAGAAAAGGAGAGAATTTGGAACTCAAAGTTTTAAAAACAAATGTTAAAAATTATTTTTACACATAACTGGGGAAAAATTAAATACTAAATAAATATTCTTCTGTTATCCATAAAGAAGGGTTATGCTTCCTTTATTCCTTTAGCCCACCAAAATTTGAAAGAGATAAACCATTTATAAAGTGCAAATGGACCACTCCCAGAACAAAACCCATTAAAACTTTTATGCCTTTTTCAAGAAGTGAATGTAATTACTCAAAAACTGAAAGGGGAGAAATTTTAGTATCTCATTATCTCTGTTACCTGACTCTAACATCCCGTAATTTTGTCAAGTAAACTGGGGGGGAATCCATTGATTAAGGTTCCCCTGATGAACTCAATCCTCCTACAAATTTAACTGTTGATATTCTTAACACATGGTCTTTGGACAACAATCAAAGAATCGGCACGATACTCAATGAACCAAGCCACATCCATAGTCACATTCTTGCTATAAATGAAACCAGAAGACATAGAGAATTAGTGAGTTTGCACATACATAGTTGCCTTCAGAGAGGCAATAAGGACAAGCAAGAAGATCATCATTTCATTGGCCATCTTGCCTTGCAGTGCTCACTGGGTGTGTGGAGAAATAGATAAAAATGAAGATAACTTCAGTTCAAGCACAGACATCTGATGCAGATTATGAAGACAGGGGTGGACTCCATGAAGAATTGACAAGATCCTCCAAGTCGACATTTAACTTGAGAGTTGATCTTTAATCTAGGCAAAAGGGAAGATGATTTAAGATTTTTTAAAAATGAAAGATACTAAATTTTTGTGCATCTCAAAAGACTTTTGTCTGTACATCATGAATTTGGCGGGGTGATGAGATGTGCCATAGGTGCCAAACACCTGAGGATAATGCAGCAGTTAGGTTGCAGGCTCAGGAACACTATTGTTCCAATGATTTCATGTGGTTGGAACATCACGGTGGAATAGCATGACCTCAGAGGAATCGTGGAATCACATGATCATAGATTTGAAGCTGGAAGGTGACTCAGAGGCCATCCAGTCCAATCATCTCATTTGATAGGTGAGGAAACTGAGACCCAAAGAGGTTAAGTGATGCCCAGGATCACACAGGTAGCAAGTAGAAGAAATGAGATTTGAGTCCAAATCTTCTTTCTCCAAATCTATTGAGTTTTCCACTGTACCATGGTGCTCTTCAATTGCAGGTAGCTCAAAAAAAGCAATGGAAATATATAAGTGGGCTACAGCACATTACCAGCAATTACTTACATTCCCAAATTGGCATGAATGATATCAACAGATAGGTAGGTCATGAAGTAAGAATGAGAGACAACAGATGGTCACCCAAGTGTTACACTGGTACCCTAGATCATAGGGCCACAGGATCACAGGTTTAGAATTGTAGAGGACCTTGAAGGTTATCTAGCCTTCCCCTTCTTCCCTTTCCCCCATCATACAAGCGACGGAACTAAAGCCCAATGAAATTAAGTGACTTGCCCAAGGTCACAGAAGTAGAAAGTAGCAGACTTGTTGACAATAGATACTGGTCATATGCACCAGCTTCCAAGACCCTGAAATGGAGTTTATATGGGGCTGGTGACTTGAACTTGTAGCTAAATTGGATTGAGATATTAAAAGAAGCAAAGGAAAGTCGTGTACTTTAGGTGGAGCTTATTAAAAGATTCATGGGAAAAAGTGGATGAGAATAGCACAGAATGAGAAGTGAAGGGGTCGTGGTCTGCACTACTCAAGGAAGTTGTTATTTTGTTTGTCCTTCTTTTCAAGGAGGACCAATAACATCACAGGTGATGTCTTGACTTTTGAGTGAATTGGATTTAAGTGATGCAGAATTGTACAAAGTCGTCAGTCTTGCTTTTTCTTCCTGAGTCATGGCAGTCCAAAGGCAGGAGAGAAGTGAAGAAGACTGGTGATGGCCCAGGATGCAGCATATGATCTTGGCATCTTCCATAACTGACCAACTTCTAAGTGCTCCACAGTGCCTACTTTAGCTGCCTTCATGCCTGTTGAAACAAGTTCTCATTCGTCCATTCTGTGGATGAAGTCTTCACATGGTTGGGATAGACTTCTCTCTAACTCACCAATGAGTTTGAGGCCTGTCACTTACCCTCAACTTGGTTTAGCCTGTCTGCCCAGACAGTTTTACAGGGTGTGGCTGCTTCACATGCTACAGCTTCTTGGAGCCACAGGTAAGAGTTGGGTAAATGTGGACACCAAAGATGGATAAGCAACTCTGAAAAGGAATTGGCAAGCTCTCACACCAGAGGTGCAAGTCCTCCCCAAACACCCAAACATTCCATTCGAGGAAGTAATAAACTCTCAGATATATCTAATTATCAAATGTAAAGTCATACCCTTGGGTTCAAAAAAATCAGTGGAACTAGTACAAGATAGGGAGAAATACCTAGATAACAATTCATGTGGGAATGACCTAGAGGTGTTGGTAGACTGTAAACTAAGTATGAGTCAGAATGAATCAATGTGACAATGAGGCATTAAAAGATGAAATATAATTTTAGATTGAATTAATAAAAACAAGCATTATACCCAGAATGAGGGTGATGATGGTTGCATTACATTCTTTCCTGGTTCAGAACACATTTGCAGTATTGTATTAATTTCTAGGTATGATATTTTATTTTATTTATTTTAAATAGTATTTTATTTTTTCCAATTTCATGTAAAGATAATTTTTAACTTTCATTTAAAAAATTTTTATGAATTCCAAATTTTCTCCCTCCGTCTCTCCCCTTACCCCTCTCTAAAAAGGTAAGAAATTTAAATGTTATATATGTACAAGGCATGATATTTTGTGAAGCACACTGATGAACCCCAATAGCATCCAGAAAAGGATAACCATCTTGGTGAGAGTCAATTGAAATCATCATACAGAAAATTAAGGAACTGGTTGTGTTTAGGCTGGGGAATAGAAATATTAGATGAGAAATGATACCTATTTTCAAATATATGAAGTGATATCACATGGAAAAGCAATTTGATTCCTTTTGCTTGACCCGCAGAAGGCACAATGAACACTTAATGAATGGCAGTTATAGTGACAGATTTGGGCTCAACACAGAGCTCTAAATGTTCTAACCACTAAAGCTATCCAAAAGTGGAATAGGATGCCTTAGGAGGTATTGAGTCCCCTATTTTCATGTTCTTGTTGAGGTTATATAGCCACCTATTGGGAATATTACAGAGGAGATTCCTGGTTGGGTATAGATGACTCATTGAACTTATTTTTGGTGTCTTTTAGCGTAAAGACTTTCACAGAAACTGCAGAACTTAACAAAGGGTCAAACCAGCTTCCTGGCCATTGAAACCAGGCACTCATTGTCAATCACAGCTTCTGAGGGAGCACCTACCCTACATTCCTACATAATGAGCTCCAAGGGATGGCTTTGGAGTTGGGGAGGAGTAACTAAGAACCTTATCCTTTGTCCCCCATGCTCACAAGCTTAGCTGCAGGAATGAAGTTGACAGGCATAAGGAGAATATGAAGGAAATAAGCAAGGCCAGCCTATAAGGGGCTTTGAATGCCAGTCTGACTTTAGACATCTAATCCTGTAAATCATGAATGAAAGAAGTATTTATTAAATGCTTACTATGCACAAAGCACTATGCTGGGGACTTATATAGAAAAAGTAAGACAGTTCCTATTTTCAAGGAGCTCATATTCTAATGGGACAGCCAACATATTGGGAAGGTTTCAGCTATAAGTCAGAGGGAAAAAAATCTCATGGTCTTTAAGGTGCAGCCACAAAGCTGATGTTAATGCTCCTTCTTTAATGTCGTTCCCACAGATAAAATATCAGTTTTTGATGTTGAACCACTAGGAAGTGACAAGGACTTTCTTCTCTGGGTCTTCAGTAGCTGTGGTTGTAGCATCTGCAGGAGCATTTTCAGGCAGCATCTTCATAGAGGTTGCTTCCTAGGATGATGACTGAGGGCATCGAGTCAGATGCATCACTATTCCCAAGGTACTTGTTTGAATTCAGTCTCCTGGACTGTCTCCACCAAGACCTGAGAGGAAATGGTGGTCAAGGTGGTCGTGGTGGTCTGACTTGCCTGTGTCTCCCACCTGGTGCCTTGCTGCTTCAACTAGACTGGCTTGGCCTGCCCTGTGTGTGTCAGTGGATTAGCAGCTGGTGAGGTCAGCTGACCCCTTCTCAACAGGAGTTGTTTCCCCAGATAATGAATGGTTATAAATGCTGGGCTGGAAGCAGCACCAGTTGTCTGGGGCAGGGGAGGCACTGCCATTCCCAGGGCCCCTGGGTCCATTTGATTGTTGTTGACAATTAGTCAGCAGTTGTCACTGGTGGTGATGAGGAAGGTTAAATCTGTCCCCTTCCATAATGATTTAGTGACTGGCCTAGAAACTGGTCTGGTAGTTTGGGGCAGGGGGGCAGGGGAACCACCACTATATTGAGAAACACCTCATAGGCCATTTAGTTCAACCTTTTTGTTTAACAGATGAGGAAACTGAGGTCCAACAAGATTAGGTGACTTGACCAAAGTCACACAGGTGCTAAGCTTCAGAGGTGGGATTTGAACCCAGGTCTTTTGACTCCAGAGCCATGCTCTTTCCATTGTACCAGATGGTCTTCCATCCTGGACCTTAAGGAGCACACTGAAATTTCTTCAGCTGAGGGGTGGGTAAGGGCGGTACAGGATGAAAGGAGTGATTCAGTAAGAATAATCCCGCAAGAGGGTTGACTGGCTTGCGGGGATGGAGGTAGTGAAAGCCTAGAGGCAAGGAAAGCAGGGAGGAGGTCTGGGTAAGAGGCCTCCAAGGAAAAAGATTGACCAGCATCCACCCCTTGCTTGGAGAACAGAGCTCCCGGCATCTGTGGTCCATTAGGTTTCTAAGTCCATGGAGAACTACTGCTTTTTCAGAACGTTTTGTTTCTGTTTCCAGTGAGTATCTCCCCTGGATGGCTGTCTTCCCTTTCTGAGCTCAGAAGCTGTTGTCTTACAACCTCCCATCAGCAACGCCCCCTACTCTGGACGAATGGGCAGCCAGGAATCTCTGTCTCCCTTTTCCTCCCCTCCCCGGGAGACACCCTATCCCTGGGCATCCCTACAGTGAGGGGGGCGGGGAGCGGGGCGGCAGGGCGGGGGCGGAGGAGAGAGATGCGGGGAAAATGAGGGCGAGAGTGACATCGTGGGCGGGGCGGGGGGGAGGGGTAGCCACAGGCCACGTGAACTGTGTGAGGGGGCCAGGAAACTGAGGGACAGGCAGCAAAATGAGAGAGATTGAGGCTGCTTTGCTTCAGCCAGTCAAGAAGGCTGAAATAGAGGTCTGATCTCTTCAGTCTCCACTAGGTCTTCCAAAGCAAAGTATGCCCGTCTGGCACCGTCTATACGCATTTAAAAGTACAAGCACAGAGACCCACACACATACATATGGATAAACAGAAATTATATAGTTAAACCTCCCATTCAGTGCAGGGATCCTCTCTACCTCATCTCTAAAGCAGTTCAGGCACCTTCAAGTACTTTCAGGGAATGCAGGGTAGCGTTCCGGACTCCCAGGGCAGCCCATGAACCCATTCCACTTTCAGATAACTCAATTGTCAGGAAATTGAATCCCTGTAACTCTCCCCATCACCTCTTTTTCCCCTCCTCATCTTGGTCTTAGTTCTACCTTCTGGGGCCAAAATCTTACTGTAATTTAATTTAAACTTATTTCCTCCTGTTTGATGCCTTTGTGGACATGTGGAAACAATACGGTATGGAAGACTTGGGTGTCTTCAAATCCTCTTTCAGTCACTTAGTAGCTGTGTGACCCTGAGAAAGTCTCTTAACTAATCCAAGTTTCATTTTCCTTATTGTAAAATGAAGAGGTTGGACACAGTGACCTCGAAAGTCTCTTCTATTTCTAAATAAAAACTGCATGGCATCCCTTGTTTAAAACCTCTACATATCCTCATGATCAGCCCCTTCCCAGATGGACACTTATTTTCTTTGTTGTCATTCAATTATTTCAGTCATGTCTGATTCTTCATTACCCTGTTTTGAGGTTTTCTTGGCAAAGATACTGGAGTGGTTTGCCATTTTCCTTCTCCAGCTCATTTTACGTATGAGGAAATTGAGGCAAACAGAGTTAAGTGACTTGCCCAGGGTCACACAGCTAGTACATGTCTGAGGCCAGATTTGAACTCAGATGTTCCTGGCTCCAAGCCCAGCACTCTGTGCACTGTGTCACCTAGCTGCCCACTTATTTTCTATACCTTATTTTTTAAAAAGTTATTGGTATCTTTGGTTTTTATATTACTTCATTTTCATTTATGTCTCTACTCCCTACCCAAAGAGCCATCCCTCTATAGCAATGAATAATAAAAAAAAAAAGAGGCGGAAAAAAGCACTTCATCAAAAACTAACCAATACATCAACTAAGTCTGATAGCATATGCAATGTTTTATGCCTATAATCCCCCTCTTCTAAAAAGGAGAGATGGAGGTATGTTTTCTCATCTCTTGGTCATTATAATCGCACAACGTTCAGCCTCATTTTGTTGCTATTCTTTCCATTTAGCTTGTTTTAATCATGGTGTATGTTATTATCTTGGTTCTGCAGCAGTTCACCTAAGTCTTTCTTTTCTTCTCTGTAGTCTTCATATTTATCCTTTTTTTTCTTTTTTGGGGACCAATCGGGGTTAAGTGACTTGCCCAGGGTCACACAGCTTGTAAGTGTCAGGTATCTGAGACTGAATTTGAACTCAGGTCCTCCTAACTCCAAAGCCAGAGCTCTATCCACTGCGCTACCTAGCTACCCCACATTCATCCTTTCTTATAGCTCAGTAATATTCCATTACATTCATGTAATGCACAATTTGTGTGGCCATTCCCCAATCCATAGGCAGAAACTTTGTTTACAATTCTTTGCTACTACAAAAAGTGCTACCTTAAATATTTTGATGTATGTGGAACCTTTCTTTTTGTCTTTGACCCTCTTAGGGTAAACGTTTAGCATTGGGATCTCTGGGTGGATTCATATACACACCTTGGTCATTTTCTTAGTATGATTGCAAATTGCTTCCAGAATGGTTGAACCCCTTCACACCTCCACCAACAGGGTATTAGTGTCTGTGCCCTTTTCTTTTAAAAAAAATTTAATAAGGAATTACTATGTTTCATCACTGAGATAAGCCCTAGGTACACAAATACAAAAGCGAGATTATTCTTTTAAATTTTTTTAAAAATGTGTATCATTTGTTTTTTATATCACCTGTTTCCCTCTGTATTTCTCTCTCTCCCCTCTCAGAATCATCCCATGTAGCAAAGAAGTTTTTTTTTTTGAAGAGAAAAATCAGCAAAACTGATCAATACATATTTTTAAATGCAGTATTACTCATATGTGGACCTCCCACTTCTGCAAATGAATAGAGGTCAGGGGTGAGATGTATTCTATGGGACCATGCTTATTCTTTGTAATTTTTCTGCCCCTTTTTCTAAGACCTATTCTCCTTGCCACCTTTTGATCCACAAAGGCTTACTGCCTGTGTGACATTGGACAAGTCACTTAAACTTCTTGGGGCTCAGATTTCTCGTTGGTAAAATATGGAGGTTGGGTTAGATCGCCTCTGAGGTCCCTTCCAGCTCTAGGAAGTGTCTTTCTTGTCCAGCCTCCACTCAGACATCCAAGGGATCTTCCTAAAGCACAAGCCTGACCCATGTCACTCCCTCACTCAATAAACTCCAGTGGCTCCAGGATAAAATAGAAAGTCCTTTGTCTGGCATTCAAAGCCCTTCATAACCTGCCCCCCTTCTTTTCAGTCTTCTTACACCTTACATCCCACCATGTGCTCTGCTATTCAATGACACTGGCCTTGCTGTTCCTCAGACAAGACACTCCTCTCCTGATTCTCCATTATTTTGCACAGTGCCTGACAAATAAGAGAAGCTTAATAAATGTTTATTGGCTGATCGACTCCTATCATACTATGACCTTTAGGGAAAGATCTTTAAAAACCTTAAAGTGCTTAGATGGAAATGTGAATCATTAGGAATAATAATACCAAGCTGATTTCTTGGTTGTCTCCTATACTGAGAGAGATTCATTTTATTATCAGCCAGAACCAGGAAGTTAATTCTCCTGAAGAGAAAAATCACAGTGCTAAGTGGATCGTTTGAAATTTTGGGTTCTCCGCATCTCTGATCTCTTTCCTTTAGTGACCATGACCACCCAGGAGCTAAACCTCTTATAGCCTAGCGGTTCTCTTTGTCTCATCCTCTGCATCTGATCTGGGAGAACTTCCAGTCCTCTCATCTGCTTGCCCCACCAGGGATCTGAAAGGGGAGAGGAATCCAAGGACATTTCTCTCATAAAAGCAGTGTAGGGTAGTAGAGTGCATACTGCACAGAAACCAGTTGCCAATCTTGGGCAAACTACCTTTGTAGATCCCCTTCTGGTCTCTGGAAGAGAAAGTCTATTTTCTGTCGGGGCCTCAGGAAGAGTCAGCACTGATGCTTGTGGCCTCTTGCCCTTCACCATGAGGCCTCATTCCCTTGGCCCTCTACCAAGACAGCATGTTTTTCCCATGGTTCCTTTTCTCCCTGGCATGTTTCATCTCTCCAATAATAATCTCTGGATGTAGAATCATAAAACTAAAAGAGACTTTAGAGGCTGTGCCTCTCACATAGTAAAGGACATAATAAATTATCTACCTACCTACCTACCTACCTATCTATCTATCTATCTATCTATCCAGTCCAAGATCTTCACTGTTGTCTTTTGCCCAGAAGAGTCATCACATACTATTGACTGGGTAAAAACTAGGGCTGAGGGAAAGGCCCCTCCAGGGAAAAAAAGGGTGGGGTCCAAAATAAGATTCAAAGTAAATAAGCATAAACCAGAGGCTGGGTTGGATCAAAAGCCAAGGTTTCTTAAAATGTCAGTATTTAAAGGGGTGAGGAAGACACAAAGAAACTCCAGCAATTGGGCTGGAAGATCAAGCCAAGGAGGTCTGCAGAGGATCAGGGGGCAGCATGCGCTAAGTGGGCTGATGCAATAACTGTCTGTCATGATCTCCCACCTCAAAGTAACAGAATGCTGCCTCACCTCGCTGCCCTGTTCTGACGTGGTCAAGGGCTAGGTCTTCTGATTTCTGTACTTATCCAGCCTGGCTGGGGAGGTCATGAGCTTAGCAGCCACCACTCCCCATAGAATGCCTCTGTGGACATTGAGGCCATGGCTTAGTGGGATAGCATTGATGGAATGACTCTACCAGTTCTGGGGCAACCGTGCTACATGTGGGTTCCCATTCTGACATTCTGTACTTCTGCCAGTTCACTAGGTGTGGGATCTGGCCCAATTATTTCCATCAGCTTAGGATACCTTAGACAATGTTTTCTTCCCACCCATTCTCAGTTAGTGGCAAGGGGAAAGAATTTGGGAAAGAATAGTTCAGAGTTTAGGTGAGCCTCTCATAATGAGGGAAGGAGCAAGGCACAATAAAATAAAGAATTGATTCAGAGTGAGAAGTTATTAGGTGGAGGGACTCCACTTGGGGTATTGTTGTTGTTGTTATTGTTTAGTCATTTCAGTTATGTCTAACTCTTCATGATCCTATTTAGGGTTTTCTTGGAAAAGATACTGGAGTCATTTGCCATTTCCTTCTCTAGATCATTTTATAGATGAGAAAACTGAGGCAAACAGGGTTAAGTGACTTGCCTAGAGTCACACAGCTAGTAAGTATTTGAGGCTGGATTTGAACTTAGTTCTTCCTGACTCCTGGTGCTCTATCCATTGCACAACTTTAGCTCCTCTTACTTGAAGTATAGCAATGGAAAATATCTCCCTTTTCAGTTTCTGGGAAGTTATGCTGATGCATACATAACAAAGAAGTAGTGTGGGTGGTAGGTGCCAGGTGGACGTGTTTGGCTTCTGCTATCTAAAGAGAACCAAAGGCTGCCAAGTGATTAATTAACTAGCTATGGATGCAGCACATAAGTTGGCCACCAACTGTAGCTATATGTATGGACCACCAGCCCAGTTGCTACATCATAGGATAGCCAGTGCACTTGAATAGACTTTCCCCAATAACTACAGTCTTTTTTTTTTTTGGCAAGGCATTTGGGGTTAAGTGACTTGCCCAGGGTCACACAGCTAGTAAATGTTGTATCTGAGGCTGGATTTGAACCCAGGTCCTCTAAACTCCACGACTGGTGCTCTATCCACTGCACCACCTAGTTGTTCCTCAATAACTATAGTCTTACTCACCACTCAGTGAAAAGTACTTCAACTATATTAGAGTGAATTACTACCCCCACGTCCGCCATGCTAACCACTAGCTGCGTTCCCTAGTACCTTCCACTGGCTACAGCTGGCCCCAAGTTCTAGATAGACCTCTTCCTCATGTACTCTGTGTTAAAGCCCTGCCAGAAGATTTGCTATTCTCTGAATCTGGCTTATGCCTTCCTTTCTCTTGGCCTTAACTTACATTCCCTATGCCTGAAACTTCTTATCTTTCCATCTGAATCTCCATGAAATCCTTCTCATCCTTCATGGCCCAGAAGAATGTCACTTTCTCCAGGAAGCCTCTCTCTGCATGTAGAGATGGCCCAGAGAAAGCCTGAAAGACAAAATTGTACAGTAGAAAGAAGACTGATTCTAGAGCAGGGGGCAGGGTTCAGATGTGACCTCTGACATTTAAAACCTCTGTCAATGGCCTTGGACAAGTCGTTTTACTTCCCTGGGCCTCCAGTGTCTCACCTATAAAATGAGGGTCTTAGACTGAAAATACACCAAGGTCTCCTTTTAGGTCTAGATCTAATGGTCCTATGAATGGGAAGAGGTCCCCAAAAAATCCTAGAATTACTGTGTTGAGTTGTGGACATCGCATTTCAACATGTCCAGTGAAAGCCAACCTCATTGGATGGAAGACTAGTGTAGTAAATGTGCTCTGAGTCATTCTCCCAGAGCCAGGCTAGCTACATCTGTCCCTCAAGGTTATAGAAGACTGGGAAGGGCTGGGCTGTTTCTCTGATGATGTCATCAGCTTGAGGCTCCACTGTCTCTGTTGCTACTACCACCACCACCACCACACCACCACCACCACCACCACCCACCACCACCCACCACTACCACCACCACCACCACCACCACCACCACCACTACCACCACCACTACCACTGTTAGATTCCAGTGCCTAGCACCCCAGTTCCACTTACCTAGTTAATATCACTTAGATTTTACAAAAGAATGTATATTTTGAAGATTTTTGCCAGAACAAATGTACAAACATTTCCTTCCTCCCCATGTCAGAGCCATATTCTTCTCTATCCTCCTTCAGTTTCTGAGGAAAGCAGGCTCAAATTTAGTTCTGTTCCTACTTGGTCCCACCAAGATATATCCAAAGGTATAATTACAGCCAGAATAGCCTTTGTCTCTACTGCTACTGAACTGGGTCCCAAAGGTCACACCTTGCTCCTTAGGCCATCGATGTGGCACTGGCTACAGAAACTTGGATACAGAAACCTGGACCTAGGAATAGTGCATGAGGGCTCCCTCCTGACCTTTTGAAACTCACAAGATTAGAGGCTCTAATGAGTCCAGCTAGAACGAAAAAGAATAAATATAGAGATCAAGGACCAAGGTCCATTTAACTGAGCCACATGATCTCAGGAAGGAGAAGACCCCAAGGCCTCTGCCCTTACAACTCTTTCTCTCACCAGACATAATGAGGGAAGGAGCAAAACCACAAGGCACAAAGAAAATGGGGCAAGAGCCTAAGCCGAGGCTGATTAACTCCTTTTTGAAGACACCCCTAGATCCAGTTACACAGATGATTGAAAAGGCTTTTCTAGACCATGTGATAAACAGATTAGAACCAGTTACAGACTGCATACTTGATACACACTCAAGTCTCTCCAAGGCATTTCCATTGCACGTCATCAGGACTCCTTGGAATCAGGTTCTTAAGCCTCTCCAGTTTGGGAATTTGCACCAGCCTAGTGTGCTGATGCATTCTGGACATGAGCCAGTCCCCGTTCTACTAGAAAATCTGCTCTATGAGAAATATTGAAGGATAAAGTTATTTAGCTGGGGGAGGTTGGGGAGATACTAAGGAGGGACATGATAGTTTCTATAAGTATTTCAAGGGTTGCCATGGAGTAGAGGAATTTGACGTTTTCTGTTTGGCCCCAAAGGGCAGAACTAGAAACAAGAGGTGGGAGGTTGGAAAGGTAAGACTTTGGCTCAACATAAGGAAAATCTTTCAAATGATTAGAGCTGACCAAACATGGAATGGGTTACCTTGGAAGGTAGGACAAGCTCTGTCACTGGAGATCCCCAAGAGGAAGCAAGATGGCCACATCTTGAAGAGGACATACTTGCTCAGGTACTGATTTGTTAAGGGTCTTTCCTGCTTTGAGATGACATGATTCTGTGAAGCCTGTGAGTCCTCCTACTGTACAAGGGAATGATGCACAAGGGAAGATAGAGTTCACAGAGTTTTTTAGGCCTCACCTATACCCAGAGGACCAGTGGTGGCTTGCTGGGGATTAATGGGTGCAATATTTGTGTATTTAACCCTCAAGTTACCCCGATAGGAAGGCTAGAGTTGAAGCTGCCCTTGAAGCAGCACAGGCTGCAGGAGATCAGTGTAGCACTGAGGATGTGGGAGAGACATGATGGAATCCAGATGCTCAATTTCCTGTAACTGCTAACTCACTGGACTTTCAGACTGTTCAGTGATGGTGTTCAGGCCAGAATCATCTCTTCTTGTATGCCCTTGGACTGTATCAGAATATTTTCTGGTTTGTGAGATATGACAAATTCAGTTCTTCTAGGGAACCCGCTCAAAAAAGAATGTTCCTGTGGAACCTCTAATTTGGAGCTTATATTCCAGCTAGCCTCCACATCCACGTAGCAGTGTCCCTATTCCCTAGTTTTCTTGTAACTGATCGTGAACAAACTATTTGACCATGAAACCTCTGTGGTTTCCTAGGAAATGACTATTACAAAACTGTCTGACCATGAATCCTCTGTGCTTAACCCCTCTTAACCTGAAACCAGACCAAAGCTAGTTAATATCCACACTGACCCTTTTAGGCCAGCTCACCCCGATGAAGCTGCCATGTGATACAAAAGTCTCCAGGACCACCCTAAATGGATGCTTATAGAGCTGTAGGCTAATGTCTACTCTACCTAGAATGCTGACCTATAAAACTTGACCTCCTTAGGTGCTCTCTCATCCTTTCAGGGCCTAACTTCAGGTCCATCTCCTCTGAGAAGTCTTCTCTACCTGTTCCATCCTCCCACTGAAGCCACCTTTCTCTGAATCTGGGTTCAGAGGGCATAGAAAGAGCTAGAGAAGACTTCCAAAAAGAGTCAGGCCCAAATCCAGGCACTAAAGGAAAGATGAGGATTTAGGAAGGAAGAAATGTGGGAAGGACTAGCATTCTATGTGTAGGAGAGGGGATCCCCAGGATTAAATATTATCTTGAGAAGGGATCCATATGCTTTGCCAAAATACCTAAATTATCCTCTAAGGTGAAGAGCCCCTATTCTAATCCAACCCCACAATTTTATAGCTAAGTAAACAGATAGGAAGTTAGTGAGGCAATAGACATGAATAAATTGCTAAAATTCCAAACTCATGACTTCATGCATGTAAGTATAAGCTTATGGGAGCTTATACTCCTTCTCCCCCGACCAAGCCTTCAAGAAAGAAAGGTGAATACGTTGATTAGAATGCAGCAAAGAATGTATTTCCTGTATTGCTGTGGTCAGTGTGCTGGTTCTGATTGAAGGAGAGGTCGATTGCGGAGAAGAATAGGGTTGGGAAAGAGATGTCTAGTATAACACTCTGTTAAAATAATTAACTTAGTTTAAGCCTAGGGGCAATATAATGGTGCCTAAAATCCATATGACTCCTTCCTTTTGGCTCTAGGGAATTTTAGATGAAAAGTTGAATATATTCAGTTGCTCTGAACTTCCAGAGAGAACAATTTCTAACATTTAGAAAAAGATTTGGCTCTTTACCTTAAGTATATACATACATACATACATATGTGTGTATATGCACATAATTTCTATATGTATATATATATACATGTGTATTATACATACACAGAGATACATACATACATCCTCCTATTTAGGAGGCAAGGTCATTGGAGTCATATAGTTTAAGTAGGTTAAATTGTATACTAACCAGCCTTGGTCTGATCTTCCAAGTTAATATAGATATGATATCATACATATGACATATATGTGCGTGTGTGTGTATATATATATATATATATATATATATATATATATATACACATATATATGTAGAGAGAGACAGAAACAGAGAAATAGACAAAGATCCCTGACTTCTTTGTGCCTGAGACAAGGTTCAGGTTATCAGGTATGTTAGGTAATTAGGCAGTAGATTGCATGACAGTGGCTATGGATAGTTGAGCATTGGAAGGTGGAAGTTGGGGTAAAAGAGACCTTTTCTCAAACATCCCTTAGCCTTTTTTTTTTTTTGGTGAAGCAATTGGGGTTAAGTGACTTGCTCAGGATCACACAGCTAGTAAATGTCTGAGACCAGATTTGAACTCAGGTTCTCCTGACTCCAGGGCCTTTATCCACTGTATTCACTGTATCACCAGCTGCTCCACATCCCTCAGTCTTTGAGTAAGTGGGTACAATGGTGGCATCAGCCCAAATTTTCTGCTCTGAAGATGCCTGCAGGGGCAATGACCCTCCTCTACTTGGCCCTTCTGTTTTTGAGCCCACCTTTTCTTTCCCCTCTCACTGGTTACTCCTGGGCTGCTATTTCTTTCTGGCTCAGCTCTGTATGACCCCACTCTTTCCTCTTTGCTTCTAGATCCTAATAATCCCCCTTCGGTTCTGAGATAGCTCCTTCTTTTTATACAAGTTCCCCAGAATAGGACCGACTCTCTCACACAATGACTTTGATTCAAAGAGGTATACAGGCCCTGTTCACAGCCAGTTCTAATTGACTAATTTAATCAAGAAGTGCTCTTATAAGAAGAAATTATCTTTTGTTATGTGGATAAGGAAAGAATTCGCATAAGATAAAATGGGCAATTTTGATTATATAAAATTTAGAAATTTTCACCCAAACAAATCCAATGTAGCAAAAATTGGAAGGGAAAAGGGTAACTGGAAAAAATCTTTGCAACAAGTTTCCCTGATGAAAATCTTATATCCACTACACACACACACACACACACACACACACACACACACACGCACGCACACACACACACAGAAAAGACTGTAAGATTTATAAGACTAAGAGCCATTCCCCAACAGAGAAATGGTCAAAGAATATGAAATGGCAGCTTTCAAGGGAGAAATCCAAGCTATTAAAAATCACATAAAAATGCTCAATCACTAATAATTGAAGTACAGATTAAAGCAACTTTAAGGTTCTATGTCATACCTATCAGATTGGCAAAAGTGACAAAGGTGGAAAATGACAAATGTTGAAAGGACCACGGGAAAACAGGTACACTATTGGCGAAGCTGTGAATTGGTCCAGCTGGAAAGCAATTTGGAACATTTGATTAGAAAATTACCAAACTATGCATACCATTCAACCTTATTATAACAATACTGGACCCCTACTGCAAAGAAATCAGAGAAAGACGAAAAAGATCCAAATGTATAAAAATATAACTTTTTTCCAGACTAGCCA
The DNA here is from genome assembly GCF_900497805.2 of Vombatus ursinus. Taxonomy (NCBI): domain Eukaryota; kingdom Metazoa; phylum Chordata; class Mammalia; order Diprotodontia; family Vombatidae; genus Vombatus; species Vombatus ursinus. Next base: position 13,040,438 of record NW_020954563.1, read on the forward strand.
AAAATTGGAAATCCTTTTTTTTAGAGAATGGTTAAAGAAGTTGTAGTTTGCAAATACAATGGAATATTATGACAAGAAATGATGATAGACAATTTCAGAGGAACCTGGGAAGAGCTTTATGAAGAGCATAAATAAGAAAACCATTTACATAATGAAAACAACATTATAGAGAAAAACAATTTTGAAAGACTAGAACTTTAGTCATCACAATGATAAATCATAAGGTTAAACAATGAAACACTACTGTCCTCCTGACAGAAAGGTGATAAACTTAAAATACAGAGGGACATACATTTTCGGACATGATTAATTAGGAATTTGTATGGAGGGCTTTGTTTTTGTTTTGTTCAATCTGAAGCAATGGGAGGGACAGGTTAATTTTTAAAAATACCTATTACTTAAAAGATAAAAATAATAAACTGTTTTTAAAAAGAAGTATGCTTTGCTAACAAAGGTAATTACTTTTAAATGGGGTGGGATAATCAATGGAGCCCGATCCTTAAACTAGGTAAAATGGTGAGTGGTGGCAGCAGCAGGGTCAAAGGCATTGACTGTCAGGCCAGTGACTGAGACTTCCTATGTTAAGGTAAGAACTGTGGGAATTATGGAAACCCGGCTGAGCTCTGCACATGAGCAGGGGCTGATAGATGCAGACTAGGAGCTCTAAAGAAGTTTCAATTCCACTGCCAGTCAAGGCCTTCACTATTGATATTGTGAGAATGTACCCTAATATTGAACTTGTCCCAGTCTCCTTTATGTCCTTGCTTGCACATTTGACCCTGCCTCCTTCCAATCTTCCAAAGCCAATTTTGGGTTCAATATGTTCTGGTTAATGCTCATGAGCCTCAAGTTTTCTCCTCCTTAAGTCACCTGGCTCAGATGAACCACATCCTGGTCCTGAAAGAACTGACAATTGTGTTTGCTGAGTGATATTTGAAAGACCATGAAAAATAGGAGAGGAACCATAAAACTGGAGAAAGGCAAATGGAATCCTGACAAAGGGGAGTGACTTTGACTTTGGTTGTTGGGGAAAATTCTAGAATAGATCTTTCAAGAGATGATTGCTAAATGTCTAGAAAAGGAAAAGATAGTTTTCAAATAGTTGGCATGACCTTGACAAGAAGAGATCACACCATACTAACCTCATTTCTTTTTTTTTTTTTTACAGTATTACTAACCTAGTATACAAGAGAAATGCTGTGGATAGATTTTAGCAAAGTTTTTGACAAAGTATCTCATATTCCTATTATGGAGATGATGAGACAAATTAAACAATCTGGTGGGTGACTGGGCTCCAAGAGTAATTGTCTTATTTGGAGTCAATATGGCAAGAAATCTCCAGTGGAGAGTATCCCAGAGATTTGTATTTGACTCCAAGTCAAATGTTTATTTTTATTAATGACTTGGATAAAGGTATAGAGAGCATGCTCATATGCTTTTTTTGTATATGACAAAAAGCTGGGAGGGATAGATAACACAGTAGATGATGAAGCCAGGATCCAAAATGATTGTGGCAGCCTAGAGCATTGGACTGTATTTGATAAAATCTAATTCAATGGGCAGCTAGGTGGTCCAATGAATAGAGCACCAGCCTTGGAGTCAGGAGGATCTGAGTTCAAATCCAACCTCAGATACTTAACACCTATTAGCTATGACCCTGGGCAAGTCATTTAATCTCAATTGACTCCCCCCCTCCTCCCCAAAAAGATCAAATTTAGTGGGGATAAATTTAAAATTTTCATTTAGATAAAAATATCAGTTTCATAAGTATAAAATGAGAGAGGCATGGATAGACAGAAGCTCTTCTGAAAAAGATCTGGGGGTTTTTAGTGGAGTGCAAGTTCAGAATAAGTCAGCAGTGTGATGTGCCATCCAAAAAAGATAATATAATCTTGGGCATTAAACGGAGGTAGCACAGGAACATAGCTTCTAGGAACAGAGAGGTGATAGAATCATTGTATTCTATCTCATTAGAACTCTATATATTCAGTTTTGGTTATCACAGTTTAAGAAAGATTTGTCCAGAGTAAGGCAATCATCATCATCATCATTATCATTAGCAGCAGCAGCAGCAGCAGAGCTTGTATTTCTATAATGCTTTAAGCTTTGTAAAGCACTTTACAAATATTATCTCATTTGATCCTAACAACAACCCTGAGAGGTAAGTTTTACAAATGAGGAAAGTCAGGCAGCCAGAGGTTAAGTAACTTGCCTAGGGTCACACAACTAGGAAATGTCTGAAACTAGATTTGCACTTGGATCTTTCCTGACTATAGTCCCAGTGCCCTATCCACTTCACTACCTAGAACTGAGTCCATGACATAGGAGGCTTGATTGGAGGAACTGTGTATGTTAAAGCTGGAGAAAAGAGGGGAAAGGGGACACACATAATAGCTATCTAAAAGTATCTGAAGGGGAACAGCTAGGTAGTGCAGTAGATAGAGCACCAGCCCTGGAGTCAGGAGGAGCTGAGTATTCAAATCTGGCTTCAGATATTTACTAACTGTATGACTCCGAAAAAGTCACTTAACCTTGATTGTTTCCCCTACCCCCCAAAAAGTAAAAGTATTTGAAGGGTTGTCACATCAAGGAGGGATTCAATTTGTTCTGTGTGGTCCCAAAAACAGACATGGCAGCAAAGAGGGAAATTTAAGATTTTCATTAGGAAAAATTTCTTGACAATTAAAAGCTATCCAAAAGTAGAAGAGATTGCCTCAGGAGCTCTGTGTGTGTGTGTGTGTGTGTGTGTGGTGGGGTGGGGTGGGGTGGGTGGGGTGGGAGGTGATTTCCTCCTCCTGAGAAGTCTACAAATGGGCTGGATGACCACTTGTCGGGTATACTGGGGGTTTCTTTGTTCGCTTGTTGAACAAGATGACTCCTGCGGTACTTCTAAATCTCAAACTATTTAATTCTGTGAATCATTTGACTTCACATCCTAGTACAAAAATAGCAATTTACTTAAAATAGATAATACTGTGTTATTAAGAAGCATCGAACAACACAAAACAGGGCCATCACTTCCACCCCAATCCCTGCTCCCCATCCCAGGTTAGAGTCCAGCCTCTTCACATGTCCCTAGCTGCTTCAATGCATAGGATTTCACTTTCATTGATATTTCTATCTTCCCACATTAAGGGGGAGGGAATAGCTCAGTGACTTACAGAGGGGAGTGGAGACACACTACTATTAGTCGATGCAATGAAGAGTGCTAGGCTTGGAGAAGACCAGAGTTCAAAAACTAGCTGTGTGACTCTGGACAAGTTTATTTGACCTCTCTCAGCCTCAGTTTCCTCATCTGTAAAATGGGGATAATAGCACCAACTTCACAAGGTTGTTGTGAGGATCAGACGAGATAACATGTAAAGTGCTTTGCAAACCTTAAAGCATTTTATAAAGGTTAGATATTATTAGAGCCCATTGCTACACTTCCTGGGATCCTGAGGCCATCACATACCAGCAAGAACCTTGACTAAGTTTCACAAGTGATTGTTGTTCTGTTCACCTCTCCATACTATTTTTATCAGAAATAATGGGTTTGAACTACACTAGTTGCTATAGGAAAACACTTCATCTACAAACTGGTAGGAGAAGGGGGAGAAATCTTGCAATGTCCATTTCTCCCCCTCCTCCACTTTCACAACAGTTCCTCTCTCTTCTGCCTCTTCTTTCATCTGGCTCTTCAAATGTTGCCAGAGAGATGTTTCTACCTTGTGTACCTCATGCACAAACCTTCCGGAAAGGCACAGTCAGGAGCCTTTCCCAGTGAACATCATCTCTATCTTGAAGCTTTCTGGCATCTTTACTCCAAAGAGAGTCCTTGTGTACCCAGACATGAGTCTGCCTCTTAAAGGTTAATGGTGAGCAAAGGTCTCTCTTAAGTCTATTTTTGTATTAAATATGTTTATGTTCAAACACACCTAGTGGCTACATTGGTTTCTAGCAGGTGAGCTAGCCACCTTCCCTCTACAACCTTCTACTATGCTCTCTACACCCTCTGAACTGTGTCTTTGGCATGACTGTTCTGGAGTGACCTAAATTTAGAGGTTACCAAAAAGATAGACAGAGGCTCTTTGGGTGAAGGCAAGACACAAGCCACATAAAGATTCTATTATTGCTTTATTTCTAAGTTTAAACTCTGTCCATCTCTCCTCAGTTGACACATAGGTTATACACACATGCACACGCTGCGCTTCACTAGGAAGTAAAGTTTCATGTCAAATGAGATTTAAAGATATTAACAGAGATTATAAAATCACAGAATGTCAGAAGTGAAAGGGACCTTATAGGCACCTACTCCCACCTATAGACAAGTAGGAATTCTCTCTACAGTTTCTCCCCAAGAAGTGGTTGTACATTCTGAGCGAATTATGATGAAAAATGTTATCCATTCCCAGAGAAAGACCTGATGGTGTCTAAATGCAGATGGAAGCATACTTTTTTGTTTTACTTTATTTTTCTTCAGTTTTTTTTTTGGTCTATGTTTTCTTTCACAACATGACTATTATGGATATGTTTTGCATGACTACACATGTATAACCTATGTCAGATTGCTTGCCTTCTCAATGAGGAGGGATGGGGAGGGAGGAAGGGAGAGAATTTGGAACTCAAAGTTTTAAAAAAGAATGTTAAAAAATTTTTTTACATGTAGCTGGGGAAAAAAATAAAATACTAAAAAAAGAAGAAGTGGTTGTACAGCCTTCATGTGTAGGTGCCGAGTGAGAGAGCTAGATGGTGCAGTGGATAGAATGCAGGACCTACAGCCAAGAAGATATGAGTTTGAATCCAGCCACAGACACTTACTAGCTGGGTGGCCCTGGGCAAATCACTTAACCTTTGTCTACTTCAGCTTCCTAATCTATATAATGGGGATGATAATACCCCTACTTCCCAGGGTTGTTGTGAGGATAAAATGAGATATTTGTAAAGTACTTTGCAATTCTTAAATGCTCTATAAATGCTAGCAATTCCTATTAGTACTGAGAGTCATATAGTGGAAAGAACATTGGGCTTAGTTTCTGTAATCAGAGAGACAGAGTAGTGAAGCTGTGGAGACAGGAAGGCAGCTTTCTTTACTTTCTAGTGAAGCACAGTGTGTGCATGTGTGTATAACTTCTGTGTCAACTGAGCAGAGAGGGACAGTTTAAACTTAGCAATATAACAATAATAGCATTTTACGTGGCTTGTGTCTTGCCTTCACCCAAAGAGTCTCTGTCTATTTTTTTGGTAACCTCTAAATTTAGGTCACTTCATAGTAAAGACATGTCTCCCTCCTACTCTGCTAGACTACCAGTAGGCAGTTTGCCTATGCCTCTGGAATTTTGCTCCTAGATTGGACTTTACATTGTAATCAAAGAGATAAGTGTATTGACAAGAGAGAAGTCAAAAGAGATAGATGAGGTCTTTTGGGGACAGATCAAAATGGCTTTGAAGAGCCTCTGCTGTGGTAGTTTTCCTTGTATGTCTCTGTTTATGTTTCTCTGTTATATGTCTCCCTGGGAATATCTGGTGCACTGTCCTGTGTGGTAAGTTTCCTGAGATCTTGGTTAAAGAAAACACCAAAGGGATGGATGATGATGACTCTGTCACAAGGTCAGTGATGGCAGATTATTGTGCGGAAAGAGCAATATCAACTAGGGTCCCTGCCATTTATGTCAGGCTAGTTTTTTCCCTAAAAGGCAAGGAAGCTGTCACTGACACTTGATTGGTCCAGGAGGCTAAGGTTCAAACCATAATCACAGCTTTCTGGTCACCCAGGGAATATAAAGGTCAGCCAAAGGAACCCTTCAAACTTGACATGTTCTACTGCTATGAGAGTTAACACACTCTTCAGATCAGATGCAATTACATATGAACACAATGGAGGTTGTGAATGTCTAAACCAGCACTGTATCTTTTGTTGAGTACCTTTTATGTGTTCTTTTAATTTTGTTAAGTATCAGATAGTCTACAAATGTCTCATTTCATTTCAATATAATTTCTATGCCGATGTTTTTCAAATCTACTTAACCAGCCCTCAACTTCCTCCTGACTTTGAATCTCACATCTCCAACTGCCTAGTAAACATTTCGAATTGTATGTCCCATAGACATCTTAAGCTCAATGCATCCCAACCTAGACTCATTCTTCCTCTCAAATACTCCCCTCTTCCTAACTTTCTTATTGTTGTCAAGGGTACTTGACAATCCTCTCAGTCAAGCAAGCTTGCAACCTAGGTGTTATGCTGGACCCCTCACTTTCTCTCACCCTTCCCATGTCCAATACATTACCAAGACTTAGAAATTTTATCTTTGTGACACCTCTCAAATATTCTCCCTTCTCTTCTCTGACACCGCCACCACCCTGGTGTAGATCCTCTTCACTTCATGCCTTGTCTATTGCAATAACCTGCCGTAAGTCTCTCTCCACTCCAATCCATCCTCCTCAGCTGTCAAAGTGATCTTCTGACCATGCACCCTTCCCCTTCTCAATAAATTCTAGTAGCTCCCTATCACCTTAAGGACCAAAAATGAACTTCTATTTGTCTTTCAAAGACCATCATAACGTGTTCCATTCCTACCTTTTCTGTCTTCCTACACATTACACCTCCCAAATGTACTCCATGATTCATTGACACTAATCTCCTTCCTGTTTCTTGAACAAGATGTTCCATTTCCAGATTCCAGGCATTTTCACTGGCTGTCCCTCATACCTGGAATGTTCTCCTTCCTTACCTCCACCTCCTGGCTTTCCTGGTTCCCTTCAAGTCTCAGCTAAAATTCTACTTTCCGTGGGCAGGCTTTCCCAATCCCCCTGGATTTTAGCACTTTCTCTTTATCAGATAGTTCCTATTTATCCTATATTTTGCTTATTTGTAAATAGTTGTTTGCATGTTGTGAATATTAGATTGTGAGCTCTTTGAGCGCATAGGTCCTTTTATTCTTCTTTGTATCCTCAGCACTTAGAACAGTGCCTGGCACAGAGTAGGTATTTAATAAATGCTTATTGTCTAATTGCCTGACTAGTTTGAACCACTGAGTCAGTCCTAGCTCACACCACCTTGACAATGTTATCTGAACTCTTGAGAGTCATCAGTAGTGGGACCCTGGCAGTAACACCAGTACTATGGACTCTACCCCACCCCAAAAAATCTAGAGGATAACTTCTAATGGAGATTATTCACAGGCTAGGTGAGGAGCTATAGAAATTGCAAGGGGTGGTCACAGAGTTTGGGGTGCAACAAAAGCCTAGGTGTCTTAGGACAGTTTCATTAGCACCTCCAACTGTGGCAGCATTGCTGTCTGCTGTCTTTTATCCACCCATATTCTGGGGCAGCTGGCCTTCCTAAAGCTAGTCTTTAAGACCTTGGCAACATCACTGATAAGGGTTGGCTTCATCATAAGGAGATTGGTGGGGGAACTGGAAAAGGATAGGAGAGATGATTTAATTAAGAAAACATTTATGACAATGACAGTACTTTGATGGAAAAGAAGAGTACTTTCTAGAGAGCAATCAGTGGTCTAAGGTAGTGTCGCTGGATGTTTGGGGGGACCTCCCTATTACATATGGGATATGGTTATATCACTATGTTGAGATCATAACGGGGAATATATTACATGATTCATGTAAAGCATAATACATGATACACTTCAATGCTCCATTGGATCTATGATCTCTTTGACAAGGATATTTCCCCCACTGGTGAAGATTGCAACCCATCCATGTCGTATCATTCTGTGATTACTAGCTATAGTTCCCCACCAAAGATATACCCAGTTCATGGGAGACTTTCCTATACATATTTTTACATTTTGTAGGTACCAGCGGCACACTTGGACTTTCTCTTCATTAGCCCTCATTTTCACCACATACTTGGTTATTTCCTTTTCTGATGTTACAACGAATGAACTTTGATAGCATATGTAAATACATTCTGCCAACTAGGAACCATTCGCAATTAGAAGATGACACTGAAAAATATTTAGGAAGGAACTGGATGAGAAGCTAAAGTAACATGGCATACGAAGGGCAGGGCATACTAAGTCTAGGAATTTGGAGGCTAAAATCGATACGGCCATATAATGAATGAAGACCTAAGAGATATGAAGAGAAATCACAGGATAAGATCAAAGATTCAGAGCTAGAAGGGATTTCAGAAGTCATTTAGTCCAATCCCTTCATTTTATAATTGAGGGACCTGAGGCCCAAAGAGGTGAAGTGACTTGTCCAAGGTCACAGAACAGAAATATTAACCAGGGTCTTCTGACCCCAAACCCAGCATCCTTTTCGCTCTCTAGACTGCTTGCTCTAGGGAACAGTGTCGAGCCTGAGAAAACAATATGGAGTCATTGGGAGAGCAGGGCAGCTTCCTTATGATTGTCAAGGGTATCACCAAGCTCAAAATCTATGTTTCATCTTCGACTTCTCACTTTCTCACACTTCCCCCAACCCCGTATCTAATTAGTTGCCAAGTCCTGTCAATTCTACCAGGCCTTTGCACAGGCTGGAATTCCCAATGTCTGGAATACATTCTCTCCTTACCTCCACCTTAGAGAGAGTACTTCTCTTCCTTAAAGATGCAGTCCAAACAGCACCTTCTGGGTAAAGCATCCCCAACTGGTAGTGGCCTCCCTCCCAAACTACTTTGTATTTAAATTATATATGTATGTATATGTGTATATATATATGCATATATATATACACACATACACATACATGCATAGAAACATGTAGCATAAATATAAAATAAATAAATATATGTAATATATACACATATGTGCATATATTGCATTTATTCATTCACTTTATATTTATGCTGGTTTTTTTATATGTATGTGTACTGCATATGTATTTGTCTCCTCCATTAGAATGTAAATTCCTTGTTAGTAGGGATTGTTTTTTTCTTTCGTAATTATATTCCTAGTGCCAAGCACAGTGCCTAGCACATAGCAGGGACTTAATAAAAGCTTGCTGATTGACAGATTGTTGAACTACTGGTTAACTATTTGTGTGGCTGACTCTTTGAATCCCATCTCCTAAACCATCATTAGGGGCAGTCATATGAAAAGCAAACTGAAGGCCTGCCCAGGACTGAGAGCCCCTTGTCAGCCTCTGTTTATAATTAGGGATGGCTGGGATGAAGGGAGTGTTTGACTGTGACTTTGCCTTTTAGAGTCTAGATTCATAGGCAAAAGATGCCATGAGACTCTGACTCAGCTCCGGGACAGAATGGTTTTTCAAAGTCTGGACATCTGGGCTCATGGCACCCTCTCCTGACCATCCTAAGGCACCACAGGTCTGTGCTGCTTGAGCTCCCAAGTTCTCAGAGGAAAAAGCTACTCAATAACCCTTTTATTTTGCTCTTTTCCTGTTGCATTCCTCCCAGTGGCTGTTCCAAACTTTCTGGTCTCTCCTCCATCTCCTTGCTCAACCTCCATCCCTCACTCTCTCAGCAGATGAACTCATCTCCTGGTTTCCTACTCAGAAGATTATTTAACTTGCCCTCTGCAACATCTGAGAGCTCCTCCTGTTTCCCTCACCTTCACCCACCCTCTCTTCCTTCCCTCTGATTTTTAAAGAAGTGACCTTTCTCTTTTCCCAGAGTCTCCACTGTTTCATCTACGGACTCCATTCCAGTCTTCCCAGTTTCCTCTGGGACTTTCTTCCATCAATCATTCCTATTCTCTCTTACATTGTTTAACTGATGATTACTTTTCTCATCAAGGTCTCTTGGTTCAAAAAATAAAGGCTTTTCCTTTGAATTAGTCTTCTTAGAAACAAAATAGCAAATGTAATCACAATCTATTACTTTACAGCATCATCAAATGGCAAAAGACATATGATTTCATCACTGAGCCCTGCCTCTTCCTATAGAGATCGTTGACTCTCTGTACTAAAACAATTCTTCCAGTGGGGCCAAATGTCTTTTTAATAAGCCTCTTCTAGCTAAGCTTAGGCTGGTCCTTTATTCAGTCTGTGCTTGAAAACCTTTCAGAGTGTATGCTTTACTGGCAAAGCCTGTGAGATCCTGGGGTCATTTCCACACCATGTTGATGTGTCAGAAGACTTTGGTGGATTGCTGATGTCACTTTTGCTGTTCTAATACTTTCAGGGTCACGGCTTACGGAATTCTATCTGAACTTCTTAGTCTGCTATAGAACATGCTATACAATAAGGTCCCAACATATCGCTCCAGAGTTTGTTTCTTCTTACCACTATTGCCTTACACAGAATAACTCTAGAGGCCTATGGTGTGATTTCCTGAGCCCACCTTCTTCCACATCTTTGTGCTGTCATTTCTACTGCCTTGAATGTCCTACCTATTCCTCTCAATTCCTGCCTCAGTCATCCCTGATAAAAATGATCTTTATTTCTTCTAATAACAGTTTATTTGTAGCTTTTATGTATATACATTCTCTTTTGTATTGTACCTAGATGGGAGTCTTGTATTTTTTCTGTCTCATGGGTCATCTTAGCCATCTACAATAGGAAGAACAAAAGGGATGATATTGCCCAGATTATGGCGTGGGATTAGATAAATGATGAGAAAATAATGTGTGGAGAAGCAATCCAGGCCTCTGAACCTCTAGGACCACCAACATTTTCTTTGCTTCTCCTGGGCCTGCTGCCCATGAATCTTGCCTTGATTAATACAGTAACTAATCACGACCTCAGGAAACTATTGGTTGGGTATGACTCTCATATGAGTAGAGAGGTAGTGAACTCTAGGTGTACAATGAGGTATATACATTGTTAGACATGTTTACTTTGGTTGTATAGCTGTTCTTTGTTGCAAGGAAAGTTTCTTTTTTTAATTAATTTATTTTTAGTTTTCAACATTCACTTTCTTAAGCTTTTGAGTTTTAAATTTTCTCCCCATCTCTGCCTAAGATGGCATGCAATCTGATATAGATTCTACAAATACATTCCTATTAAACATATTTTCACATTAGTCATGTTGTAAAGAAGAATTAGAACCAATAGGAGGAACCACAAGAAAGAAGAAACAAAACAAAAGAGGAAATAAAAGAGCCAATAGTGTACTTCAATCTGCATTCAAACTCCATAGTTCTTTCTCTGGATGTGGATAATATTTTCCATCATGAGACTTTTGGATATGTCTTAGATCACAAGGAAAGTTTCTAATGGAGGGAGAAGTCATTGAGAAGTGATGTGATATAAAAAAGAGCCTCAATAAAACATGCATTATGTAACTCATGGGCCAGGTCCACTCTTCCAACCCCCCAACCTTGAGCTCACGTGGAACCTAAAGTCCAATTCAAGAAGATAATTATCTCTCTTCAGCTCATATCTCCTGCCTAGAGTTACTCAATGAAATGTCCAAAATAAAGCTTAGGTAGAGTTTATGTCTATGTGGTAAATGTGGGTAAATGGGTCCTCAATTCCTGTATAAGTGTTTGAGGTAATACATGTAAATTGGATATAGCACACCCTTGTTCACCCCACAGGAAATGCAGAAAACTCAAAATATTCACAGGAGCCTATAAACGGATATAAAAAAATATAAAGCACTCAGCTTATCAGCTCCCCAGGAAGGAAAAGGAACTTGGAATTGCTATCACAGCAACCTTTGTCATTCTAGTGAGATCTCTTTACCACAGAGCCCTTCCTACACAATCCTCCCAGGAAGTCACCCTACCGTTGTGACTTCCTCCAGAAGGTAACCTTATTTTATAGGCTTCTGAACAAGCCATCAGGCCCTTCCCATTGGACTTCACTGTTTGAGTAACTCATTAGCTTTTTGTCTCTTAAGTAAAATGCTCCTTAGGAACTGAGTAAACAATTATCTTCTTTCTCCAAAGAACACACTGTATCAGGAAATCTCCCCTCTCTAGGTCTGATCCTTTAACCCTTGAACTTGGAAGCTCTTAAACTTGAGCTCAGTGGGAACATATGTCTGCTTCCCCATATGCTTCTGCAGGAACTATAGAAGTGGGCTGGTTATTGTTGCATTCTGGTCTGTGAAAGCTGCTCTCAGAAACTTTAGTTTCTGACTTGTGCTTAGAAGCTATGGACAAATAATTCCTATGTGTAACTCCCATGTGCTGCTACTCCAGAGCAGCCATTTCTTCATGGCACAGGCTTCCCAACCTTCTCCTACCACAGAAGACATGTTTATGCTGCTATGCACTGGCTCACTGGTTTGTTTCCTCAAAATGAGAGAGGGTGGAAAAAGAGGTGGGGAGTTGTATGTGTGTGTGGGACAGATAGAGAGACAGAGACAGAGAGTGGTGGGGGAGACAGAGTGCGAAAAGCAGAGGGAGGGGGAGTAAGGGAAGAAGGAAGGGAGGGAAGAATATTAGGGAGGGAGAAGGAAGGAAGGAAGGAAGGGAGGGAGGGAAGAATATTAGACTGGAAGTAAGAAGACCTGGATTCAGATTTCAGATTTACAATTAATTCACTCTGGGACAGGGGTGGGGAACCTGAGGCCTGGAGACCACATGTGGCCCTCTAGGTCTTCAAGTGCGGCCTTTTGACTGAATCTAAGCTTCTCAGAACAAATCCCCTTAATAAAAGGATTTGTTCTGTAAAACTTGGACTGAGTCAAAAGGCGGCACCCAAGGACCTAGAAGGCCACCTATGGCCTCAAGGCCACAGGTTCCCCACCTCTGTTCCGGGACCTTTCAGCAAATCCTTAAGGATCAAAGATTTAGACACTAGAAAGAACCCTAGAGATAATCTAGTCTAACACTCTCATTTTACAGATGGGTAAAATGAGGCTTAGAAACAGGAAGTGACTTGTCCAAGCTCAAAGTAGTAACAAAGCCATATTTCAAACCTGTGTCTCCTGATTCCAAATCCAATGCTCTTCCAATTGTATCGCAAACTCTTAATTTCTTCCTCTGTAAAATTTGGAAAGGGAGTAGAGAGGGTTAGACTAGATGGTTTTTTGAGTTATCTTTTCTTTCTCTGTCCATCCCTCCCTTCTTTCCTTCCTTCCTTCCTTCCTTCCTTCCTTCCTTCCTTCCTTCCTTCCTTCCTTCCTTCCTTCCTTCCTTCCTTCCTTCCTTCTTTCCTTCCTTCCTTCTTTCCCCAAGGCTCTATTCTATGACTCTAGTGTTGTAGAATGGGTCTCTAGGGAAAAGGGGAGTGAGGAAGGAGGGGACACGTGTTTTTTCTGTATCCAGAAAGAATAGAAGGAGCAGTGAGTGACCCGAATGCCTGAAGACGCCAGTCTGACCCAAGGGTACACTTTCAGCAGATTCTTTGTCTCCTTGGTCAAATATGAAGAAGGAATAGTGGGAACCTTCACACGTTCTTCCTTCTGCCACCAACCCCCCGTTGCCTGGGACTTTTCCACTTCTTGTTGTTTTCCAATCCTCTGACATCCTGGGAAACTCCCCGGCACACCCGCTGACAGCACAGATTAATAAATTAGTGTGGTGTGTTTTCTGCCCCAATTATCTTCGTCATTCGGGGTGCAGCCTCCACCTCTCATCTGCCTGGCTGCAGCAGTCCCCTGGGCTGCCCGGGCTGACCCACCCTGGAGAAGATGCCAGAAATATCACTCTTCAGAAAACAAAGCAGTTAAGGGAATTGGGTGTTTATGTCCAAGCTTCAACTGTTCCCAGCAGCCTATTGCCATGCATCTGCATATGTGACCTCATGCTGTACCCATGTATATGACCTTATTCTGCGTGTCTATATATATGACCTCATACTATGTATATTTCTATAGAACTTTATGCCATGTGTCTGCTCACATAATTCCAGACAACTGGGACTCACCTTCTTTATGATTGCCTCAGGAAAAAACAGAAGAATCATTGGTCAAGGCAGCAAAAACAGCCTACCTCCTTTGCAAATGACCCAAAGGACCCATAGTCCTGAACAGGCAGGTCCCTCCCTAGAAGCAATGGAGGAAAATCACAAAGAAATAAATTTTGGTTTGAGGTAAGGGAAAACTTCTGAGTGACTAGAGCTATCCAAAAGTAGAATGGGCAGCCTTGAGATAAAGTGGGCTCCCACTCTCTGGAGGTCCTCAAGAAAAGGTTGGACGACCATGTTAAGAGAAGGTTAGAGTTGAGATTCTTGTCCAGATACAGGGTGAATTAGGAGAGCTAAGTGAGCTAAAACCTCTTCCAATTACGATATTCTGTGATTTTTCCTCCAACATCACTCCTTAACAGCATAATTGGTCAATTCTGTTCAAAGGCGAGGAGTTGTGGGGTCCCAGGAGTTCGAGAAACAAAGCCATTCACAACTGAGCATACCTGAAAGTATAGGCTTTTTCATGCCCATCTGGGACAACTGGTATATTTCTAGGACTTAGATGACAGAAATGAGTGACTCCATGTGTGACCACTGATTGACCCACCTATGTGCTGGGAAGTTCCTATATACCCAATACTGGTTTAGTTACCTATATTTAGGTGAGGGATCAAGATTATGATCTTAATCAGTTTAGCATACTTCCTCTAATCCAGGGATACAAGATTAGCAAACTTTCCTAATCACAATACCCTTGTGGTCAATGGGGGTGGGGGTGGGGATAGTCCAGATGACCTGCTGATTGACTGCCCCAAAGGCCCCTCCCACTTGGTCCTTGGGAGGAAATGCCCAGCAACAATTTTATATATATCCCATAGTATGCCTATACCACCCCTTGGATTGCCCATGGAGCCACCTTCTTCCCTGAATATTCTTGCCTGAATAAACTACTTGACTTGGGATCCTTGGATCATTTATGTTTCTTTTTAGTACCTTATCCACAATCTCCTCATACCATCTTTGGAACAGAAGTTCCTCATAAGGAGATATTTCTATTTGTATTTGTCATGTAAAACTACTAGTTTGTGATACATGCTCTGATGGTGTCGAGGCACCCAAGTTTGTGACCTTGAAGTCATCTTTGCCTCTCTCTTCTCCCTCATCTACCATATCCAATCAGTTGCCAGATCTGATGAAATCTATCTCCCACCCCATGTGAAAGGTGAAGAACATATTTTCCCTCTCTCTCCTTCAAAAATTTATTTTTTTTTCTTCCTGGGTACTGTGTACACTGAACAGATTTTCATATTTAAATGTTTCCCTTGGTGTCTGTCCCCTCCCCATAGATCCTTGGCCACGAGCAGGAAAGGAGTAGGGAATGCTTTACCTATTTGCAAAATTGATATCAACATATGAGTGATATGTATATACGTAATGAGGGACCCTGGCACATAGTAGGTGCTTAATAAATGTTTATTGACTAATTGATGACTAGCACATCTGCAGAGCTCCTGGGACTGTACCTCTCCATGTGGAAAGGGAGGGAGCCTCCTTCTGGGAGAATACTGATGAGTCAGAGAAGTACTTTGGCGACACTAGAGAGTAAGCAGACATTCTGTAACTGGTTCCATCCAGCTAACCATAGTTCAAAAGGGAGGCTCTTTGATGATTGGTTTTGGGGGCATTCCAAAAGACTTACATGCGTCAGTTACTTGTTCTTTGCCTCTTTCTGCCCACCATTTTCAGCTGCGCTCTGGTGGCATGACAGTGCCGCATGAGAGACAATACTGTAAATGGAAAAGCCGTGGAGCCTTCTTCCCTCCTCCTCTTCCAGGGCCAAGCAGCCCACTAGAAATGGGGCCTCCTGGGCTTTTTCATTTCTTATTTTTCATTCCAGGTGAAGAAAGAATAGGTTTATGATCTTGGTCAGGAATAGGAGCCATAGTAATCTGGGAGTCAGAATTCAATCATGGTATGACAGCCAACTGAGTATGAATGCCCCAAAGAACAAAGAGTGATTTTCAGGCATGGCCTTTGGGAGGACCACTCTGCAATAGATTTGTCTGGCTGTTATGCCACATCTGGACATGGACTCTGTGAGACCAATGTTATGAAGAAATTGAGCTAAGTTTTTTGAGCCCCAGGGACCAGAGAGGTATAGGAGATAGTATGTCCTTGAGATTTTGGAGAAAATATTTGTATTTTGGAGAAAGTGTTTGTAAAATATCTATCCCTTTGTAAAAGCCATCTGCTGTTAAGTGGTTAAAATAATACTGAGAGCTAGTCATAGATCCCTAACAATAGGAGGAAACAACTGGTGGGGGCTCAAACCATTGGGAAAAGAGATACCAATAAACTCCTCAGTGTACCCTGGAATCCTAAGGGTTGGTGTAGCTTGTCTCACCCTAAGAGAGTGGGGCCAGAATGCACATGTTTACACATACATTTACATATATATGCATATATTTGTAAGTATATATATATATATATACACATACATATGCATGCATACATATACTTATGTATATCAATAAAGTCATCTTTATGGAGTTCCTCAAAAAAGGGTTTGCTACAGAACAAAGGGGGGGGGGACAGAGCAGCCTATAAGTGGGCAAGTCTTTTTCCAGTACTTTCAAAGTTCTAATGTATTTTGGAATTTTCCGGAGATTGAACTACCCAGTGATATTTTTTTTGTCTGATCTTGACCTCAAAGGGGGCTGGGGGCAAGGGAAGATGAGAACAAGCAAGTGCAACACAGAAATAATCAGAATGGAAGAAAGGCTGTGACTTGGTGGACAGGTGGGACGATGGCTGAGATTAAAGGCAGAGAAGCGTCCCACTCACATGGAGTCTACATGCTGAACTTTGTCATTATAGCTAGATTGACAGATTAAGCAAACACTGGGAAGCCAAGGGCTGCCTTGCATTGATTTTCCCCACTGTGCTTTCCTAGGAGGGCACAGACTCTCTCAACTCTTACCTGTCCTGTTCACATGCATTACCCATTTCCTCATGTGGAGGTGGATGAAGCAGAAGCCAACTCTGCTGTTATTCACTCCCCATTCCCCTGCTCACAGCAGCAGAATATGAATGCTTTTTAAAACTGCTACCACTTATGTACTTGTTTTAGATCTGTTCTGAATTTGTCATGAATATGTAAGAGAGTCCTGTCAAAGATATCTTTAGGAAGACAAATAGTCTTTTATCTCTCATCAGTCTTCTCTCTCTGAGGCATTTCCTAATGATAGACTGCAAAATGTTCTTTGCTGAGCTGTGAGAAGTAAACCACATGATTCTAAGTATTTTCACAATATTTGTGTGATATGCATTAAGATCCAGATGGCCTTTGAATCTACCTAGTCTGCTTACTTGAATGCTAGCAGTGAGACTGGGAACTGAGGGAGGACAAAACCACACACAGATTTAACTCTTTTTGACTTTCTAGTGAATGCTTTGGGAATTTGAAGGTATCTGATCTTACTTTTTCTGTCAGAAACCTAAATAACAAGGAACCAACTCCTGAATTGGTCCCAATCACCCAGGTTCTGACAGGGTCCAAGGAGAGTTGGGTTGGGGGAGGGGTAGGAGTGGGTCAAGGTTGTCCTCTTTGGAACATCACCCTCAAGCATTTCTGAACATCTGCAGAAAATATGCCTTAGCAGCTTTTAGCCAAAAGGAGTAGCATTAAGACCTGCCCTCCCCCCTCCAAAGTCCTTGTTCCTACTAAGAACCTACTTTGGATCAGTCATTTGGGAATTTTTCTAAACCTCCATGAATCTACTTACATTTCCAGTATGTATATCTTCTCAGATCAGTTGATTTGCAGGTGATATTGTACTAATCACATAACCCCTCCTCCCCTTGGCCAAACTATAAAATATGCTCAGTGAAATCTATAGTGAAAGGAAAGAGATCCATGGATCTTTCAGTCAATTGTGAAATGATAAAGATGGTCCATTGTTGAACATCACTTGCAAAAGCCTATTTGTTCCCCACTAATACCTGCATCAAGGGTACTCTGTTATCATTGTTCAGTTGTTTCCATTAGAGCTGACTCTTTGTGACCCCCTTTGGGTTTTCTTGGTAAAGGTACTGGAGTGGTTTGCCATTTCCTTCTCCAGTTCATTTTACAGATGAGGAAAGTGAGGCAAACAGGATTAAGTGACTTAGCCAGCATCACACAGCTAGTAAGTGTCTGAAGCTGTATTTGAACTCAGGCCTTCTGACTCCAAGCCTGATGCTCTATCCACTGTGTCACCTAGCTGTCATGTTGGTACATCCTAGACAGAAACTGCAGATGAGTAATGAACTGTGTCCTGAACTTAGTAAGTTAGAAGGAGATCAGGCTGGATCACACTTGTGAAATGGGACACTATTTCAATAATTTGAAGTTGCTTGCTATGGCAAAAACCTACCTCTTTAACATCAGTTTTCTCAATGATACCACATAGTTGTGAACTGTGGAACATCATGACTTCAGAAGAATTAAAATTACAGAGAACCCAAAATGACATAGAAAATGCATGGTTAATAGAATCTGACTATATACTACATTGCCAATGATAACTTCTATAAGAAAAGTAGCATAGAAGCCATTATGGAGGGTATTAATGAATGGAAAAGGAGGTGATCTGGCCATAGAATAGGAATGAGAGGTAATGGACACAGTCCAAGCAGTTCCCTTGAAATACTAAAAGAATAAGAAGATGCCTTCAGCACATTAGGAGGATCCTCTATAAGGGCTTTACGGGGAAAAAAAGGGCAATAATACTAAATAAGAAGGAATGGAAGACCATGGTCTGCACAGAGGGAAAAGTTACCACATTGAAGCAATGATGTATCCAGTATCAAAGAACACTTTCAGAGGTTATGAAGTGGATAGAGTGTTAGATCTGGAGTTAAAAAACTTGAGTTTAAATCTGTCCTCAGAAACTGACTAACTGTGTGACCAGGGGTAAATCAACTGAACCCTCTCAACAACATCAACAAAAACAAAAACAACAGATCTCTTGTGATACTGAGTTCCATGAGTTTACTCCTGTGACTGAGAAAACCTTTATTTTTGGAGGGGTTGGAAATAAGGGTGCTAGTGTCAACTGTGAATACCATTATTTGTAATATCTTCATAGAGTAGCATTTTGGATCCAGTAATACCTCATTAACCCATTAATCACCAAAAGAAAGGAGTGGTGGAAAAAGGGGAAATACTTTCCTTGTGTGTAAAATGGGGGTGATAATAATATTGATATTAGTAATACTGATCAATATCAATGATACTAATATTCAGTTCAGGTACCACTTCCCAAACAAGACCTTGCCTGATCCTTCCAGGTATGTTTTAAAATTTTAGATCTCTCTGACCATTCCCTCCTCTTTTAATCACTAAGTTTTAGTAGGAAATTAGATTGCAAAGGAGAACCTGGGAGTCATATACAAAGCATTCCAAAGATCAAAGGAGTATAATTTACAAATTGTATCATATATTAATTAAAATTTATATCCTGGTAATATGTGCTGAATCAGGAGAAATCACCTAGGCACTGCTTGTCAAGGTCTCTGTTCCTACGACATGTAAATTCTAGACAAAATCCAGACTTCCATAGTTCCAGAGCAGCAAAACATCAAAAAGAGGCTGATAACTTTGGGATGATGACTTTGAAGTTTTACTGATAACTTTGAGATGATTTGTATGTGTAAATGAACTAACCCCAAGGTGGCACAGATAGGAGTTGGTCTGTTTTTACCAAAAAACCTATAAAAATGAGACCTCAGACTCCTGCCTCCCGGCCCTTTTCCATTTCCATTGGGTCCATGATCTCTAGTGCTCCCAACTCTAATCTATGATTATGTGAGTGATGTTCTCTGCCTCTCTTCCTCCCTATCTTTTTCCCCATGCTGCCTCCCTTCACTATCCCATTCCCTGTCCCCATGTCGCAATTTGCCTTGGTATCCCTTCCCACTTTTTGCCACTGCTTTCTGTGCCTTATTAAAATGTGATTGCTGCCCCATTTCCCACTTGCCAATCATGGTCTTTCCCAGCAAGTACTATTTCATAATTTTATAATTTCATAAATTACCAATTCAAGGTATTAGTTTTCCTCATTATCTCATGAAAATACTTTTTATGTACTCTACAATATATATGTATGTATATATATATGCATATATATAATATTTATCTGTATATGTGTTGTTTTCTCCCAATTGAAAGCAAGCTCCTTGAGGGCAGAAATCATTAACCTAGGATACTGCCAGCCATATAGTAGGCATTTAATAAATTCAAGTTTAATTTAATTAAATTGACTACCTCGTGGAATTTATTGTGAGGATTAAAGGAGAGAATGGATGTGAAAACATTTGGTAACTATGAAGTATTATGTAAATATAATTGTAGTTGTGGTCCAATCAACTTTAGACCCACCTTACCAGATTTAAAGCACTGGATTTGTCTGGTTTGCTTTTGCCTCCATTCGTTTCAAAATTGAGAAATATTTGAAGTTCACTTAGTCCCAGGGATTCAGTTGTTCACTGTGTAAACAGACCCAGGCGAAGGAAAGCATTTGAACAGTAATGCATTTAATCACGATAAAATGCATAATAAACCAACTTACTCCTGCGACTAAGAAAACCTTTATTTTTTGAAGGGGTTGGAAATGAGGGTGCTAGTATCAACTGAGAATACCTTTATTGTTAATATCTTTATAGAGTAGTACTTTGGAGCCAGTAATATCTCATTAACCCAAAAGAATAGTAAACCAGGGGTAGGTAGGTGGCACAGTGGATAGAGCACTGGCCCTGAAGTCAGGAGGACCTGAGTTCAAATCCAGCCTCAGACCAAACACTTGACACTTACTAGCTATGTGACCCTGGGCAAGTCACTTAACCCCAATACCCTAAAAACAAAACAAAACAAAAAAACAAAAAAAGAATAGTAAACCAACAGAAAACAATCTTGGCCATATTCCTAAATGAGTACATTTATATTAGCCTTCTCCCTAAAGTAGGCTTTCCCGCAATAGATTCCTAACTCCCTTAGAGAAGGGAGGCAGGATGTGGAAGTTTGGAATCTTCAGTATAGACAGCCTTTACATTTCTGCTTGAAAAATGTCCCTGGCAGTATCTGCAACCTTCTTTCTTAACTCCCTTTCTTCATGAAACTTCCAATTAGCTCACCTTACGAAATAAGTATCACTACCAGTTGCTACTATTCGCAGAAGAATCTCACTAAGCCTCCTCCACCTCGCGGCAATCCTACCTGAATCTTCAAAAATCTCTTTTCCAATTCCCTGCCCTAGGTATGCAAGGCCTCATGGGAAATGGAATCCTTTGTTCTTTTCCACTAGGCATTTACACTCCAGGCCCGGGGAATTTGGGGAAATGTGCAAGGAAAAAAAAAAACAAACAAACCAAAATCCAAAAAACCTCAAACCTTATTAATACTGAAAAAGGTCACTGAGAGAATATCAATAACTAATAATGATAATAATGGTAATAGCATTTATATAACATTTTAAAGTTTGGAAAATGCAATATATTTGTGTGCCTACACACATATACAACATACCCATATATGTATGTGTACACATGTATACACAAATATGTATGTGTATATGTGTATTTGCATATTAGTCATCAACTATTGACCTATGCTCAATCTCCTATTTATGCAGACATTTTTGTGGAAGTTATTTATACTGGAATGCAGAGTACATGGCAGCTAGGTGACACAGTGGATACAGCATCAGGCTTGGAGTCAGAAGGTCTGAGTTCAAATACAGTTTCAGACACTTACTAGCTGTGTGATGCTGGCTAAGTCGCTTAACCCTGTTTGCCTCACTTTCTTCATCTGTAAAATGAGCTGGAGAAGGAAATGGCAAACCACTCCAGTACCTTTACCAAGAAAACCCCAAAGGGGGTCACAAAGAGTCAGCTTTAATGGAAACAACTGAACAATGATAACAGAGTACCCTTGATGCGGGTATTAGTGGGGAACAAATAGGGTTTTGCAAGTGATGTTCAACAATGGACCATCTTTATCATTTCACAATTGACTGAAAGATCCCACTGTGCTTGTGGTTTGATATGAAAAAGCATTTGACTTGGTAGAGCCAAACTGTACTACTACCTTCCCAGTTAGTTTTCAATAAAGTGTCTGTTATATAAGGTATCATTATTATTATTAGTAGTAGTAGTATTATGATTATTATGTTAATATGACTAGAAAAGGAGGCTGGTCAATCATGTAATGAAAGTGAACAATAACAGATGGATAGATGGAGCAGTGCCCTTGTAAGCACAAAACTTGAAAAGAATCAGAGGAAGACTTCCATTGGGTCTTGGCTTTGAGAATCATCTCTACAGAGAGTTTACTCAAAGATGTAAACAAGAATGGAACAGAATGCAAACATGGGGATGTATTATAGTCTGTATGGCTCTGGAAGAGAAACATTTATCCTGGCTGAGCGATTGAGGTCATCTCTACTTTTTTAAAAAAATTTTATCCCCGAGGGGCTGCATACACACAGGATGAACCCTTACTTAACGTTTTTCCTACCCCAGTGATGAGTCTATGGCTGTAATCACTTGGCTGCACTCTGAGTGTACAGACAGGGTGAGCCTCTCCTCCCCAGACATAAGATATCCTGGCCTGTCTGACTCTACTGACCAGGGAGGAGAGTTCCTGGACTGTACATTGGGACAATCCCCAAGCTGGGTTCTAGGCCTAGATACATTGCCTTCCTGTTTCACTGATAAGGAAGACACACTATCATCTGGTAGGCAGCATTTAGACCAGAAAATATCCAGAGGCCTTTCTTTCCTATTCTCTCTTTCCCACTCCTAAGAATTCTTATCTCTGGCTCACTGATTTGCTTCTTTCTCTGAGCCTTGGGGTACATCTTCTCCAGGGCACATCCCTCCCTTTGAGTCATCCCTCCTCCACCTCTGTTTTCCTGACAATTTCAAAAGCAGTTGGTCCTGGGATTTCCCAACCAAGATTATCCCTCAGCACTGATTTTACCTCCTTACATTCAGAATGTGTTCTCCTCCTCCTCCTCTCCCGCCCTTGTCTTGTCCTCCCTTCTTCTCCTTTTACCTCTTCCCTCTTCTCCCTCTTTCCCTTCCTTCTCCCCCTCTTACCCATACACTTCAGGTTGTAAGAATGCTGGGAAATTCCAAGAGGTTGTCCTACTCCCACACAGTCATTCCAGCACCGCCAGATACTGTTAGAGCCTCTCCCTACCTCCTCCCAGCCTTATCTCTGAGGCTCCTCACACATACCCTTTCCCAAATTCATTATGTTACAGTGGGTAAAGTCCTGGTGATTTGGAGGCAGAGGACGTGGGTTTAGTTCCCAGCTTTTCCATTTTCTACCTATGTACTTACTACTAGCTTAAATACCATGTCCTATACAAGGCTTTATCTGTTTTCTCTCTACCTCTCCCAGCTTCTAGTAGTTATCCCATGAGAAATTATCTTGTATACCTTGTGGCTCAGGGTTCCCCACAGAGGGACTCTAGATTCACATGACTCAGGTTTGATCTTGGGGAGGCCTGACCCCAGAGGGGTCACTTTCTCCCTCTGACTCTGCACCTAACTCAATCTCAAAACAAAGCTTAGGTATGGCTCATGTCTAGGGTTTGGTAACAGGATCTTCTCACAAAGGTATAGGGGTATGAGACATGGTATGGTTTTTTATTTCCTCCATCTCTAAAACTGCATAACATGTATAGACATACATGAACAAATATTTGAAGGGGACATAAAATACTCAAATTGCCCATTAGTCAGTCAGTCAATAGGCTTTTATTAAGCACCTACTATGTGTCAGACCCTGTGCTGAGCATTGGGGATATGAACAGAAAAAAAAAAAGACAGTCCCTGCCTTCAAGGATCTTTCAATCTAATGGGACAAGACAATATACAAAAGAAAGCTGAAAATATTTTGGGGGAGGTACCTGAGGAAACATGGTGGAGAAACCAAAAGAAGACCAAAACGAGTGCAGCAGGGTGGGGAATGAAGATGTGTCTGAGGAGACGTTAGTTACATTTATGATGATACTGCCCGTGGAAGGTCAAGATCCTTTGAGAGCCTTCTGAACAGATATTTCCCATTCGCTTCAGACTTGCACCTTACTAGCCACTCACAGCAATTATTATAGAGGATTGACAAAGTCCAGATCTCTCAGTCACTTCTTGGAATGACTTTAGTCTTTTACTTGCAAGAGCCTATTAGCTGTTCTCTTCTCTGAGAATTGTGAGAGGAAGAAAATCTTCCTCTTGGTGGCTGATGTCTGACTGAATTTCAAAAACTTTCAAACTCAGAATAACATAGAAAGTGACCCCAAGTCAGTAAAACATTCCTTTTTCAAGTTGCTGGTCCTAGTCCTGCACACACACACACACACACACACACACACACACACACACACACACACAGGCAGAAGAAGGCTGCTAGAAATTACAATTTTAAGAAAAGTCAGTTTCTACTTATAGCAGCTTTTTGTGGTGGTAAAGACTTGGAAATTGAGGAGATGCCCATCAATTGGGGAATGGTTGAACAAGTTGTGGTATATGAATGTAATGGAATACTATTGTGCTGTAAGAAATGATGAGCAAGCGAACTTCAGAAAAACCTGGAAAGACTTGTATGAACTGATGCTGAGTGAAATGGGCAGAACCAGGAGAACATTGTACACAGGAACATCCACATTGTGGGATGACTGACTTTGATAGACTTGGCTCTCCTCAGCAATGCAAGGATCTGGGACAACTCCAAAAGTCTCATTCTGGAAAATGCTATCCACATCCAGAGACTATGGCATCTGAATACAGATTGAAGCATACTATTTGCTCTTCTTTTTTTCTTCTTCTGTTTTTTATTTCTTCTTTCTTATGGCTCCTCCTATGGGTTCTAGTTCTTCTTTAAAACATGATTAATGTGAAAATATGTTTAATAGGAATGTATATGTAGAGCCTATATCAGATTGCATGCTGTTTTGGGGAAGGAGGGGGAGAAAATTTAAAACTCAAAAGCTTATGGAGGGGCAGCTAGATGGTGCAGTGGATAGAGTTCTGGCCTTGGAGTTAGCAGGACCTGAGTTCAAATCCAGCCTCAGATACTTGACACTTACTAGCTGTGTGACCCTGGGCAAGTCACTTAACCCCGATTGCCTCACCAAAAAGCAAAATAAATAAATAAAAATAAAAAGCTTATGGAAGTGCATATTGATAACTAAAAATAAATTAATTAATTAAAAAAAGAAATGTCAGTCTCCAGGCAAGCACATGCCTCCACCTGCCTTGTGCTTCTGCTGAAAATGACCATTGAGGCTGTGGTAGGATGGAGAAGAAACACTTCTGTCTCTCTAGAAATTGAAAGGAGACAACTTACTTGTAAAGAGTCTTAAAGTTGAAAGTATTTCCACACCTCATTTTCTAGATTATGGGGTTGGGGCAGGGGGATAGAGAGGGAGAGGGTTCTCCCTATAAGAGTTTGTCCTCTCAGGTCCAAACTAACTATTATGATGTAGTCTCAGTCCCTGGTAAATCAGAGGAGTTTCTTCTGAATTCTAGGGTACATATCTAACTCCATGGGAAGTATCCCTTCTAATAAAGGTCAGCTCATATGATTCCATGAAAAAGATTAGGAAACTTTTTGAAACCTATGTATGTAAATTTGTTGTCTCCCTCAATAGAATGCAAGTTTTCTGAGAATAAGGACTATTTCATTTTTGACTTTGTATTCTCAGAACTTAGCACAGCACCTGGCATATAGTAGGCATTTAATAAATGCTTATAGATTAACTAGTTAATTGAAAGATCTCTCAGAAACTGGTTTGGTGGTGGTTGGGGTGCTATGAGGTGTCAAAGTCTTCACCCTCATTTATGAGACATTCATGTGGCTTCCCCCCACTTCCTTTACTCTCTTCCCTCTTTCTTTTTCTACTCTTTATGTTGAAATGTTTGTGTTTATTGGAAATGAAGTCCACAACAACAACAAAAAAGTATAAAAAAAACCCTACCACACATCCTGATTTCTAGTCATTTTAGAAATAGCCATTTTTTTGCTTTGCTTTGCATCGCAGAGCTTCTAGGATGGAAGGGTTTCTAGTACACTTTTAGAGAACTTTATGAGCCTTTTTTCTCTCTCATCTCAGAACTCCCATCCAGGGAAACTAGAAAAATCTATGCATGCTACTTCAATTCCCACCCCAGTATGCAGAGATTAACTCTCTGTTTGAGAGCACATGGTTCACAACATTAGAAAAGGAAATTTTTGGTGGTTTTTTTGTTTTTACTTTTAGAGATGCTTGAACTCTTCCTATTAAACCTGTCAGCAGGGTACCTATCCTTTTATAGAATGCAACTCCAGGGGAAAACTCCCTTATTTCCCCTAATACTTTTTACCTTTAGGGATTTTACATACCTAGTTTTGATCCCTATTTAACCTAAAATGTGGGAGCCTTGTTTCCATCTACTTGTTACACGCAATCCCTCATTTATGGTCTTTATATGTAAGAGACTTTATACACACACATATGTATATGCCTATGTATGTGTGTATATATATATATATTTATATATATATATATGTATATATACATATATAAATTTCTCAAAGTCATAGAGTCCTAAACACGAAGGCTTCTTTTGTGGAGCCCCCACTACCCCTAAGTCCTGCCTCAGGGGGTGCTCTATGCCTCCCTCTGTCTTTGTCTCTCTCTATATGTCTCTATCTGTCTCTGACTCTGTTTCTCTCTGTCTCTCTGTCTCTCTCTTCCCCCTCCCCTCCACTCCTTTTACTTCTTGTTTCTTCATGGCTCTGTATCATGGTAATGTGGTCATCCACCAGTTTCTCTAACAGGCAAAGGCAAGTCTCTGGAGTCCCCCAATCTTTTGATGCCGTATCTCTGGTGTGAGATGATGGCAAAACCTCTGGAGTTTTTTCCTCACTTCCCAATCCCCATCTCTGCCCTTCTGCCCGGCTACTTTCAGGCAAGAACAGATTGTTGTTTGTCCTTTGTTCTTGAAGAGAACCAATGACATCAGGAAGGTATCTTGACTTCCAGGTGAAGTTAAGTGAGGAAGAGCTGTGCAAAATCACCAGCCTCACTCTCTCCTCCACAGCCATCTGGGTCCAGTGCCAAGACATAGATCAGGAGGACTGGAGATAGCCCAGGATGCAGTGGGAGATCTTGGCCCTTTTTAAGCTAAGGTCTTTCCTAGCTCTCAGTTTGTCTGAGGTAACACTCAATTAGTGATTAAGAATAGGTAAGAAATGAAGTAAAAAATGGCCTCTTTTACCTGCTTAAAAAAAATCAATCTGGGAGGGGAAGACCCTCAGAGTTTCTAGCCAGAACAGAAACAACTGCTATTTATACTCACTCTGAGCCATCAAAACCCAAACCCAGCTTGGGCTGGGACCCATCATTGGCCAATCAGTGAAAGCCAGAGTGATATGGGTTCAAGGCATAGTCAAATAGCTCCATTTGAATCCAAATGGGCTTCATCAAAGCCTGGTCCAATAGAGCTCTATTTTTAGAAATTTATATTCCTTTGGGGAGAGCACCCACATGTAAGTGTATGATTCCCCATGTGGAGGGAGGAAGGGAGGGAGGGAGGGAGGAAGGAAGGAAGGAAAGAAGGAAATAAGGAAGGAAGGAAGGAAGGAAGCAAGCAAGCAAGCAAGCAGCACTGCCCAACTGGTACTGACCAGTTGGGTCCTCAGTGGATCAGCTACTACTACTCACAGATTGTTGTTTGTCCTTCGTTCTTGAAGAGGACCAATGACATCAGGAAGGTCTGACTATCTTCAGGCAAGAACAACATTCATTTGGAAAGAGAGTAAAGGGGTTAAAGGACCCAGAATGTCTATGAAGGATGAAGGCAAGGCTGATGCTAATTACAGATCATCAAAAACTTTTAGTGGCTTTTCACTACCTATTACTTATTGAATAATTTCTTAGCCCTGTTTCAGCCCCAACTTATTTGTTGTTGTTCAGTTGTTTTTCAGTCTGACTCTTCATGACCCCTTTTGGTGGCAAAGATACTGTAGAGGTTTGCCATCCTGCTCCAGCTCATGATGAGGAAACTGAGGCCAACAGGGGTAAGTGACTTGCCCAGGGTCAAATAGCTAGTAAGTATCTGAGGCCAGATTTGAACTTAGGAAAATGAGTTTTCCTGACTCCAGGCCTGGCATTCTATCCACTGCATGACCTAGCTGCCCCTAACGCCAACTTATACTTCTAGCTTTTTTTTTAAGTCCATATCTATGATTTCATTAATACAAGGAGCTCCCTAGTAAGGAAATTCTCTTTACCAATGCCAAACAGAAACTCTTCTGCAGCTTGGAGACTATAGGTTAAATGACCTGCCAGGGTCACACAGCCAGTATTATGTCAAAGGGAGGATTTGAAACTATATCTTTCTGACTTGGAGCCCTGATCACTGACCACTTCACTGCACCAGCCTTATCTCCAACATATTTCTTAACATTATCCTCTAGATAATCTCACTGTGGTGTGGAAGTAACCCTGGGTTCTCAAGAGCTGGGCCAATGAGGCCCAAGCTCTGACACATTCCATCATGCTGGAAGGTTTTGAGTATGGTCTTGGCAGTAAATCACATCTGTTTCCTAAGCACAGCCTAGCACGGGGAAAACTCACATCACACCCATACCTGCTTCCCTCACCATGGCTCAGAACGTTCAATCTCCCTTCACCCTTGTTTCTATCCTCCGGTGGCTGCTTATACTTTGTTTAGAATATAAAGTTCTTGATGGTAGGGACTGTTTTCCACTTTCTTCATATCCCCACCTTAGCATTTTTTTCTTGGTATATGATAAATGCTTAATTAAGTGCTTCTTGACTGACTGTTTTTCCTAATGTCTCAATGTTTTTCCTGTTTCTAAGGAAACAAGGTGGGGGGATGCAATGCAGAGGGCAGCAAGAAGGGGTATGAGATAAAAACTTCTTCTTGTGGTCACTCTTCTGATTAAGAAATCGTTGTACGTGATTAAAGCAGAAACCTTAGGATGGAGGCTAAGTGGGGACCAGGAGTGATATGACAAAGGATCAAGAGCCAAGTCCTTACAGAGGAGACATGAACTCACACCACCACCTGCTGGCTAAATCTTTACTTTAACTAATATGTTCTAGTCCCTAGTCCTTCTGACTTGGAGGTGGCCAAAACATCCAGCACATCTGGGGGCTGAGGCTCAAGCTAGAGACATAATAACAGCACCTCCCTTGCTGGGTTGTTGTGAGAATCAAATGAGATAATAATTACAAAACACTAAGCACAGCATCTGGCATATAGTAAGTGCTATATAAATGCTAGTTGTTGTTATTATTTTGGTATTATTGATCATACAGTATTTTGAGCAACACTTTAAGATTCAAAGTTGCAGAGAAGGTACCGATATGTGTGGAAGACAGGGTCTACTCATCAGGAATTCCCTAAATATGTTTGGCCAGAAACAATGGAGTCAACTCATAGAACTGTTATGAGGCTTAAATGAGGTATGGGTTTGAAGACCTCAAAATGTCCGCTATTGCTTTTACCAGCTTTGTGACTAGCCCAAGTTACTCAGCTCCTCAGGGCCCTGGCATCCTAACACAGGGGTAAGGATAAAACAGCATAGCCTGGAATATAGAGTTAGGAAGTTGGCTATACCCGAGCTGTGTGCCTAACTCTCCAAGGTTAGGAGTTAAAAAAGAAATGCTGCCCTGCCTGGGTAGAGGAAGGTTCAACACTAGGACTTCCCTAGACCCATGGAATAACAAGGCTGGAACACACACACACACACACATTACACAAACATATATACCCAAACATATGCATATACATACACATGTGCACTACCTAGTACAGGTAGGTGTCTCAGTGGCTACAGTGCTGGACCTTGAGTCAGGAAGATGAAATCAAATCCAGCCTCAGGCACTTACCAATCATGTGATCCTGGGCAAGTAACTCAGCTTCTGTCTGCTTCAATTCCCTCTTATATAAAATGAGGATAATAGCATCTACCTCTTAGCTTGTTGTGAAGCTAAAATGAGATATTTGTAAAGCACTTTGCAAATCTTAAAGAGCTATATAAATGTTAGCTGTTACTGTTACTATTACTCACCACCTACTTCACATGGTTGTTGTGAATTGGCAATCAATCAGTAAATATCTATTAAGTAAGTGCCTAGTATGTGCTAGGCATTGAGGAGTCAAAATCAGGGAAAAGACAGTCCTTGCCCTCAAGGAGCTGACAATCTAATGGGGGAGACAACATGCAAACAAATATATACAAAGCAAGCTAGATATAGGATAAATTTCAGTTGTTGTTATTATTCTCTAGTTTTCAGGTCTTGTCCAACTTTTTATGATCCCATTTGGGGTTTTCTTGGCAAAGATACTGGAGTGGTTTGCCATTTCCTTCTCCAGCTTATTTTACAGAAGAGAAAACTGAGGCAAACAGGGTAAATGGGAAATAATCAATAGAAGGAAGGCTTTCTGTAGAAGGTAGGATTTTATTTGGGATTTAGAGGAAGTCAGAGTAATCAGTAGGCAGAGCAGAGGAGGCAGAGGCATAGGGGACAGACAGAGAAAGTATTCAGAGCAGAGAGATGGAGTGTCTTGTTCATGGAACATCCAGGAAGCCAGTGTCACTTGATGGAAAAGTAAGTCTTGGGGAGTGAGGTGTAAGAAGACTGAAAAGGTAAGAGGGCTTTGGATGCCAAACACAGCCTTTTGTATTTGATCCTAGAGGTGATAGGGAGCCACTGGAGTATGCTGAGTGGTGGTGGGAGGGTATCGATGTGATTGGACCTGCACTTTAGGAAAATCAAATTCTTTGAAAACCTTAATGTTCTTGAATATGTAAAGCGGTTTTTTTCCTCTTTCTCTTTCTTTTAAGGCTCCCAGGGCACTCAACCGTTTAAAGTCCTCCCCTAGCTTCTTTCATGGCATGTCTTGTCTTTCATGGCATGAGGTGATCCAGGGCTCTTTGAGGCTTTGCCAGTGGTGCCCAGTCTCGGAAAGATACTATTATATTGGGAAGACTTCAAGTTCAGGCCCATGATGTGTTTGTTAGCCTAATTGTACAAAGATTTTTCCTCACCAGAGGAAAAGCCATAGTTTCTCAGTCACAGCAACTCCTAAAGTCTATTTTTACAAGAATCTGATGGTCCTAGCAGATAGAATGCTGGATCTGGATCCAGGAAGACCTGGATTCAAATCCTGCCTCAGACATGTACTTGCTTGTGTGACTCTGGGCAAGTTGCAACCTCTCTGGTATTTAGAATCCTCATCTATAAAATGAGAGTGTCTCAGATCTAAATCTGTGATCTTTTGATCTGCTAAGATAAGGAGGAGGCACATTCTGCATCTGAGGAGGGGTGCCACTGAAATCACAGATCCTCAAAGCACTGAAATACAGCATTGACTAGAGTGCTTAGCATATGGCAGACAATAAATGGTGTTGATAAAAATAACACCAACTCCTCTTTCTCAGGTGTTCCATGGTTTTCAAAGTGCTTTCCCTGCAATATCTCTGAGAGCAGAAAATGTAAGATTTATTTCCCTCATTTTATAGATGAGGAAACAAAAGTCAGAGAGATAAAGTGATTTATCCAAGATGAAGCCTATAAGAGCCAGAGGCTGGGATTCAAACTCAGGTCCCCTGCCCCTAGACCCAGGGCTCTTTCCATTGTACCACACTATTGATAAACTGAAGATCTGATTGTAGAATTGGAGCTGGGGGGATTCGTTCTTCTATCAATACTATTCTGGTTAGGGATGGTAACAAAGCCAAGTTCCCAGATCAGTGGCAGGTTAACTGAAGCAGAAGGAAGCCTACAGCAAAGGTGCCCAAACTTATTTGGCCTATTGCCTCCTTTTCAAGAAAAAAATTACTTAGTGCTCCCCTGGAAATCTATTTTCTTTGACCCTTTAGCAGTTTTTAAAAAAATTTGCATCATTTCAAAAAAGTACAATTTTTTAAAAAAACATAAAATATTCTTTAAAAAATGATGCATCTTAAATTTAATAATTTATTATAAATTTGTAGGGTTTTTCCTGCATTGAAATTTGGATGATGCAACATTGCCAGAGATCTTAACTGTATAGTACTGTATTGCAAACAAGTCATTACATGCACATATTCCTGCCAATGTATGCTGGACTTCCCAATAATGTGACATGCTCCCTGCCAACAGTTGCTTATTAAGACCTTGGCAGACTTGACCACTGATTAGTTATAACTTGCATTTTGTGTGTTTATTTGGAAAATAATGTAATCATTACAACTTTAACTCTGTTATACAACAGATGAAACATGTACGAACGGTTTTTCAAATTTTTCTTCTCTTTTCTTCTTTGCTTATGTTTCCACTGCCCCCTTATTTTTATTCAATGCCTCCCAATTGCACCTGAGGCTACTACCACCCCCCTGGATCATTCCAGCACCCCCTAGGGGCGGTATCACCCACTCTGGGAATCTACAGGGTTATGAGCTCTGACTCACCTAGGGTCTCAACAGGACCAGCATCCAGGAAGATATTATAATATGAGTATTGATTGAGAGCTAGGATCTGGGATTAAACCCACTCCATCTCTAGGAACACCTTTTGTGGGGAGCAGGAGCAAGGTTGTACTTGGATGTTTATTCCTCTACTCTCCTATCTCCAAGAGGTGTATTGACCTGGAATCATATCTATTACACATGAAATATTTTAGTTTAAGAGTACCATGCTCTTTGGGAGGATTTCAGGATAAAAGCCACTTTCTCTGGTTGCCTCAACGGGATAGAAGTTGTTAGCTTACTCATAGCCAGCTTTGGTTCTTCCCAAGTAATTTATTACACAAAAGTCAATCATGGATAAAGAACAAACATATTTATCAAAGCAAGCAATAAAACCATAATTGGGGAAGTTAAAAGATTAGATTAAATGATCGAATACAAAAGAGTCAGGGGATTTTGCAACTCAGGATCTACTTGAAACCTTAGCTCATCCAAGAAGAGAACAATCTAACCCAGGAAGTCTGCTCTTAGCAGTCTCTGGTGTCGCAGGCACTGAGAATCAAGAGGTATGTTGGGTGGCTGGGTTTCTTCACATGCAGACAACTTTAGGGAGCTCCCATCAGCCATTCAAATTATGCCTTGCTTCTTCTCCAGGTCCCTCTAGAACTCTGCTTCTCTCTCTCTCCAAAGTCTTTCTGCCAATAGATTCGTGGTCTGTCATTTCATTGATCTAAACCAGGGGTGAGGAACCTTCAGCCTAGAGGCCACATGTGGACCTCTAGATCCTCAAGTGCAGCCCTGTGAAGTTTTGATTCAGTCAAAGGGCCACATTTGGTCCCAGTCACATGTGGCCTCAAGGCTGCAGGTTCCCCACTCCTAACTAAACCTTTTAGTCTTTCAGATTGAACATTTGGTTTTTGTTTGTTTAAGATTTTATTTTTCCTCAATTATATGTAAAAACAATTTTTAACATTGGTTTTAAAAATTTTGAATTCTAAATTCTTTCCTTCCCTCCCTATCCTTCCCCCTCATTGAGAAAGCAAGCAATTTGATATAGGTTATACATGTGAAGTCATGCAAAACATATTTCCATATTAGTCAGGTTGTGAAAGAAAAAACAGACCAAAAAAAAAAAACCAAGAAAAATAAAGTAAAGAAAAAAGTATGCTTTGATCTGCATTCAGACTCCATCTCTTCTTTCTCTGGAGGTGGAGAGCATTTTTCATCAGAAGTTCTTCAGAACTGTCTTAGATCATTGTATTGCTGAGAATAGTTGATCATTACACAGTATCACTGTTACTATATACAATGTTCTCCTGGTTCTGCTCTATTCACTTTGCATCTGTTTATAAAAGTCTTTCCAGGTTTTTCTGAGAGCATCCTGCTCATCATTTCTTATAACACAATAGTCAGAATGAACATTTGTTTTAAGGATGGTGTTTGATTGAGACAAGAGTAAACCTCAGAATAGGATACTATTAGCTTATGAACTGAAGTATCTCTTCATTTAAAAGTAGTCTTTAGCCCAACACCATTCCTGGTTGTCCTGTCTTATCAGCCAGTCTGTTTCTCTGCTGTTCAGCCTCCATGGATTTTTTTTAAAAATTAACTTATTTTGAATTATCAACAATCACTTCCATGAGCTTTTGAGTTTTAAATTTTTCTCCCCCTCCCTCCCCACCTCCTTCCCCAACACAACGCACAATCTGATATAGGCTACACATATACATTCCTATTAAACATATTTTCACATTAGTGATGTTGTAAGTAAGAATTAGAACCAATACCCTCCATGGATTCTTACCAAGATGTTATCTTAAGCCTTGCTCCCCAACCTCTCTAGAGATTTTGGGGGACCACTAATCAGAAAGACTAGGGATTATCTTGCAAGAGTACATTTATCAGCGTGAAAATTTAGCCAGCAGGTGACTAAATGATTTCCCCCATTTTACATATGAGGAAACTGAGGTAAACAGAAATGTGTGTGACTCATCCAGAGTCATATAACTAGTAAGTATATAAGGCTGGTTTTGACTTGGGTCTTCCTGACTCTTCACCTGGTACCCTGTCTTCCTGACTCTGAGACAGTTTTTCTATCTCCTACACCACACTGTTTCTATAGGGTAAGTATTACAGTTATTATCCTAGTTTTGCAGATGAGGAAACTGAAACCCAGAGAAATCAAGCAATTTGCCCATGATCATATAGCTACTGTGTCAGAGCCAGGAGCTCTCCTGACTACAAAGAGCACTCATTCTACTACACCATGTTGTTTCTCAATGATTGTGACCTTAGGCAAGCCACTAGCCCTCTTTTGGGTCTCAGTTTCCTTTTCTGTAAAACAAGAAGATTGTACTAGATTAGAGTTATCGTATCTACTTATAAAATTTCCATCAATGACCCTTGGGCTATCCCTTGCCTACCCCGTATGAGATGATCTCTAAGGTACACATTTTTGTACTTGTTCTTCCCTCCATTAAATGATGAGCTCCCTGAGTGCAGAGCTTGAGTTACATCAGACTTTTCATTTCAAGGCACTGCTGAACATAGTGCTCTTCATATAAAGGAGTTTAAGAAATTTTTACTGAGTTGACTTTCCTGCTCTCTTAACAACCCTATCTGTCAGGAATTACTGGATTTAAAAGATAATGAAGATGAGACCGTGTTTGTAATGGGGATTCCCATGCAGGTAGGAGTTGAGCCAGTTGACTGAGGTCCCTCCCAGCTGTGAGATTCTATAGAGTCTCTGGTCTGGTCCCACATGATTATAGCTGTTGTATTGTGTTAGTGTTCCTATTAGACCATGAGAATTCTCAAGGCTTTCCTCCTTGGTGGCAAAAACCAAGAAAACATGGAGTGCCTTGTGCCTGTGGAGAAGGGCTCTGGGTTTTGACTGGCCAAAAGACAATGCTGTAGCTGAGCAAAAGTGGTTCATACTTAGAAATACTCTAAGGTAACAAAAGGGAAGAGCAAAGAGCCTACCAGGCCTATAAGCCTGCAGAGGGAACTAATGTGGAGTCTTTGAGTCATTTCACCAGCAAACACAGTAGGTAGATAAGAGAAAGCACTTAAGAGCTTGTCCAAAAACCAATTGTACTTGGAAATATAATGAGACAGGAGCTAACCTATTTAGGGCTGTAAGTGACTGGGATTCACTCACATCTTCTGGAGAATGCTGCTCATTGGGAGGGTTTCTCTTGAGTTTCTATGGGTTCTGATTTATTTTTCTTTTCATTTCTTTCTTTTTTTTTCAAATTTTTAAATTTACTTATTTATTTTTAGTTTTCAACATTCATTTCCATAAGTTTTTGAGTTTTAAATTTTCTCTGCCTCCCTCCCTTCCTCCCTTCCCAGACAGAGTACAATCTAATATAGGCTCTACACACACATTCTTATTAAACATATTTTCATATTAGTCACGTTGTAAAGAAGAATTAGAATGAATGGGAGGAACCACGAGAAAGAAGAAACAAAACAAAAAAGAGAGAGAGCAAATAGTGTGCTTCGATCTGCATTCAGACTCCAAAGTTCTTTCTCTGGATGTGGATAGCATTCTCCATCATGAATCTTTTGGAGTCATCTTAGATCCTTGTATTGCTGAGAAGAGCTAAGTCTATCAAAGTTAGTCATAAAACAATGTGGCTGTTACTGTTCACAACATTCTCCCGGTTCTGCTCACTTCACTCAGCATCAGTTCACATAAGTCTTTCCAGGTTTTTCTGAAGTCTGCCTGCTCATCATTTCTTATAGCACGATAGTATCCTGTCACAATCATATACCACAACTTCTTCAGCCATTCCCCAGTTGATGGGTATCCCCTCAATTTCCAATTCTTGGCCACCACAAAAAGAGCTGCTATAAATATTTTTGAACATGTGGGTCCTTTCCCCATTTTTATGATCTCTTTGGGATACAGCCCTAGAAGTGGTATTGCTGGATCAAAAGGTACGCACATTTTTATAGCCCTATAGGCATAGCTCCAAATTGCTCTCCAGAATGGTTGGATCAGTTCACAACACCACCAACAATGCATTAGTGTTCCAGTTTTCCCATATCTTCTCCAGCATTTATAATTTTCCTGTTTGGTCATGTTAGTCAATCTGACAGGTATGATGTGGTACATCAGAGTTGTTTTGATTTGCATTTCTCTAATCAATAGTGATTTATAGCATTTTTTCATATGATTATAGATAGCTCTAATTTCTTCATCTGAAAACTACCTCTTCATATTCTTTGACTATTTATCAGTTGGGGGTCTTTCTCATTTCTATAACATTTGCTTGTCCATACAGCATGTAGCAACTGTTCAAGGCAGGATTTGAACTCAGAACTTCCTGTGGTCAAATATTGGGAGTTGTGTTCACGCAAGGCAAGTTGCTCTCCATGTACTGGCTGGTATCAGTTAGGGATTTTCCTAGGTTTCCTAAGTGAAGGTTATGAGCCAAAAAAAAAAAAAAGAAAAAGAAAAATCCCCCAGAATACCAAAGTTTCTATGGACCATTCAGACCATTTCTACGGACCTTTGACTCTCTTACAAAATGGTTACATATTATATACCACATGTACAGAAGCTACCACCAAAGACTCAACCTAGGCCTTGAAGGATGAATAGGAGGAGTTCAACAGTCAATGAGTGGAAAGGAATGAGCTGGGAGAGAGGGATTCTAGCATTAGGGAATGGCAGGGGAAAGGCAGGGAGATAGGAAATTAAAGGGTCTGATTAGAGAAGAATAACCCAGGGTTCCTCTTAGCAGTAGGGGTTAGGGAAGTAAAATCAAGTTTAGACTATAGCCATGGAAAGTTACTTATGAGTATTGAGTAAAGAATGAAATTCAATTCAGTAAACATTGATTAAACACCTACTACATACTAAGCACTGTGCTAAAGCACTGGGAATACAACGACAAAAATCAAATAGTCCCTTCCTTCAAGGAGCTTACATTCTATTAAGGGGCACAACATGTACACAGTAAACACAAAGTGTGTAAAAAAGTAATTTCAAGGAGAGGGGGCTAATAACTGAGGGAAGGGGAAGAGAGTTTAGGAAAGGGTTCTTGTAGGAAATGGCACTAGAGCTATGTTGTGAAGGAACCTAGGGATTCTCTGCATTAGAGGTGAAGAGACAGTGCACCCCAGACCATATGTACAAAGGCAGAGGCAGAGGCAGAAGATAAAATGTTGTGGGAAATAGCCATGACACCAGGGCAGTAGCGGAAGGGGAGCTCTCTCTCTCTCTCTCTGCCTCTCTCTTTCTGCCTCTCTCTCTCTCTCTGCCTCTCTCTCTCTCTCTCCTCTCTCCCTCTCTCTCTTTCTCTGTAAAACAGCTTCATGGTGGTGGTAGGGCAGGACTGACTACTGGACAGTGCACTTAACCAGGAGGGCCTTACCTAGGGATATAAGTTGTAGAGTATCCTTGTCTTAAGGCCCAGGACCCTGGCTGTCTTTTTCACTTTCTGTTTCTTTTCCTAAGTAGACTGAACATGATTCCTGAGATGAAGTCCAGGAAAAATTTCATGTAGGTAGGTTTTTCTCTTCACCTCAAACTCAGAGAATCTCTAGGTTTCCTATGTCTAGATTTGGGGGTAAACTTGTGATTCTGAAAGGTCTAAAACTCCTAGGTCCATCAAGGAGTGTTTATTTGCAGCAAAATAGGACCTTCAAAAGTAGCTGAGCACAAAGTTTAGAGGAGGTTCGGGTTTGCAATGAAGCAAGTATGCAGAGTCAAGGTAAAATGTAAAATGCCTAATCAGTGATCTGACACATGACTTTATGTTATGATGAAGCTTAAGTATCATCCTCCCAGCAGATTTCACCAGAGAGTTTGCTGAATCCTGCTTTAAATCTGTTCTTATGTGCTTGTATGAGAATCTTGTGTTTATTATTCCTTTTGTGTGTAGCAATAAATGATCTGTCTCATACCTGATTCATAATGTACAATGAGCACATTTTTTTACTTCCTCCTTTTTGGGAAAGCCCTAGATATAAGCTACAAATAAAAATTATCCCTGGGGGTGCCAGGGAGGAGTTTAATAAAGTGAACATGAGAAAAGAGAGCTCCCCCATTAGAGGCTAGATTCCCCAGAACTTAACTTGATCCAACACCAAGCCTGGGTCCAGAAGAGGTAGAGATGAGTGTCAAAACTCCCGTGGTGATTCAGCAGAAATTCCTCAAGATTATATATACTTCTGTGGAAATTTATTCATCAAGTAAATTAATGTGTATGTAATCTGGGGCTTCACCCACCCCTCCTACAATCCTGCTTCCAAGGTTGCCATGGCTTGAATTCCTGGTCCTAAGGGGATCATCTCCAGCACCTGAAACTGAGGACAAAGAACAGAAACAAATACCCCCAGGGCCATTTCTCAGAGGCAGGTAAAAGAGAAGGAGGCCGGGAAGGATGTTCTTTTCCCTTTCACCAATTCAGTTCATGGGGTCCATATTGGACAAAGAATATAAAAGTTGCCAAAAAGAGTGCAGCAGAAAAGATGGCAGAAAAGAGTAGTGGAAAAGAGTGCCATCTTGTTTAAAGATGCAGGCAGCCAAAAAAAGACTACCCCCATCCATGTGGTAGCGGATTCAGGGGACACAGGCTGCTTGTTGGCCAAACTTGGCAGGCTCAAAAGACCCCTCTCAGTGGTGTTGCCATATTAGAACTGGACATGCCCAGAGAAGTCCAGGATACATATATGAAATACTTTATGTGAGGGACTGTCTGATGTTGGCAGCTGCCAGTTGGGTGCTGTGGCATGGGTAAGGTAAGATCTGGGTATTTTGGAAGTCGAGGCAGGGACTGTGGTAGGCAGAGTCGTGTGTACTGGGATGGGCTGGATTCGGAGAAGCCATGAGGCAATTGGGCAGTGCTATGAGATAAGCTGGGTTCAAGGAAGTAGCCGAGCCTGAGCTCCTGAGGCAAGGGGCGGTGCCACGTGGGAGTGGGATGGCAGAGGACTGAGTTCCCTCTGCTTAGTCCCCTCCCTATATGCAACGTCATCCCCAGATGCCTCTTGTGACCTTCCTGACCTTGTGCAGCACTGACCCAGTCCCCTCCTGAGTCTGACTTCCTAGGTCACGTACTCTTGTCTATGCGTCAATCCCAGATGCCTCCTTCCTGTATCCAATCCTAGCCTCCTACGTCACTCCCTCCCCCCTTGGTGTGCTAAACTCAGACAGCCCCTTCCGGTATCTGACCCTACAATCATTGGCTAGTAGCTAGTAGCGGGCTGGGGAGGAGGGGCTAAGTAGGTACTTAGGAACAAGCGTGGTCAGAACACACGTGTGCGCTCCCCTGGCTCCTGCCTGTTGCTCTGGCCTTGCTGCTTGGGCTTGCTATGATGGTTTGCTGTGTTGGCCTCTGAATAAAGCTCTGGTGTTGGTGCCTCCCGATGGCTTGTCTCTGTGTGGTGATCCGGCTGAGAACCGAGGACCCAGGCGTGGGTAAGACTCTGGTGGTGTACTTCTTTTAAGGGAAGTAGGTACTGGCGCACGACTGGCAGAAGGTCGGCGTGCGGCCCGTATAACTTTACAAATCATAAGGCACTGCATGGGTTCTTAAATCTAAGAAGAAACTACAGCTCTAAGAAGAGACCTCAGAAGTCAACCATTGTTCAACCCCCTTGTTCTATAGATGAAGAAACTTATAAATGGCAGTTATTGTTATCATTATTATTATAGAAGGTGTAACCAGGAATAGCCTGAAGACATCTCTCCATACTAGGTGTGGACATCCCCACTGAGATGAGTGATGACATTTCCTTCATGGCGTGTGAATGAGAAGCTTGTTAAACATGAGCAGGTTAAAAAGGTAAGGTCTTTGCTATGCCTTTAACACATCTTTCTGCGGAAGGGGTGCACATCCCTATATAATATGCTGAAATACACGGCCATTGAAGATCTGAGCTACATACTTGGATTAGGGTTATAAAAAGGAGCAGACAGAGCAAGTCAGCAGGGAGGCATGTAATAAATCCATAGCAAAGTAGAGCTGACGGAGCTCTTCTACTAATATAAGAAAGCATATGTGTACACACACACACACACACACACACACACACACACACACACACAGAACAGACTCAAGACTGGGTGTGAAGCCTGCAGTCTCCCAGGAAATCCCTTAGCCACAAGATGGAAGCTATGGAGAAACTGGCATTGATGTCAAAGTATTCTTGCAGTGGGAAACCATAAGACCCAAGTGGCGCCAGAGTCCAGTGGAGCAGTGGTGGAGTGATGAGAATTCCTGGACTTAACTGCTGGAGGGGGAGAGGAGAATTTCCTGGAAGACTCTGAGTTCCTTATCAAGGCCAAATTCCTGTTCAGAAAAAGGAAAGAACATGTGGTCCTGGAGCTTGAGGACTGAGCCACAATATGGAAGCACAAATTTGTACCCTGTCTATCACTTCTACAGTGAAGGATGCAGACTGTTTGGCTCCTGTGGAAAAGAGAAGTTGACTCTCTAGCAAGCCCTGATACATTTCCTTTCTGAAGGAGTCTTAACCACGGGGTAATACTCTGTATCTGGAGGATAGTATAGGTCTCTGGGAGAAGGTAAGACTCACTGGAGAGGGAGAAGAATTGACTTTGACTGGTTATGAACTCCTATTTGTCATTTCTTACATTTTTCCTATGGGGTTAAATAAAAGCTGTCTTTTCAACTCAATTGAATAAATATTTATTAAGCATCTACTATGTGCCAGGCACTGTGCTAAGTGCTAGGGATATAAATATGGAAAAGTTGGTGGTCCCTGTCCTCAAGGAGTTTACAATCTAATGGAGGAATATAACACATAAAAGGAAGCTGAAAAGGGGGAATCACACCAGGGAGTGCTAGGTGGCACAGTGGATAGAGCACTGAGCTTAGAATCAGGAAGACTCGTCTTCCTGAGTTCAAATCCAGCCTCACTACTAGCTGTGTGACCTGGGAAAACCCTGTTTGCCTTAGTTTCCTCATCTGTAAAATGTGCTGGGGAAGGAAATGACAAACCATTTCAGTATCTTTGCCAAGAAAATCCCAAATGAGGTCACAAAGAGTTGGACACAAGTGATCAACAACAACAACCAGGGGGCACCTGGCATGGGAGCATGATGCTCCATAGAATTAAAACCAAAGTTGTTGATGGAAAATGGAAAGTTCTGAGCTAAGCCCTCTATAAACAAAGGCTTTTGAAAGAGTTTATTGCTTTACCCTCCAGAACCCCAATCAGAGGGGAGAGGCAACTACGTATCAAAAAATGAATCAACCAGTATTGGTGATGAGATTTCAGGTGATTCTGGGAAGCCAATAGAACAGATTATTCTGGGTATCTAATAGATTCTGATAGTTTGAGTGCTTGCATGGCCCTTTTATTGTCATCTGTAGAGAATGAGACATGATTATTCCCAGGGGAAAACCCTAGGTAGGGGCAGAAGACAAAAACAAATCAATGATAAATCTCCCAAGTACACGTAAACCCAAAGGCTGTGGTTCTGGGCTTGGGTTACAACTATTAACCTTGCTGACTTTATTTCCACCAAACTAACCCCCCGGTCTTGGGGAACAATAATATGTCATGTGGGAGGCAGCAATGTGTCATGGGGTGTTACTTAACTTTTTTTAAATTAAGGAATGATTCTCTGTGTGTATTGAGAGGGGGTAGGGATGGTTATTGGGAAATTCTTGTGGTAGGGGGAAACAAAGCAAAATGCATTTCAAAAATATTTTTAGAGAAAAAAATGCTATACGCCTTGTATGCATTTTTCCAAATTCTATATTAGCTGATGCACCATAAAAACTCTTTATGTTTTAAATATCAAACTTGCTCTGGTTTGTGTCCTTCAGACATTGCTGACATAGCACTTCAAGCACTGGAAAGCTGGCACAGTCACACATTTTTGAGGAGGTAGAACAAATTTCTAGGCAGGACATAAAGACTTTGAATCTCCCCAGGGATTCATGTCTCAAAGGGAGTCACAGAAAGATGACCTGACACTCAAGCTGTTGACAAACTAGAGACTGGCATGACCAATTGGATTCCACTGTCTCCCGAAACAAAAGAGCTCTTCAGATAGCATGCAGCAGCCCAGGACCTTGTACATAATAATCCCTTAATCAATATTCATTGAATTGTTTGGCAAAAAGTAACTGGATTGTGTTCCCATTAACAAAAAAGGCAGAAAGAAAATTGAATATATGTGACTGCCATCCTGTGATTCTCCTTTGAAATTGCTTTGGTTTCATGAAACACAATAAATGGAAGAAAGTAGAAAGTTCCCTA
This sequence comes from Vombatus ursinus, assembly GCF_900497805.2. Classification (NCBI taxonomy): domain Eukaryota; kingdom Metazoa; phylum Chordata; class Mammalia; order Diprotodontia; family Vombatidae; genus Vombatus; species Vombatus ursinus. The sequence goes on from NW_020954563.1 coordinate 13,082,907, forward strand.
TCCTGAGGGCCAGAAGCTCTGGATCTAGTCCTTTCTTTGGCCTCTTATTCACTGTTGTACCTTGAGCAAACTTCTCTTTTGGCTTCAGTTTCTTCAGCTATAAAAGGGGGGGGGGGTGGAGGGTTACCTTAGGTGACCCCTGAATTTCTGCTTTTTTTCCCTCTCCTTTTAGTAGTGAATTGGGATAAGGGGTGAATGGGTGATTGTATTGTTAGGGCATGGAGGCCCTATCAGTGTGGAGAGACCCAGAAAATTTAGCTCCCTATTGCCACTCCAGCCCAAAGCTATTGACATATGCACTGCCTTTCTGAACGCTAATCGCCTCTACTAGAAGGACCACAGACAATAGCACCACCTGGTGGCTTTCAGATAAGATTGCACTACATTTCTTAGAAAGTGTTTACCAGGACAAAGAATTGGAAATTGAGTGAATGTCCATCCAATGAGGAAGGGCTGAACAAGTTGTGTATATGAATATAATGGAGTACTATTGTGCTATGAGAAATGTTGAGCAGGTGGACTTCAGAAAAACCTGGAAAGACCTATATGAACTGATGCTGAATGAAGTGAGCAGAACCAGGGTAGACTGTAACAGCCACATTGTGCCATGACTAACTATGATACACTTAGCTCCTCTCAGCAATGCAAGGATCTAAGACAATTCATTATGGAAAATGCTGTCCAGAGAAAGAGTCTGAATACAGATCGAAGCATACTATTTTCACTTTTTTCCTCCTTTTTTTTCCTTTTGTTCTGTTTCTTCTTTTATAACATGACTAATGTAGAAATACGTTTAATATGATTGTACATGTATAGCCTATATCAGATTGCTTGCCATCTTGGAGAGGGGGGTAGGAGGGAGGGAGGGAGGGAGAAGAAAAATTGGAACTCAAAATCTTACAAACGCAAATGTTGAAACCATCTTTACATGCAATTGGAAAAAATAAAATGCTATTTACATAAAAAAATGTTTACCGGGTTGTTGCTGTGGCATTTCAGTCATGTCCTATTCTCTGTGACCCCATTTGGGGTTTTCTTGGCAAAGATACCAGAGTGGTTTGCCATTTCCTTCTCCAACTCATTTTACAGATTTGGAAACTGAGGCCAATAGGGTTAAGTGACTTGCCCAGGGTGACACAGCTAGTAAGTGTCTGAGGCTGGATTTGAACTCAGGTCTTCCTGACTGCAGGTCAGGTACTCTATGGACCCTGCTACCTAACCAGGGCAAAAATCATATCCTAATCACATGACTTCAGACTACATTGAACTTCGGACATAAGCATGCCCAGAAAAGAATAGATAAGCTCTCTGAAGGTGTTATCAAAGTCGTAACTATCACTGACCTTGTGGCAAAAAGACATCATGGTCTAGCCCTTCAGTGTTCTGTCTAACTAAGACTATGGGCAGCTCATAGCATATCTCAGCATGTAAGGACCCCACCCCCCACCCCCCAGGCTACTCAGTGCAGGGTGATAAATAATAAAATCAGGAAAGACACACAGGGATAATGGACCCTCTGGGCTTTCACATGCTCTACTGTGAGAAAGGTCTTACCTGGCATAAACATGCTCTGCTTGCTTCTTTTCCAAGGTACTTGTTATACAGCTCATGGATATTAGGCCAAGCTCAACAGGAACCCATTAACTCTGTTTTCTCTACCTTTTTATCTACTGAGTGAAAGCATTCTCAGGTTACCCCTCAAATGGACTCACTTCCCTCCCTCCACCCACACCAGTGGTTCTCTATTAGCTCCAGGAACAAATATAAAATCCTTTGTTTGCTTCCCCAAATCCTTCAGAATCTGGCTCCTTTCTACCTTTCCAGTCTGCTTACATCTGATTCTCAACCACATACTCTGCAATCCAATAACACTGGTCTCCTTGCTATCCACCACAAATAGCTCTGTGAGTATTTTTACTGGCTATTCCTCAAGGAAGCTCCTTGAGGACAGGGACTGTCTTTTGTCTCTTTTTGTATCTCTTTGTATGGTCCGGCACATAGTAAGTGCTTAATAAATATCTATTGAGAGGCAGCTAGGTGGCGCAGTGGATAGAGCACTGACCCTCAAGTCAGGAGGACCTGAGTTCAAATCCAGCCGCAGACCAAACACTTGACACTTCCTAGCTGTGTGACCCTGGGCAAGTCACTTAACCCCAATTGCCTAAAAAAGAAAAATAAATAAACAAATAATAAATGTTTATTGAATGATTGATTGGAATACTCTTCCTCCTTATCTCTACCTTTTGGCTTCCTTGGTTTTCTTCAAGTTTCAATTAAAGTATCACCTTCTTCAAGAAGCATTCCCCAGTCCTCTGAGACTACCCGCAATTTATTCTGCATATATCTAGTCTGTTACTTGCATGTTGCCTCTCCCAATAGGCTGTGAGTTTCTTGAAAGCACAGACTGTTTGATTTTTTTTTTTTTTTTTTTGGTCTTTGGATCCTCAGCACTTAGCACGTTGCCTGGTGAGACAAAAGTCAAGACACTGGTGATGGCTTGGGATGCAGTGGATGATTTTGGCATTTTTGATGTCTGACCGAGCTCAAAGCACTCCATAGCGCTTGCTTTAGACACCTTTATGACCACTGGAAGAAATTGTTCTCATCTGCCCATGATCAGGGGAAGTCTTCACATGCTTAGGGTAGACTTCCCCCTTACCTCACCAATGAGCCTGTCAGTTACCTCCAATCTGGTTTAACCCATCTGCCAAGATAGTTTTACTGGGGCGTGGTCACTTCTACAACTTCTTGGAGCCACAAGTGAGAGTTGGGTGGCAGGTGGACACTAAAGGTAGCCCTGAAAAGGGCTCCTCAAGCCCTCTCACCAGAAATGCTAGTCCTCCCTAAATATCCCATTCACCTCAGTAGGCATTTAACAAATGGTAATTGACTGACTACCCACAGCAATTGCTAGTTCCCTAACTTCACAGTTCAATTGTCATACTTCCCTAATAATGACAATACAATTTCCTGGAGAGCTTCAGGCCAACACTCAAAGCAGTCCACTTCCCCCCATCCCTATACCCATAAAAAAAATTTTTTTGAGAGACAATCGGGGTTAAGTGACTTGCCCAGAGTCACACAACTAGTAAGTGTGAAGTGTCTGAGGCTGGTTTTGAACTCAGGTTCTCCTGACTCTAAGGCCAGAGCTCTATCCATTTCACTACCTATCTGCCCCCCCTATTTTAATCATGGTTTTTTTCCCATATAATTATTAAGAAATGGAAGTCAGACTCCATGGGGACTACAGTTCCAGTCCGGCCGAGGGGAAGCAGTAGTACAATCATGGTGTTCTATCCCAGTTTGGCTGGTTTAAGTGAAGAAAAGGAAAAAAAGGGGGATCAGGAGTAGCACAGATGTTAGAACTTATTTGGGGCTACAATCTGTTCAGAACCACTGCTTTCAAATTCTTATTTTCCTCTAAATTGACCCTTACCATATAGAGTCAGACAAATCTGACAACATAGTAAGGAGAAATGACATTCACTTAGAGTAAATTGTAAAGTAAATAACACGGAATTAAAATAAGCAAGCATTCCATCACCCATTTCATAAAACTATCACCTCCCATGCCTCCAGTCCCAGGGGGTAATAGCTTGCTTGCATCCACCGCCTCCAAGTTGCCTTATCAGCACAATGCAGTAAGCCAGGGAACAAAGGAAAGGGGTGTTAGTGACTCACCTAGGGCATGAATGCCGAAGTCTTGGTGCTGGAGAGGGGATTGTCTCCAGGTGTAGGAACTAGACAGGCATGGGCAAGAGCACCACGGGATGAGCTTCCCAGGGGCAAGGACATCCTTTTATTTTAAGGTTTATGGTACATGTGGCATTGGGAAAACTTAGGTTCCAACAGATATTCCCCTCAAAGAAGTGGTAAAGTGATATGATTTCAGGCATGATTCTAATGCATACATTTTCAGTTTATAACTTATTGTTCCCATTTACTATTTTATTGGCACTTTATACCATTTAGAATACTTATTTCTACCATTTTAGTAGTAATACTGTAGTAGTTGGCAAGCATTTATCAAGGACTTATTTGCATCAGTCAATAAGCATTTATTAAGTGGTTACTTTGTGCCAGATACTGTGCTAAGCATGGGCGATACATGAAGCTCAAGGACCTCTGAAGAAACTCACATTGTAATGGATGGAAATAACTATGGACCTACAAGCAATACACAGTACAAATGAATGGTAATCTTAGAAGGAAGGGACTGAGGTGGGGGGTGGGGTGGGGACAGAAGGTAGGTAGAGAGGAAGGCCTCCTATAAAAAGTAGAAGTTAAGTCTTAAAGGAATCCAGAGAAGCTAGGAGGTAGAGGTGAGGAGGCAGAGCTTGCCAAGCATAAGGGACAGCCAGTGCAAATGTATAGAGTTGGAAAATGTAGTGTCTTGTGTTAGCAACATAAAGTAGGCCAATATAGCGAGATCATAGGATACAGTACATAGAGTGAGGTAAACATGAGAAGACTGGAAAGGTTGGAAGGAAGGAGACCGATTGTGAAGAGCTTTACATGACAAAGACGAGTTTATATCTGATTCTGGAGACAATAGGGAGCCACTGGACATTACTGATTAGTGGGGTGGCATGGGCAGACCTGCGCTTTGGCAAGATCCCTTTTGAACTTGAGAGGATGATGAATTGGAGTAGGGAGAGACTTGAGTCAGGGAGACCAAGTAGAAAGCTGTTGAAATAGCCCAGGTATTATGTGGTGAGAGCCTCTACAAGGGTGGTGACTATATGAATGGAGAGGTGACACACAGAAAAGATGTTTTGAAGGTTAAAATGGCAAGATTTGACAACAGAATGGATATGTAAGATGAGTACAAATGAGGGGATGACATTGAGGCTGCAAGCTTAGGTAACTGCAAGGATGGTGTTACCTTGCACAGTAATAGGCAAGTCGGGAATATAGAAGGATTTAGGGAAAAGATAGGAGGGTTCTGTTTTGGATGTGAGTTTGAACTAAGCTCTTGGTGATACAGAGATAAAAGAAAAATAGTTCTTGCCCTCCAGGAGCTTACATTCTAACAGGAGGAATGACATGTACAATATAATCATAGAGTATGTAAAAAATTAATATGAGCTGATTTTTGGAAAGAGAGGCCTAGCAGACTGTGGATCAAAAAAGGATTCATGTTGGAGGTGGGCACTTAAGCTGAATTGACCTTTACCCTTATAGAATTAGACACATTTTACAACATAGGAAGGAGAAGGGGGCATTCATTTAGAGTAGATAGCAATCTAATTAACAAGGAATTAAAATAAGCAAGCATTCTATCATCCATTTCTTACTCACCTTCCATGCCTCTAGTCCCAGAGGGTACAAGGCCTGCTTGTATCCACCTCCTCCAAGCTGCCTTATCAGCACAATGCAGTAAAGCCAGGGAACAGGAAAAAGGTGTTAGTGACTCACCTAGGGCACGAATACTGAATTCTTGGTGCCTGACAGGACAGAAAACCAGGCACTTACTTATAGAGGCAAAAGTGAGGGAGGAAATGAGGAAAGTGGAGAAAGGTAGAAAGTTGGAGGGGGAGAGAAGTGGTAAGGAAAGAAGAGAGGAGTAGAGGAGAAGAAAAGGGGAGAGTGGAGAAGAGAGGAAAGGGGAAAAGGAGGAATAAAGAAACTTGGAGAAGGGAAGAAAGGAGAGAAAAAAAATTTAATTCAACTCAATAAGCATTTATTAAACACATATGGAGTTGAAATTTAATGCTTTTTTTTTTTTTTTTTAAGACTAGGTCTCCCTATTTTGCCCAGACTGGAAGAGGAAGAGCCATTGACCACCCCAGGTCCAACTGGTTCAAGAGTACTGACCTGCTCAGTTTCCGACTTGAGCATTTTCCCCTCTTTAGGCAGCCTGGTGGGCTTCACTCCCAGCAGCTCACCATATTAATGTCAAATTTAATGTGAATACCCAATTAGCTTAGCCCACTACAATGTAGAATTCTGGTGCTCAAGAGATCTGCCAGCCTCAGTTTCTCCTATAGCGGCAGAGAGCTGCTCTAGACATAGGGCTTTGATTATCAGGCTTGAGCTCTGATTCTGAAGAGAAAGAGGTGATGCACTCGATGCTAGGTACTAGGGATAGAAAAATTAAAGGAAAAAAGTCTTTGCCCTCAAAATTACAATTCTAGCAAAGTACCAAGCTGTAGCAGCTAGACAATAAAAGCTTGTTGAATTGAAATTTTCCTTGAATTCTAGTGGGGGAGGGTACAATATGTACACAGATGAGTAAATACAAGATCATTTAAAGAAAGTGAACATTAATGAGAAAGGAAGGAAACATGCATTTTTCAAGCATCTACCATGTGCCAGGCACTGTGCTAAGCATTTTACAAATAATATCATTTGATACTCCCAACAACCCTAAGATAGGTGTTTTTATTAACCTCATTTTAGAGTTGAGGAAATTGAGATAGAGGATAAGTAACTTGCCCAGGGTCACAGAGCTACTAAATGTCTCAGTCTAGATTCGTCACCAACCGGCCATAGGTCTCCCATAGGAGGCGCCACCTGAACTAAGCCTTGAAGGAAGTTAAGGATTCTAAGAGGAGGGGTGAAGAGGGAAGGAAGGCATTCCAAGAATGGGAAACAGCCTATGCAAGGCATGGAGATAGAAGATAGGGTGCTGAGTTCAGGAAAATAAGATGGCTAGTTTGACTAGAATGTAGAATGCATGAAGAAGAATAATGAAAAATAAGACTGGAAAGGCAGGGTAGAATCTGACTGTGAAGGGCTTTAAACGTCAAGCTGAGGAGTTGATTTTAAAGGCCACAGGGAGCCACTGCAGATTCTTGGGAAGTTTAGTGACATGATCAGTCCTGTGATTTAAGAAGAATGGTTTGACAGCCATGTGGAGAGTGGATTGGAGAGAGGTAAGAGAGGTGTCAGTTAATGTGGTCCTTTTTGAGTGTGTTGAATTTGAAATGCTTAGGGGACATCCTTTTGGAGATGTCTTACAGGCAATTGGTAATGAAGGACTGGAGCTCAAAAAGAAATTAGAGCTCTATAGATTTGAAAATCCACTGCATTTCGATGATAACTAAATCAATGCGAACTGATGAGAAGGCCCAGGACAGTGTCTAAAGGGACACCTATGGTTAGGGGGCTAGTCATGGCAGATGTTATATCATAAGAGAATGAAAAAGAATGCTTAGACAAGAAGGAGAACCAGGAAAGAGCTGTGTCATCGAAGCGGAGGGAGGAGACAACATACAAAATCATGAAGTGGCCAGCAGTATAAAACCAAACCAAACCAAACCCAAATAAACAAACTGCAGAGAGGTCAAGAAGAATGAGAATGACAGACAGCCATTTGACCTTGGAAAGGGCAGTTTCTGTATGGTGGTGAGGTTGGGAGGAAGTGGTGGAGGCAATCAGCTATTTCTAGGAGTTTAGCTATGGAAGAGAGGAGAGATATAGATAGCTGGAAGTGAAGGGCTTTTTTCTTCTTTCTGCTTTCTTTCTTTCAAAGGATCAGGGAGAACAGGGCACTGCTAGGAAGGGCCTGGAAGATAAAGATAGATTGAAGATTAGATAAAGAGGATGACTGAAGTAAGGATATAGGACCAAGGGTACCAAGAGAGGTGTTGGCCTTGGAGAAATGAGGTATCTCTTTGTCAGACACTGCAGCAAAGGAATAGTGAACAGGGGATGATATAGATTAGTTTTTATATGTAGAAAAGAAAAAAGGGGGTTCTCCATGGATGCCTCTATTTTCTTAGTAAAGTAGGAGGCACTGTCTTCAGCTGAGGTGGGGCCAGTAAAGGACAGTCTAGGAGATTTAAAGAGAGAAGATTTGGAATAGCTGCTGTGAAGAGTATGAGAGAATGTAAGACAGAGAAGAATTAAAAGAATTGTCTTATAGCAGTGAGGGCTCAATTGGGGTAATATGTTAATAGAGGATGCTTCTATTTGGCATCATTTGAATGGAAGCAGAAAAGGTGAGAGCACTCCAGGATTGGGGTTTGTCAAGGCCTGAGTGGGGATAGAGAAAAAGAAACAAGGATAGAGGAAGAGCATAATTAGATTGGTGAACTGGAAAGGAGTAGTTCACTACATTGCTGAGGCAAGGCAGAAGAGGAAAGGTACACTGGGAAAGCAGGGAGACAACACAGAATAGTTTTAGGTGTGAGGTTCAGTGAGGAATGGAAGGATAGGAAGTTATGATGGAAGGAAGAATTTCAGATCTGGATCATAAAGTTGGAAGAATTACGGGAGATAGTGAGAGCAAGTTTATGACCTTTGTGCAGCTGAGGTGAAGCAAAATTACAGTTCTTGGAGTAGAGGCTGATAAAGAGGAAGATTCAGGTATGTGAGGTAATAACTACACATATTAGAGTCCCCAAGTATCAGAGTAGGGATACTGGCAGAAAGGAAATCTGTGAGGACTCTATTTAGATAAAGGAGAGGAAATGACCTTGGGGCAATCTGAATAGGGTGATGAAAGAAAGTAACAATAATAATTTACATTTATATACAGCTTTCAGATTTACAAAGTATTTTCTCTAGTTAACTGTTAGTCAATTAGCATTTACCAGGCACCTACTAAATACCAGGCTATACGATGAAGTAGGTAATGCAAGCTGTTACTATCCCTATTGTACAGAGGAGGAAACTGAGGCTCAGAGGGGTGAATTGACTTGCCCAAGGTCACAGGGCTAATAAGTGTCAGAGCTGGGAGTCAAATTCAGGTTTCCTGATTCCTACTCTTTCTGCTACACATGAGTAGAGGGGCTGGGAAAGAGGCAAGGGGGTGGGAGGGGATAAAAGAAGGAGTAGAGAGGATAGAAGAGAGAATAGGGCGAGGAGAGAGTAGAGGAGAGAGGAGAAGAGGAGAGGAAAAGGAGAGAGAGATAGAGAAGAGGAGAAGGAAAAGGAGAAAGGAGAAGGGAAAAGGGAGAAGGGAAAGAGAGGAAAGGAGAGTGAGAAAAGATGGGGGAAGAGAAGAAGGGGAGGGAGCAAACGGGACAGGCCAGCTCAACTGCAGCCCTTTGCGGGGGGAGTAGGGGAGGCAGAGGCGTTTGTTGTGCTGCTCCCCGAGCTGGTCCCCGAATGGTCGCGTCTAGAGCCCGCGGCCAATGGGCGGCGGGGATGTTGGGAGCCGGGGCCGCTGTGTGGGCTCTCGCTGGCTGGGGACGGCGGCCGCCGCCATGATGGTTGTTTGCTTTCAATGAAAACGAGGGGGGCGAGGAGGAGGAGGCGGCGGTGGCGGCGGCGGCGGCGACGACGACGAGGAGGAGACGGCGGCGGGGAAGGAGAAGAGGGCGGTGGCGAAGAAGAAGCGGCGGCGGAGGGGAGGTGCTGGGGGAGGGAGTAGCGGCGGCGGCGGCCGGGCTCCGGGCGGGCGGCCGCGGGGCCCTTGGAGGGAACAAAGAGCAGCGGGAGGCTGAGGCTGAGGCGGCGGCGGCTGAGGCGGGAGCGGCGACGGCGGCAGCGGCGGCGGCGCGGCGGCAACTGGGGGGACTGGTATGGTGGTTCCAGAGGTCAGACCCCGCTGCACTCACAGGGAGGAGGAGGAGGCGGAGGAAGGAGGCGAACCCCGAGAGGTAAGCGCTCGGGAGCGGGACCCCCCAGCCCGGCCCGGGCGGGGAAGGGGCCGGGGCTGAGGAAGGTGGCAGGCGGTGGGGGGGGGAGGGGGAGGGGAGGCGGGGCAGGCGGGCGTCCTGGGCTGGGCTCCCCTAGCGGGGCTCCCGGGCACCGAGGCTCCTCTTCCTGCCCACAAGCCCCCCCCTCCAGGAGCAGCTGTTCGCCGGGGAGAAGTCTCCCCCCGAAACTTCCCATCCTTAACCCGCCCGGACCGAGGGGCGCACACACGCCCCCCGTCCCTGGCTGGGGACCCAGGATGTCGCCGCTGCCCGCTCCGTCTCCTCTGCTGCCACCTCCTCCTCCCTTAGTGCCCTCCCCGCCTCGAGCTCCCTTTCCTTTCATTCATCTCAGCCCCGGGTGCGATTTCTCTCCCATTTGCCTCCCCTCCCCCAAATAGGCACGGAAGCACCAACACTTTAACAACAACAACAAAACCACAACTTTTTTTTTTTGGTCCCGTGAAAGTCGGAAAAAAAAAAAACCCACGCCACAGAGCTGCTTGTTAAAGCAGGGCTGTTGGTTGTTTTGATAAGAATCTGCAACTGCTGTTGCTGCCGCTGCAGGTCAGGATGCTGAGGCCTAGTTGGCACTAAAAAAAGCCACCACGGCAGCGAGCAGTCAGAGGCTGAGCCTGAAACCGTCAGGAAAGAGGGTTAGGGCTTTGATTGACGGAAAGTGCAGGGAAACCGAAGGAAGGTGGGTGGGACTTAAGATGACTAGCAGGTAAGTGGCTGAGTCTGTGAGGCTTACGCATGCAAGAAATCAACAACAGTAGAGGATTGCTTCCAATTCCATTCTTTGGGATGACTCCAAGAACATGCCTGCTGCTTGGGGATGTGTTTTTGTCTTTTTTTTTTTTTTTTTTAAATCAGAGTGAGTAATTTTGTATCCAGCTAGTAGGAGAGACTAGGTTTGTAACAGGGGTGAAATAACTACTTCTTGTATAACTTGGGTAACTTTGATTTTCAGGGGAGGTGTATGCATGTTTTAGATTAATCTTGTATCCAGTGATTCATGGGATCAGATCTTTTTTTTTTTTTTAAAAAACGATTAACTGGAACAGTAACTTTATAGAACATTTTTATAGGTCCTAGCATGTTAGAGCTGGAAGGACCTAAAAGATCCTATAATCCAAACTCTCTCATTTTGTAGGTGAGGAATTTCAAGTGGCCTGCCCACGGTCACATAAAGCATTAGTGACAGACCCAAATTGTCTGACTACAAGTTCAGTGTTCTGATTTGGCCTTTTGAACACAAGTTTTGCATTATTAATAATAACATGGTTGAAACATATAGTGCTGTATGGTTTGCAGAGTACATACGTTTTCACTTTTTCATAACAGCTATGTGAGAGGTTAAGTACTGTTATCTCTATTTTGCAGATAAGGAAACTGAGACAGAGAAAACCCTTGCCAAGGTCACACAGCTAATAGTGTCTCAGGAGGAATTTGAACCCAGGTCCTCCTGGGTTCTATTCCTATGTGCTGTGGTAATCTGCCTCTCTAGTAGTGTGAGAATTAAGTTTAAAAAAAAAACCAAACAAACTATTATTATGCTAGTTTGAATCCGTTTTCCCTCTTTTTTGGAATTGGACCTAGAATCAAGAACTGACTTATCAAAACTAATTCAGAAGAATTAAGCACATTTCAAATGGTCATCTTGACATTCTGGGGTTTGCAATGAGAAATAAATAATGTGTTACATGAATATGTCCACATTTACATTGATTTTATTTACTTTCTTCTTGGTTGTATAGGCCTAATAGAACTTTTCTTTTTGGATTCTTGAAAGAGTTTCAAAGAGGAATGAGGATGATTGTGCAGAAATAAAAAAAATTAAATATGAAAAATGACTAAGGTTTTGAAAAACTTAGAAAAATTTAAAACGTGTATATAGAAATGACAGAAGTTTTGTCTCTTGCAAGGTACAATGGGAAGTTCTGTATTTATTTTAGTGATGATTCTGTTGCTTCAAACATTTTTAGATTATCTCTGGGATTTGTCTTGAGTATACATCTAGTTCTAAATATATTCAATGGTGGCAATTCTTAGTCCTTGAGTTAGAATTGTAAAGTTGGACTTTTTTTTCTTTTAAGAGCTTTAAGGTACGTAAGAGCATATAGTCTAACTTACTTATTTTACAGATGAGAGAGCTGAGGCCCAAAGAAGTTGTGCCTTACCTAAAGTCACATTAATTAGTATCAGAGCTTGGACTAGAACCCAGGTCTTTTGATTCCAATTCAGTATTCTTTCTACCTTTTGAGGGTTGAGTTATTTTCCAAAAATAGACAAAAGTCTTTCAGAGTCACTGAGTCTGGTGGATAAGATAGGTAAATCAACTAGGTAATTCTGTTTTTTACTCAGAGGTGTGACTATAAAAGAACAAGAATATTTGTATCTAACTGGCTTTTATTGTAATTCTAAATGTGGCTTAAGCTTTATTAGACTATATTTCCCAATGTATCTGCTTAGGACTCAGTCTCATTACATTTTATTCATGTCCTGTATACTATATCATCAAGTGAAAACGCTTCATTAAATGATCATAAAATTCCACAAGTTTCTTATTGGGCATAATTCAGTTGATCAGCCAAGGTTGGTTAGGAAAACTTCCAACTCTAAAATGAGACTTAATGTTTTAAGTGGAAAAACTCCGAAATCATTTGCTAGTGCAGAAGGACTCATTATTTCCTGTTATGTTTACAGTTTTTAAATGCATAAAATGATATTGCCATTGACAAATTGAGGCTTGTGGATACATGTATCCACCTTGTATTTATGAACTTACAGATTTATAGATACATATAGTCTACACACAACACTGAAAGGAAAAAAAACATTTTAGTAGGGGCCATCTGGCACCATTAATTTTAATGGCAATAGTTTTGGGATTTCTGGGTAAGTATGTTTTTAAGTTTTCTTGTGAGTAAAGCTTAGTTGTCACAGAACTGCAATTGTAGCTCCAGACCTCCAATTGCCAGGAAAAGTCATTATTACTGACATGTTTCTTTAATTTCTTCCTCAAAAGAAGTTTAAATTTGGAAAGGTTGCTGTGATGGTAAAAGGGAGTAGGCTAGTCATATAGCGAGACTGAGTGATAACTCAATCTGTACAAGCATTCCCAAATTTAAAAGACCTGGAGGGAAGGTCTTCACTAAGGAGGATGCACACCCTCCCTTTTCTTCATCTCCCTTCCCCTCCCCAGGAATGATTTTTATGAAAAGACATGAACATAAGTTGCATAGGATAAAAGAGACTCGATGATTTCAATTGTCTGTTAAAGGGATTGCCAATGTAGATGGGATCACAGATCCATAAGATCTGTTTGGAAAAAAAAATACTCTTATCTGTGAAACCAAAAAAGGGAAGAAACAGACTAGTTCCTTGAGATCATGAACTTTTTTTGTTTGTCTTTTTCTTTGTTTGCTTCTCTCTGTATTCCCAATGCTTAGGACAGTACCTGGTATATAGTAGGCATTTAATAAATGCTTGTTGACTGATTAACTTCAAAAATCTTTAAGATTTTAAATCCCTCTTGATTTTTACTTATGGTCATATGTGGTAATTTAAATTCATAATCCATGTGCTTTGGCATATAGTAGGATATATTACATTAAAATTACTTTAGATCTTTAACAAATTAATTACAGAATATCATAGTGGTTAAGAAGGTAGTGTGATAACTGGAAGAAATCCACTGACCCCTGATTTTGAATCCATTTCAACACTTAATTGCCTATATATTACCATGGATAAATCATTTCATCTCTTTGGGCTTTACTTTCATCATCTAAAAAATGGAGATAATATCTGTACCAACTACCTCACAGACTTGTTTAGGGAAAAGTACTCTGTAAACCTTAAAACACTATATGAATGTGAATTGCTGTTAATATTGAATTTGTAGTACAAAAGTAGAAATGTGATTTGGGCATAAGACTGGGACTTAAGGTGAGTTTTGTTACTGACTTCAATTTTAGTTTCTTTCTGTGATTTTGAATTCTACCTGTACTCACCATTTTAATTTTTTTGGTAAGTCAATGACATTTCATGGAAAGAGTAATAAGGAGGTGCTGCTTAGTATCTAAACCCAGCTATATCATTGCAGATGTTAACATAGATATTAGATATTCTGCAGATGTATTAAATTGTATTTACTATTCACTATTGTATCCTGAATTTTAATGCTGCTCTTGGGAATTTCTCTCTAACAACCCTGTCCAAATGTGTAAAATTAAAGGATTATTTAAAACAAAATGCAATGACGTTATATTTGAGAAAGGTTTAGCTATAACAAAATATGAAATCCATTTAAAGGTATACATTTAAAACAGTCAGATTTTAAGTTTCAGGGAGACAATATATTTAATTCCTGTGCATCTGAAATTGGAACCAGAAATTTTTTTAGTTTCAAAAAACCCCCCCAATTTTTTTCAAGTTTTGGGTGTCTCTTTTTTGTAAATGAACTAATAACATTTTAGCTTGGAGAATATAAGCTCCTTGAGTGCAGGGACTTTTTTTTTTGTACCTCTAGCACTTGGTTGGTGCTTTGCACATAGTAGCACTTAATAAATATTGGTTGGATTGAAATGTTCATTTGAATTGTTTTTCTTTTTTTAAATGTATTTTTATTTATTTCATCAAATATTTCCCAATTACACGTAGATTTTTTAACTTATTTTAAAACATTTTGAGTTCCAAATTCTCTCACCCATCCCCCATCCCTTGAGAAGGCAAATAATATGATATCAGTTATACATAGGCAACTTTTTCTCTCTAATTGTTCTGCCTTTTTATGGAATATTGAAACTCAAGTCCTATTCTGTTGTTTTAAACTGGCATGGATGTACGACCCTGGGTTCTCAAACACCATGCCAGCAGAATGGAAGCTGTTGAAGGCTGTATCAAACTGTGAATGCTTCAAGTACAGTTCTGGCAATGAACTGTGTATCTGTCATCCAAGAATTATCCTTGCTAAATGTGAAAAAGCTTATTAACAGAAGGTTAACATTAGCCAGTAGATGATTTTTTTTTTTTTTTGCTATAACAACACACAAAAAACATAGTGTGGTGTGTAGACATTAGTCTAAGTAGGCTGAAGGAACATCTGCCCTGCTACACTGCTAAAATCCCATCTCTTGAAGTATTGTGTTGGAGCATAGTTGTTAATACTTATAATCTGCACTCATGGTTTTTAGCTTAAATGCAAATTCAGTAATACAGATTGGAACATAAAAAAATAGAATTTATGGCTCAGAACAGTTGCAGCACCTGTTTCCTTGCCATCGATAGCATAATTTTCTGTTCTTTTTAACTTTTTTTCTTAGATAATTTTTTTCCTCAGGGGTCCAAAGTCAATATGACTTTCCTGTCAGTGGCCTGATGGGTAGTGATTCAAAAGCACTAACTAGACATAGGATCAGCAAATTAGTTATTTTATGTCACTTGACATTTAATGAAGTTCTGTGTTATTTAAAAAGTAAAAAAAAAAAAACGTTACCAAAAGAGGAAGACCAGTGTGAAGTCATTTATGGTAGTCAGGGGTCTTCTGTTGTACAAACTGATTTGCATATTTAAGAGAATGCTAAGCTTCTGGAATGTTAACTCCTAATATTATAGGTGTGTATCATTCTGAATGGTTCATGAGTTGATTTAATAATGGACTTCTTTAATTAGGGAACAGTAGCATGGAAGAAAGTTTTTTTTTTTCCAATCATTTTAAGTGCTATTTTTATTTAGCATTCCACGTGCAAGTGACAATACTCTTGTCCTCCATAAAAATATGCATCATTTGAAAAAAACCCATGCCCAAATACATATACCAGCTGAGGAATGTGGCCATGGGTGAAGTAGCCTTCCAGTTCTTAATTCTGTGGTTCAATTGAGTAGTTTCATAATTGGCTGAATAACAGTATCCAGAGACTGTTGATTAGTCGCTATAAGTGAAGAAAGTATCTTTAGTAGTATCTGTAGGATACTTTCCCTGACCATACTCTGCTGATATTTATCAGTGACTTATACAAAAAATAGAGAGCCCTGCTTAGCCAGTGATACAAAATTGGGAGGGTTAGGTAATAATAGATTTTATCACTATTTCCATCCATGTAAGAGACTTTAAAAGTTATCTACTACCAATAGATAAGCTGAAATCAGATTAAAATGTAATTGGGAAATGTTTAACAAAATAAATAAAAAATACAGTACAACATTGATGATGTTAATTTCTAAGTCGATATGCTACCCTCAGACATCCCTTTCTGTTAGGGAACTTTTGAAAGGGAAACTTCTTTTGCCATTGAAGATTGGTGAGAGACTGCGATTATCAAGGATATATCAAAGGTAGTACTTGAACCCTTGTCTTCCAAACTTTGAGGCCAGCTCTCTATCCATCATCCTAAATTACCTTCCCTAACAGTAACATATGATCATAGAATTTAAAGCTGGAAGGAACCTTAGAGATCATTTAGCCAATTAACTTTTCTGTTAATCAATTTCTTCATTTATGCAAGTAATAAGCAAGATTGGGATTTGAGCTTAGGTTTTCTAACTAAATCCAGTCTTCTTTTGTTTATACCATACTGGTTTTTGATTTGCAGCTGTTACTAAATAGTTTTTGTTATTTTGTTACTCTAAGGGTGTCCAAAAAGTCTTAGTGAAATTTGAACTTTTAGTAACTTAAAACTACACTAAGACTTTTGGGACATTCCATATATTTCACTTCATACCCCTCAGATATTTGAAGACAATGATCATATATCCTCTATTGTCTCTTCTTCAGGCTAAACATTTCCACTTTACAGAATCTGTTTGAAGGGATGCCAGAAGTCACATAATCCAACTTGTACTCATATATTATTCCCTTCTACAAGATCCTCTCTTTAAGGAGGAATCTGATTTCCAATTAAAGACTTCTAGGGATGAAGCAGCCCATTATTCTAGATAACACTAATCTTTAGTAAGTTTTTTCATATATTGGCCAAAATCTGCCTCTCCCTAACTAGCATTTAGTTTACAGTACACAAAAGTGCCCAAGTCTTATTTATAAATAGTGTTGTAAGATAATACTTCCACTATTATGTACTTGTGGTATGTACCTTATTGATCATGATGATCAGTTTTTCTACTCATGTTTTTTTTTTTTTTGAAGATCCACCTGTAGAACTTTGCACTTAACCCTATAAATGGGAAAGGGAAAGGGAATATGCATTTATTAATCACCTACTATGTGCCAGGCAGTGCTTTACAGATATTTGATCCTCAAGGCATGTCCTGGGAGGTTGATGCTCTCATTATCCCCATATTATAGTCGAGTGAACTGAAACAGACAGAGGTTAAATGACTTGCCTACTGTCACATAGACTAATAGGTATCTGAGGCAGGGTGTAAACTCAGATATTCCTGATCACAGAACCAGTGCACATAACCATTATTCTGCCTAGCTGCCTCTATTAAATTTCATTTTTCTAGATCAACCTGTTCATTCAAAAACATTTAGTACCTGCTGTGTACAAGGCATCGTGCTATGTACTGAGATATCTAAAGACTGAAACAGGACAGTTCTTGCCTTGGAGGAATATAGCATATACGTTCAAATAAAACCACACACACACACACACACACACACACACACACGGTAATGTAATAATGGGAAGGAGTGTCAGAAGTGTTCAAAGTGTTATATAGGAGGTGGCACCTGAGCTGAGGTTTGTGGGGATCTAGAAGTGGAAGTAAGAATGTTTCAGACATGATGAATATCCAGATCTGTTGGTGGCCAACTTATGTAGCAAGGATGACTGACAACCAGTGGAACTTTCTAACCAGATCCACAGATCAGTTAATCAATAGGTATTTAGCTGCATACTATGTGCTGGACTGGATAGATTTTGAAGATTCAAAGATAGAAAGTAAAAACAGATTCTTGCCCTCAAGGAGCTTATGTTTCTATTCAAAATGGGAGTTTGTGGATTGAATAGATGGGGCGAGCCCATATCCCAGTTATTTTAGTGGATATGGACATAATATGTACTTTTTCTGGTACATAGTGTAGGTGCTTAATAAATGTCAATTTTGTTATTCCCTTGATCTGTTGAACTTAACAACTGTGAAAGCATGTAGATCAGAAATAATTCAGTATTGTGGCTGTCTAGAGAAGAGGGAATGAGGATTATAAAAGAAGCGACGTAGGATACAGCAAATTTGGAAAACCTGCAGGAACATAGCATTTACAGTTTACCAGTGTAAATAATGAGGAGTGTCTTGTTTCTTGTTTGGCTTTAATTTTATTCATTAATACCCAAAATCCGTAACTGTGATATTAGGAACCCAACCTGTTTTCCATATTTGATGTTTTTATGCATTTCAGATTAGCATGACATAGTGGATAGAGGACCAGCCTTGGAGTCAGGAAGACCTGGTTCAAGTCCCACCTCTGATACATACTGTCTGGCCCTGGGCAAATCACTTAATCTCTCAGTGCCCCCAGGTAACTTTAAGACTTTTAAGTTGCAGAGCAGTTCTTGATCTGCATTAGTAGAAAGACTCCTCAAGTTCTTTACACCAGTAAAATATCAAAGGTTTTGACCAAAATGGTGGGAGTCATTTTTATTAGTTAACTAAGTGTTTTGCAATTCGGGATTGTTTCATTCTCGTTGTACTTATATGCCCAGCTCCTAGCACAGTCCCTGGCACAAAGGTGCATAATAAATGCATATTTATACATCTGATTTCCCCACCCTATTTTTGTGGATGAAGAGTATCAGCTTTCATTAGAAGTTAACCTTTATGTGTTCAGCACTTTTATTTATGGCATTTTATTTTACTTAATGAAGTTCTTCATTTACATGTAACTTTTTATTGCCCTTTACTTTCATATGAGGTTAGATTCAGGAGTATGTGTCTGTCTAGTTTTGTTATAGTTAGTTTTGTAATGGCTTTTGTAATTCTAATAGCTAATTTTACATTAGCAACTAATAAATAGCTAAAATGGCAACAAATCTGCATCATAATGCTTTCTCCAAGATTTTGGAGGAGATTTGGGGGTGGATTCAGACATCAAGTCATTTCAGAGAGCCATAAAAATAGAAGTAACTTTAAACAATACAGTTTTAAACATGTAACTAATTGTTATCTTCAGCAAAGGGAAAAGGAGTTTTAGGGAGAACAATTTGAAGTGGGGAACCTGGATAAGTTTAGGACTTGGAGATGCCAGAATTAGTCATTATAATTTGATTTAAAATGAAATTTGAAGTGACCTTGTCCTTGAACAGGAAAAAAAATACATTAAGATTAGGAAAATATTGACAGGAATAATTTTACTGATTAAATTCCAGTAAACTTATGTAATAAGAAAACCTGAAAGCCTTCTTTCCCCTTGCCAGGAATGAGACAAGATGGTCTCAATTTCTTGACCTATTAAATAATCCTGCCAGTTAGATTAAGAAGTATCTTTAGAGCCTAGAGTGTCAAGTCAGATATGAAAATAGTCCTTCTAGCAGTTTGGTTAGGAGGTTTACATACTGTGTTGTGACTTAATTGAGCCAGGTCTTCTGAAGATCTCAATCAACAAACATTTATTGATCACCTACTGTTGCCAAACACATCTAGACCTGGGGATATAAAAACAAAAATGAAGCAATTCCTGCCCTGAAGGAGCTTATATTCTATTTGGAGAGACAATATATGTTTAAATTTACTGAAAATGAATGCAAGGTAATGTCAGAGAAAGATAGTAGCAGTTGGGGACAAGGAAAAGATCAGAAAAGGCCATTTATAAAAAGTCTAGTTGTAGCTGAGTTTTAAAGGAAATTAAAGATTCCCAGAAGCAGAGATAAGGAGAAAACACATTCCAGCCATGGAAGATAGCCTTTGCAGTGTCACACAAGGGTAGATAGAATGTGTGTCATGAAAAGGAAGGACAGTTTGGCTGGACTCTCAAGTGTGTGCCTAGAGCTAGGTTGTGAGGTGGCTTGAAATCCTGAGAAGCATTCTTGGCTTCCTTCAAGACTCACTTAGCTCAAGCACCATTTTCTGCCAGAGGCTTTTCCTGGTCTCTAACGGCTTACCACTTTGAGATTACTTTGTTTTCAACTTTGTACATATCTTCTATATGCATACATATACACACAATTCAAACACTACAAATACAGAAAATCTACAATTTTATGCACGAGCTCATGATCCTTCACTACTACTGTCATTACCAAGACTAATCTCTCTTCCTGCTTAAGTGATCCCATTCCATCCTGCCTCTGCCAACGCATTGCCCCTAGTGTTATTCCCTACTGCCTACAAACACTGCTGTGTCTCCCCATCCTTAAAAAACTCTCACTTGATTTTTCCATCCCCACTATTGTCCTATATCTCTTCTACCTTTTGTAGTTAATCTCCTTTAAAAGGTTGTCTACAGTAAATAAATGCCTCCACTTTCTTTCCTCTCATTCTCTTCTTAAACCCTTACAATTTGGCTTCTAGCCTCATCCCACTGAAACTGCTCTTTCTAAAGTTACCAGTGATCTCTTAGTTGCCAAATCCAATGACCTTTTGTCAGTCTTCATTCTCTGTGAACTCTCCATAGCCTTTGACACTATTGATCTTTTCAATATACTTTTCTCTCTAGGTTTTTGGGATACCACTGTGTTCTGATTCTCCTACTATCAGACTGTTTCTTCTCAGTCTCCTAATTCGTTTCATGGCCTCTGTTTCACTGGGTTCTGTTCTGGGCCTTTTCTTTTTCCTCTATATTATCTCAAGTGGTGATCTCATCCATGCTTCCATGCATTTAATAACCATTTCTTTGCTGATGATTCTCAAATCTTCCTATCCTGTCCCAACCTTTGTGCTGACCTCCAGTCTCATATCTGTTTTCTGCCTTTCAGGTATCTTCAGCTGGAGGCAGCTAGGTGGCACAGTGGATAGAGCACCAACCCTGAAGTCAGGAGGACCTGAGTTCAAATCTGGCCTTAGACCAAACACTTGCCACTTACGAGCTGTGTGACCCTGGGCAAGTCACTTAGCCCCAATTGCCTAAAAAGAAAAAAAAACCAGTTATCTTCAACTGAATGTCCAGTAACCATCTTAAACTCCAAAACACAACTACCTAAATTCTCCTCCCTTCTACCTTCCCTGTTAACTCTAGAGGGCAGCACTATTCTCCCAGTCCCTCAGTCTTGCAACCTAGGAATCATCTTCAACCCCTTACTATCTCTCACCCTCATATCCAGACTGTTGTCAAGGCCTATCAATTTCACCCCTGCAGTATCCCTTGAATACTCCCCTTTTTTCTGTCTGACACTGCTTCCACACTAGCCAGGTCCTCATCCCCTCATGCCTGGTCTATTGCCATATCCTGCTGATGGGTATGCCTGCCTCAAGTCTCCCCACTCCAATCCATTTTCCACTCAACCACTAAAGTGATTTTCCTAAAGTGCAGGTCTGACCCTATTACCCCACCACCACCCTCACTTAAACTCTAGTGGCTCCTTGTCACCTCCAGCGTCAAATATAATATTCTCTGGCATTCAAAGCCCTTCATAACACAGCCCCCTATCTTTCCAGCCTTCTTACATTTTACTCCCTGACATGTATTCTTTGATCCCAGGTGACACTGGCCTCCTGGATGTCCCATCAACAGGACACTATCTCTGGGTGCCAGGCATTTTCTCTGACCCTTCCTCATGTCTGGAATGCTCTCTTTCTCCAACTTCGACTCCTGACTTTAAGTTCCAACTAAAGTCCCCTCTTTCACAGCAAGTCTTTCCAAGCTCTTCATTCTAGTACCTCCTCTTTGTTAATTATTTCTTATTTATCCCATATATAGTTTGTATATGTTTGCTTGTCGTCTCCCTCATTGTATTGTGAACTCCTTGTGAGCAGTGACTATGATAATCCTTTTTTTCTTTTTTTTGGTTGTCATATTCCTTTTTTGTATCCCCTACTGCTTAGCTTAGTGCCTGGCATACAGTAGGGACTTAATAAATGTTTATGGATTGATTGATTGACATATACATGTTGCCTCTTCTATTAGAATGTTAACTCTTAACTTTTTCCTTGTATCTTCAGTGTTTAGCACAGTGCCTTGTACAGTGCTTAGTAAGTACTTGTTGATAGTCATTCAGATTAGTCCCGTTGCCCCAAATACAGCTTTTTCTCATTCTCCTATTTTTTTCTTTAATAAATGCCTTTTGTTTTTTACATTGTATTCATTTCCAGATATATCCTTCTCTAGCAAGAGATATATAAATAGTATATATATCTCTTTAGCAAGAGAAGGATGTCCTTTTGTAACACAGATTTAAAAAATTGAGAGGAAAAAGTTTTTTCTGCAAAATCGTATGTGTTGAATTTGAGAATAAATTCAGTATTCCACATTTATAGTCCTGACCTTTGCAAAACAAGAAAAAAGAGGTTTTTTTTAAAAAAAAAACAAACCCTTGTGACAGTTACCTCTTTCTATACTCTATTGCTTTATGTCTCATCTTCCCTACTGGATACATGCTTCCTGAATGCAAGGATGGTTTTATTTATCTTTGTGTTCCCTGCATTGCCTGTAGTTGTGAAATTGCTCAACTCATCACATACTTTACCAGAGAGAGACCATTAATCTTTAGATTTTTTTTTTGTCTTATTTGTTTTCCCCCCCTGAATTTGGAGACAGAAGATCTGGATTTGAATCTTAACTTTGTTGCTTGTCTCTATGAGAAGTCAGTTAACTTCTCTGAACCTTCATTTGCCCATCTGTTAAGTGTTGAGTAATTATACCTGAACTGCCTATCTTTCAGAAGGTTATTATTAGAAAAGCTCTTTGTAAATCTTAAGGCTATTTAGATAGGAACAATTATATTCTATAAGAAGACCTTTCTCTATTAAAGTCTTTTGATACCTCATAGAGCTCAGATGCCCCTGCAAAAACAGTTCATTTTTTTCCTTAAAAATTTTTTTTAACATCTTTTAGTTTTTGTCACCTTCATTTTCTAATAAATCCTTTTCCCACACACATCTTACCCTGTGAGTCTTCTTTTTTAACAAAGAAAAAAGGGAAAAAATTAGCTCAGCAAAGCTAATCAGAACATCAACTGAAAATTACAAGGTATATAATATTGCATAACAATACCTCCTCACTTCTGCAAAGAATGGAGAAAAGTGCATTTTCTCATCTCTGGGGCCAAGTTTGGTCATTATAATTAGACAGCATTCAGTTTCTTTTAACTGTTCTTTACATTTTGTAGTTGTTTTATTATATATTCTTTTTTTAAGGTCTTTTTGCTGTGCATCCGTTCATATAAATCTTTCCATGCTTCTGAATTCTTAGTATTCATTTTTTTATTATAGTAAAATAATATTCTATTCATGTACCACAGGGTTAGTCATTCCCAGTTGATGGGCTTCCACTTTGTTTCCAGGTCTTTGCTACTACAGAAAGTGCTGCTATGAATATTGGCATACCCCCTTTTCTTGTCTTTCACTTTTTTGGGAATATATACCTAATAGACCCTAAGGATTTTTGAAGACAGTGTACTCTGGCAGGTTCTACCAAGCTAGAAACTCGGTATGGGTCTAGAGTACTGTATCTCTTGTTGTTCAGTTGTTTTTCAGTCGTGTCTGACTATTCACAACTCCATTTGGGGTTTTCTTTTTTTTTCTCATTTGGGGTTTTCTTGGCCGAGATAATGGAGTGGTTTGCCATTTCCTTCACCAGCTAATTTTACAGGTGAGAAACTGAGGCAAACAGGGTTAAGTGACTTACCCAGGGTTACACAGCTATTAAGTGTCTGAGGCCAGATTTGAACTTGTGAAGATGAGTCTTCCTGACCCCAGGTCTCACACTCTATCCACTGTGCCACCTAACTGCCCAGCATTGTATCTGTTAGCACTAACCAGAGGCACATCACCAGGTTAGCTGTAAGATGGGGTTTTTTTTGGCTACAGCAATTCTAGAAGACTCTACTAAGTTATAAGGTGATATGGGGGAGTGACCATACTGATAAAATCACAGACCGTTGAAGAAAGAGCCTTACCTTTTTTACACCTTTGTATTTTGCCTATTGGCTTATTACATGATTTCTAGCCCTTTTTGAGCATTACTGGATTGTGATACATTAAGAAAAAGTATATTCTGTTCAGTAAGATAAGAAAGTAAATACTGTTTTAGAAAAATTCCTATCCAGTATGGTTAAAATAAAATAAAAAGATACTTACAGGGATTAACATTTAGCTACCTTAATTATCCAGAACATCAAATTTCTTGAGCATCCAAATACCAAAATTTTTGTATGGCAAAACTTTGCTGTGTTTGTTAAAATCATTAACGTTACTTGGTTGTCACAGAAGATCAGATTACACAACTTTAGATATTTAAGCATCTTCTTAATTAGATTATACATTTCTTGAAAACAAGGATCAAGTCTTGCTACATTACATGCCCCGCAGTTCTTACCATGGTTCCCTGTCCATGGTAATTTCTCAGAAGACATATATTGATTGACCCAGAAAGTGCTGTCATAGCATTTGCAACTTCTAAAATATTTCAGTGTGATTGACTTTGCCAATAGTCCCTTTCCCCGATCCTCCCCCCCAATTTAACTTGTGGCCATATGATAAACTACCACAGAGAACATCATAATTGTACACATTGCAGTTAAATGGTGAATTTTATTTTCTCTGTAGAATTAGGTGAGATTTTGGGGAGAAAATCTTGAATAGCAATTTGTAGATTATGTTTTTAGGACAGTAAAACTGTTAGGAGAAATTTTATTTGTGATCCAGATAATGAAATAGAATAGTGATTGAACTGGCAGATTAAGAACTAGTTGGAAGAGGGAACTTGCCTTTAGAGGGTAGTTTTAAAATTCTCTAAATATCTTTGAAAAACTAGAAATGGTCAGCAACTTATTGAGTGAAGTTAGTAGGGACAAATACGAAATGATGCATTTAAGGAAGAACTATAGTTGAATGCAAAAAAAAAAAGGCTTTAGGCAAGTATGCATTTTATTTTAAAACATTTTCCTTTTTATGAATTTGAAAAACATGAATGCTTTATACAAAGAACAGAAAAAAAGTATATGAAAGTGAGTTTTTATTATATATTGCTTGATTGGGAGGGATATAATTCATTTAACATGGTAGTTCTAAAACTGCTTTATTTGTATTCTGAAACTCCTATTTTTTAAATGATTTGTTAGTAAGCATTTATTAAGCTCCTGCTATATGCCTGGCACTGTGCTAGATGCTGGGGAAACAAAGGCAAAAGACAATCCCTGCTCTCAGGGAGCTCACAGTCTAATGGGGGAGACGACATGTACTACTCTGTACAAACAAGATATATGCAAGATAGGTTGGAGGTAGTCAACAAAGGACTAGCATTAAAAGGGATCAGGAAGGCTTCTTGTAGAACATGGGATTTTAGCTGGATTTCAGGAAAGCCAAGAAGAGGATATGAGGAAGGAGAGAATTGCAGGTATGAGGGACAGCCAGTGAGCATGCCCAGAGTTAGGAAATGGAGTGTCAGGTGTGAGGAACAGCAAGGAGGCCAATGTCAACTGGAATTCGGAGTTGGGGGAGGGGGAGTAAGGTGTAAGAAGAGTATAAAGGTAAGAGGGGTGCAGATTGTGAAGGGCTTTGAACGCCAAACTGGATTTTTGTATTTGATCCTGGAAATGACAGGGAAGGGGAAGTGGGATGCAACATCAGATCTGTACCTAGGAAGAGTAATTTGACAGCTGAGTAGAGGATAGATTGAAGTAGTGAGAGAATTGAGGCAGAGACCAACCAGGAGGCTATTATAGTACTAGTCCAGGTGTAAAGACCTGTAGGGGGATGGTGTCCCCACCAGAAGAAAGGGTGTACACAAAAGTTGCTACCAAGGTAGAAAAACGGGACTTGGAGAATGATTAGATATGGGGGTGGAGGGGTATGAAACTAGGAACTGATGATGCCATCTAGGCTTTAAGCTTAGTTATCTAGGGAGATGGTAGTTGGTTAGGTGACCAAAAAAATAAGAAAGCTTTCAGTTTTCAGGTACATCCCAGTAGCAAAAGCAGTATTAGTGACCCCTGAACAGTATGGTCCCTATACACTCTTGAATTCTTTAGAATGAGGGCTGAGATTTTGTTCCGTATCCCCTAGAACTCAGTTTGGAATACAAGACAGCAATGCAAGTAAGCAGGTCCCAAATTCTCCTTTTGCTAATTCTCAGCTATAAAATGTACTTTTTTTTCCCCTCTCACATAAACTTCCAGATTTCTCAGCTCCTGCTCTAGATCAGCACTTGAGTTTCAACATTTAAATAATACTTTTAAATGATAGTGTATTTTTAAAATTGCACTTTCTATAGTTAACATCCTAATTCAATTAGCCATTTAAGATGGTGGAATGTTTCCAGTTTAAGAATTGGGTGTCAGATCACTATTTATATGACTTATTTCAAATAGTAAGTTTACATGAGACAATGAATACAAATTCTGTTAGCATTTTGCACTTATGCTATGAACTGTTTATGATCTTAGTCTCTTTTCACTAGATGCCTCTTAAGAAACCAGTTTCTGTTCATGTTTTTAAATTTAGTGGATTTTTTATTTTGTAAGACTGAAACACTTGATACTCTTTAATCTATGCCCTGTTCTTTTCTCCTTTACTTTAGTTTTTGAAGAGGTGGCCCTTGTCGCTAAAGCCAACCCTTCTTTACATGTATCTTGATCTTATCCTTTTCCTTCTTTCTCAACTCCTCTGCCCCCTCCCAATTGGTTCCTTCCATACTTCAACAAACCCTCATTTGGCCCTATCACGTCTTCACACTCTTTCCTCACAGTATCTCTCTTCTTTTCAAAGTCACTTTAAGAAAAAATGTGTATATTTTGTAACATCCACTTCTGTCTTTTTCTCAGCCCTTTGCAGTCTAGCTTATAGCCTCATTACTCAGAAGAATCTGCTCTCTTCAAAGATAACAGTGATCTCAACTGCTAAATCTAATGGCCTTTTCTCAATCCTTATCTTTCTTCACCTGTAGACAACCCTTTCCTTCTGGATACTCTCTTGACACTGCTCTCTCTTGGTTCTTTTCCTTACATATTTGATCTCTCCTACTCAATCTCCTTTGCTAGATCATCATCCATAGTTTGTCTCCTAACTGTAGTATGCCTACAGTTAGGGAGCAAAGCATGGTTTGGTTTCATGCTAAAGTTGTTTTGGGTTTTTCTCTCTATAGTCACTTACTTGGTGACTTCATAGGTTTGATGATCTCAATGCAGATATAACTTTTATTGATATGTTATTTCTCATTTCTTTCGTGAGCATCAGTCTCATATCACCAACATTTTGAACTGTATATTCCATAGGCATTTCAGATTTAACATGTTCAGAACAGATCACATAACTTTCCCCCTAAGCCCATGCCTTTCCAGGCTCTCTCTTTTCCATTGAGGTCCCCACCATACTTCCCAGGTACCCAAGTTCACAACCTTGTTGTCTTCCTCGATTCCTCTTCTCTCTCTTTCCGAAGCTTATCTGGTCATTTGCCAGATCTTTAAATTTATAATTCCACAACAGCTCTCACATCCATCTCCTTCTCTCCTTACAGCTGCCATCCTAATTCAGACTCTGATCACCTCTTGCCTGTAATATTGCACTAGCCTTCTAATTGGTCTCCTTGCCTTAAGTCTATCCCCATTCTAATGCATTTTCCATTCAGCTACCAAAGTGTTTTTCCTGGTCTGACTCTCATTACCCACTCAAGTTCCAGTGGATCCTTTTTACTTCCAATTCCTCATTTTTCAAAGCTTTTCACAGCCTGATCCTAACATATTTTTTCAGCCTAATTACACGTTACTCTATTTGAAGCCCTGTGGTCCAGCCAAACTTATCTTACTACTATTAGTCATACACAACACTGTTGCCTCATCTTTATGTCTCTGTTTTGATTGTCCCCAATGCCTAGAATCCACTCACTCCCCACCTTAATTTCTAACAATCCCAGGTTTCCTTCAAGACTCAGTTTGTATTCTACCTAGCTGCTAGTGCCTTTCTTCCCAATAATTACCTTTTGTCTTCTTTGTATCTATTTTGTTATGCACTACATTTGACTATCCTATAGAATAGAAGCTCTTGAGGGCACTTTTTTTTCTTTGTATCACCAGCACCTAGCATATTACCTGATGCATTCTGGATGAATAAATGATTGATTGCTAATTAAGTTAATGAGAATTGTGTGAAATACCAAATTTCAGAAGTCCACTTATGAAAATTCCCTCATAGCTGTAGTTTTCAAACTATTCTATGGAAACATAGGTTCCTACAAAGCATTTGTAGTTTCTTAACCAAAAGGTAATCCTAGTGAATGTTTAACAAGTGTTGGTTTTGACACCTCCAGGCTCTTTGCAAACACTTATGTTCTGGGTCAAGGTAATGTTTACTTGACCTCAAAGATTGAAGACCACTTCTTTTGCACATGTGCAGAGCACCTTTAAAGGCCTTAGCAAGAGCTGAATCAACCACAGACGATATAGAAAAAGAGAAATTAGTGAATATAAAGAAATGGGAAAATATTTTGTCTTAAAATTTGTCTTAAAAATTTCTTTACTGAGCTGAGATTGAGTTTAACTCATGTATTTCTTAAATATGGTTCACCAAAGTATTAGGAAAATAAGGTAGGAAGATTTGGGGTGTTTTACCTATTAGGGTATTTTGATTTAAAAGTCTTGAGTATGATTGGTACAAATAAAACAACTTAAAATTATTTTATTCTGAATTTTTATGTACATTATTTGACTTGGGGTTTCATGAAGTTGCTACTTGACTAGTATATTTCTTTATTTGAATTTTTGTCATTAAACAAGATTTTTTGATATGATTAATTATACCTTGAATTTTAATTTTGATTCATGAACCCTTCCTCACATAAAGGAAAATCACCTTACATCATCATCTTTAATTAGCCTATGGTTGTGGAAATGTAGCCAGAGACTGTTGAAAGTACATGTAACAAATTAAATAATTGCATTTGTGAGATATTTTTAACATTTAAATGATCTCAATTCAAGTAAAGGCAATTTGAGTAATATTTCAACTTTCTAAAGCCCCTTTCTACAAAGTTAGTGTAAACTCTATAAGATTACCAGCCACATACTCACATAAACATATGATACAAACCACAAGTGGTTTGTAGTCATATATTTAATCATTTTCATGTTTAATATAAGGGTATTATATTTATGGTTAGATATTTGACACATTCCATCTTTATATTGATATATATCAGCTACTCTGTGTTGTTAAAACAAACAGTATTTCCTTATGTACTTATAGTTTAGATGCTAGGTAGTCATTCTTCTAAAGTGGTTCTACTATGAAATAAAAATACTGTGAATTTTATCTGTCTTTGAATTAAGATTCAGATGTCTCAACCTAAATTTATATACCAAAAATTTCCTCTAGCTTTTTTTTGGGGGGGGTGAATTAAAAATTAAATATGGGCTCTGAAGGAAGAACTAATACAATTACAAATTGACTCTTCTGTGCATTTTTAACTGTATTTTATCCACCCTTGAGATTTTGGTAACTTGAATTACTTCCATTTGATAGGTTTTTTCCCCCCAAAGATGATATTATGAATTGCTTTATAACATAACTTTTCTTATTTCTTATATAACTTTATTTCAGCTCAGCATTTTGTAACCTTGCACATATTTCTTTTGTTAAAACAAAGAGTTTTATATTTTAAAAGTATCTTCCACATTTTAGGTACCCAGTAAGTATTTGTGGTCTTATTTTAATAAACAAAATTTATGGGATAAGTTTGACAGAATAAAAATAGTAAATATAAATAATATAGCAGTGTTTGTATATATCATGCGTTTTTAAGATATTATGCATTTGTAATTTGGAATAACAGATTCTGAAAGCTGAAAATGAATCATAATGGGTCAGTCTTTTAATCAAAACCAGAATCATCTATATACTATCCTTAACAAATGGTCCTATAGTCTTTCCTTTAACCATTATGGTAATGAGGAATCTCACTACCTTGTTAGACATCCTGTCACAGTTATGGACAGCTCAAATTTAAATTTTAAAAATAATTTTTCTAGATGCTTTTTGTTTCCTTTTTTACTTTCACTTAAATATTTTCTTGTAACAATAGTGCCAAACAATTAAAACCAACTGGCAAAGTAATCATGTGTGACAGCATATGCAACGTTGAGATATTCTTCATATATAGTGTCCCTCACTTTTTTCCCCCAAGGAGGGAGGTGTGTGCTCTTCTCTGGGGTAAAGTTTGGAGATTATAATCACCTTATATTCATTTCATTGTTCTCATCTGCATTATTGTAGTTATCATCTGTATTGTTTTCTTACCTGCTTACTTCAGTCTGTCAGTTCATACGGGTCATACCATGTTGCTCTGATTGCATTCATTATTTATGATAAAATTATAAATGTGAATGGGATGTATGTATGTGTGTACATTCATTTTCTGCAATTTTTCTAGCCGTTCTCCAGTTGATGAGAACTCACTTTGTTTATATTTGCTGCTACAAAAAGTGTTGCTATGAATATTTTGATATTTTATAGCACTCTTTTCACTGTCTTGGATATCTTTGAGGTATTTGCTCACTTGTAGAATCTCTAGGTAAAAGGACATAAATAGTTTAGTGATGGACAGCTGTACAGCTCTAGTTGTTTGAAATTTCTGTCTCTGAGACTCATGGGTTGTGGTTGTGCCTGCTAGAACTATTACACATGATTTTCCTTGAAATATTTTGAGTCCTTTCTTGTCCACACTAAACATTCTCCATTCCTTCAACAGTCTTTTACCTGATGGAAGTCTCTACACAGTTCATCATCTTGGTCATCTTCCTGGATTTTTTTTATTTATTTGTTTGTCAATGTTCTTTTAAGAATGAGGTACTCAGAATTGAGTAGGTATTTCATCTATCAGCGTATTGTACCATGGGACTGTATTGCCTCCTTTGTTCTAACCACTGTACCGACATTGATGCAGCGTAAAATATTATTAGCTTCTTTTAGAGATGGCTCATACTGAGGCTATAATCTAATACAATCTGCGAATCTTTCACATGAACTACTCTTGAGCAATGTCTCCCCTTGCCCATCTTTGTGCAATTGATTTTTTAAACTCAGGGTAGAACTTTGTACTTATCTTTGTTATGATATTGAGGGGCAGCATGACATTGTGGATAGAGAACCAGCTAGTTTTGGAGGAAGACTTGGACTCGAGTCCCACCTCTGTCACATATTAGCTATATGAATCTGTGTGCTTACAAATAACCTTTCCTTGCCTTAGTTAACTCTCTTAAGACTATCATTTGCAGAGAAGGTGCCAAACTGCATTGGATAGAGGCAGTTAGGTTTCTCATCCAAGAGTTCTCTATGTCAGTTAAATCACAGCTCCAATTCATATATTCCACAACTAAATATAATCATTTTTGTTTTTATCATTTGTTTTAACCTAGCTAAATTTTTTTCCTACAACATGCTAGCTATTCTTTATTGCCACTTGTAGGTTCAATAGGAAAACTTTCTGTGTCTTCAAGTTCTTGACAATTTCAAATAGAACAAATATTGAGGACCCTTTAGTATGTGTGAACACAGACTGGCTTCTTGTAATTACTATTTCCCTTCCTTAAGGGGCTACAAATCAGCTTTTTATTATTCTGTTCTAAAACTTTCCCAGACATTTAATGTCATACTTGCCCGTATTTTTTGAGTTTATTTTTTCCTTCTTTTGAAAATTGTCACCTTTGTCCATCTCCAGTTTTTATGTATCTTCCATTTGTCATGATTCCTTATGGCTCTGAGGTCATCTAACTTTTTTAACACCCTAGAATGTAATTCTGGACATAGGGGCTTGAATTTTTAAAATAATTGGTAATCAGGGGAAATAACGAAAGTACTATTTTTAGTTTTAACGCATTTGAGTATCTGCTAAATGCAGAATACTATTATTTGTAATGAGGGACATAAAGAAATGACTAATGTGAATCAGTGCTTCCTCTCTTGAAGGAATTTATAGTTTAACAGGAGAGAAGATGTATTTAAATATAATATAGAATGTGATAGCTGCTGAAGCGTTAAGAAAATCTGACTAGGGAGCTTTTAGGCTGTAATGCCTTCTTTATGGTGTTTTACTTTCCTAATTTGAAGATACTTTGTGTCAGAAGAGAGAAATAACTTTGGAATTTTCCTTTTTGTCATTGTACTTGAGCAATACTGCCTGTTCTTTCTTTCTCTTCTTTTTTTGAACATAGCTAATAAATGCCTTTTATGATATCTTTAGATCTCCACTTCCACCTTGGCATATTATAAGCTTTTGCCTTTCTGATGTTTTAAAAATTTGTGCCATTTTTTTTAATGTTCATTCTGGATTATCCCCTCCTTCCATTTTGTTGTATACTTTTACAATGTTTTACATTTTAGATTCCTCACTTTTTTCTTCCTCCCTTAGATAATTTGTATAGTAGGAATTTCATCTTTTAGAACTTTTTATGAGTCTTGATTTCTGTTTTCTAAACATTTAAAGATTTATTTTCCTAAAACCTAGGAGCATATATTTTATTATCCCCAGCTTTCCTTTCTTTTGTTATTAATTTTATGATGCTATAGTCGCATTCTAGGGTCTCTATGTCAATTCTATATCATCAACAAATTCTCAGTTCATGGCCAGTAGTATTCTTAGCAATGGTAGCATTAACCACTAAGATTATTTGATAACTTACTATATATTTCATTTGAATAAAAGTTAACATTCTCACCTAATGCTTTTTAAGATTACCTTGGTATACTTATTTAAACTTTAAAAAACTTGTAGTTTTGCTAGTCAGATATCCTAGAGACTTTTATGAAATGTGAGAAAATATTTTTCTGATGGCTATAAGTCACTTCCTTTGGATGGACTATTTGGGTGAAATCTTTCAATATAGCATTTCACATTAAAATTGTGTGAAGCCTTTAATATTAAAACCCAAGAACTAGGATAGTAAGGTGTGTTTTTTTGTTTTTGTTTTGTTTTTTGCAGTTTAGGATGCACTGCTACCCCCTGGAGCAGTTATAAAAGTTTTTTTCACTGACTGTGGCTGCTAATTATGGTAACAGTATATAATAGAAGATAGTTTAGCAGAGTTTTAAAACTTAGTTTTAACCAGAAGTCCCCAGTAAATATATTGGTGTTTACAGGTAAATATCATAGAATCTTTCTTATAAGGAGTTTGTAAGTTAGTGCAGCTCAGCCCATACTTTCTGTATTTATAAGCCTAGTTACTGCTGCCACATTACCCACCAGACTCTTTCCCCCTTCAGGATTTTCTAAAGTCCCTGATAGAGAGTACATTGTAACTGGCAATGATGCCCCTTCTGCCATTCTTCTCAGGGCCTTAATGTTCTTATTTTTTCTCCTCTTTTTCCATGCTTACTCAGAGACTTAGCTGTCTGTGACCCCCAGTGCTTTTTCAAGGCTTTAGGGAGAAGAGTACTTTTTCACAAAAAAATTAGGGTCCTATGCCATAAGATAGTAGTACTGAATATTGAATCTTGTCAAAGTAGTTTTCACCATGTAATGATAGTCATGGATTTAAACAAAAGTGTAGGTGCCTCACAAATATTTAAATAAAAATAAGTAAACAAACAAGTAAATGAGTAAATGTTTTTATTTTATTCGTGTGCACGCACACACTCATCCCTTAAGTTATTTCCTCCTTCCTTCATGAATCTTCTTTCCAATAAAAATCTAATGGATAAAGCCAAGAATATTATAAAAGTACTTTTGGTAATTTTGTTTTGTTGTTGAATTTTTCCCAAAACAAGAATAAAAGCATTAGTAACCATTGAATGAATAGCATCCTCTCCCTAGACACTTTTCAGCGGTTTATGATGGACAGAGTGTTCCGAAAGGTCTTAGTCTTTAAGACTTTTTGAACACCCTGAATATGGAAAAGGAATTTTAAAGCTTTTAAGTCTTTTCCTCTTGAAGATATTGCTTATGTTTTCAAGTAGTTTTATATTTCAGCTTATTTAAATAAGCTGTTTTACTTGATAAGTGTTTAGCATTTAGGTCATGATTTTAGTAAATTTAAGTATAAGTAAAACCAATTATAATTGTTTTTGTATTTGAATATATAAATGATATGCAGACATAATAAATGTTTTCTATTAATTCAACAGGCATGCCCAAAGAAAAGTACGATCCACCTGACCCCCGGAGGATGTACACAATTATGTCCTCAGAGGAAGCAGCCAATGGGAAGAAATCACACTGGGCAGAGCTTGAAATAAGTGGTAAGCCTTGGTGAAATGAGTTATGAAAAATGAAGCTTAAGATAGTGAAATTATTTTTATCATGTGTATATGTGTTTACATATGTAAATGTAGTATCCTTGGCCAGAGAGATCATTTTGTGTGATGAAGTATAGTTTAAGCCTTTGGAGTATCAGGAAATAGAATCCCAGTTGATTAGCTAACAAAGGCATTTTAGTGTAGAAGTAGTATGAAGTGCTCTTTTCTTGGCCATGCTCCCCCCTTCTCTGTTCTGGTAATTTATTCACAGGAACATCTTTATTTAGACTTCAGTCTTTAAATTAAAAGTATGTATTTTGTATTTATATACTTTCATTACCAAATATGTCCTTCCCCTTTTCTTCACTCCCTGCCCCAGGCTATCCCTTGTAACAAAGAATAAAAAGCAAAGAAAAAAACCATTTCAGCTAAACTTAAAACACTGAACACATTGATTTTTTTTCAGCAACTGCATTGCACTGTCAGTTGACATTAAGCTTGTGGCCAACTAAAATCCCCATATCCTTTTCACATGACCTATCCAGCCAGGCCACACTTATCCTCTTGTGCAGTTTACTTAGCTCTTGAATATTCTTAGCATGCTGTTTTAGTACAATGAGACAGAGTGAGGTTTTCTAATTTAGTAACTGACAAGAAAAATGGTTAACATTTGAGCCTGCACTCTGAAGGGTGGTAGATGGAAACAAATCAGATGTTCCATGCCTGAGGCTTTCCTGTGTCCTCTGGGTCTTCTGACAGACTTATT
Organism: Vombatus ursinus; assembly: GCF_900497805.2. Taxonomy (NCBI): domain Eukaryota; kingdom Metazoa; phylum Chordata; class Mammalia; order Diprotodontia; family Vombatidae; genus Vombatus; species Vombatus ursinus. The sequence goes on from NW_020954563.1 coordinate 13,117,539, forward strand.
TGAAAAGATCTTGAAGTCTTTATGAAGAGAACCTGTTGCATAGGTTCAATGATACAAAATTTCTTTTCTTTCTTTTTTTTTTAACTGTCATTTTTTCCTACTTACCTCCTTCTTGACTTTGTATTCCCTTTCCTACTTGGGAAATTTTTTTGACTAATTGTCTAGAGAGTTTCCTGCATCCTGTTTGGTAAACCACAGTATAAAAATATATTCTTTAAATCTTTTAGCCTTTTCTTGCAGGGAGGCTAGTTATAATGTTGCTAGTGATTTACTTCATAAGAGAAAGCAAACATTAACTTATCACAGTGACAGTTTGTTGTCTGTATTTCTTGAGTCCTTAGATAACCAAAAGTCTTTTTTAATTCCTACTGAAAACTTCCTTTTTCTGTATTTCATGATTCTTAGGTTTTTCTTGCAAAAAATGCTTTTAAAATTGTAGTTGCATATATTGATCGCTGTTATTTCATGTGTCTGACTCCCCCCAAAGTGATTATCAGCACCAGGAGAGAAGACATCCATTTTTATTCTTCTTTGTTTTCTCTGCAGCACCTAGTACATAGGAAGTGCTCACAGATGTTTTTGTTGGATGAATAAAACCCCTAAAATGCACTGTTTGACAATTATGTGCTGCTCTTAAAAGTTTTATTGATAAATTTTGTTCATATACCAGTTACTTCCCAGTATACTGCTTCAGCCTCCTTATTGACCCTTCCCTTATAACAAAGAAAAACAGCTAAACAAAACTACTAATCAGAATAGTAACTCTACCTGACAATGCATACAACATTGTGGTGCCCCCTTTTAAATATTGCATGATAAAGAAAATAACTTAAAGGTTTGAGATAGTTTTGAGGTTTTAGAAAATTGGTTCTCTAGAGCTAGCATTTTTCCATGAGATCTTATCAATTTTTCTCAAACAGCAGTGACCATCAAAGATTGTGGGGTAGGTTCTAAAGAGATTGTGGAAACCAGAAGCAGATTGTATTCATCTTAGGCCAGGGATCAGGCTTAATACTCCCAAGAAGCATTATCGTTTCTTTGATTCCATATTCTGGCTGATGGTGCTTTAACTTGATGGCATAGCCTCAGTTTGTCAGTCAAAGATAACCATTCTCTGAAAGTTGTTTGTTTCTGGCAGTGTTATTTGTCTTTAATATAGGCTTAGGGTTAGGGTTCTTAATGTGTTGTGGATGCTGTTGTCCTTTAAGTACTCTTGGCAAATTGGATTTACTAATCAAGTTAGGAGCATCACTGTTAAGAGTATTTTTTTTCCCACCATAGGAATATATATAGCACAGCTTACCAATCTGAAGTTATTTCTTGACATGAATCTAAGCTGAAACCTATGCTCAAGTGTGATGGAGTGTATTATAGGTTTGTTGTTGTTCAGTTTCAGTTGTGTCTGACTTTCTGTAACCCCATTTGGGGTTTTCTTGGCAGAGGTTCTGGAATGGTTTGCCATTTCCTTCTCCAGCTCATTTTACAGATGAGGAAACTGAGGCAAACAGGTTTAAGTGACTTGCCCAGGGTCACACAGCTAGTAAGTGTCTGAGTCTTAACTCCAGGCCAGATACTCTATCCACTGCGCCACCTGGCTGCCCCTTTATCTTAGATACAAATGATTAATTTCTTTCTACTTAAAATATTGAAAAATATCAAGTTAAATGATAAATTATTTCCTGTTTTACTCTGGGAAGGACAGTACCTTGAAAAATTTTTAGTGTGCCCTTGACAATTCATAACTTTAAGCAAAAAAATGATTTGAAGCAAGTTAGAATTTATTTGAGTGTACATTGTAGGACTGATTTTTAAAGCGGTTTGTTAAACCCTAATTTTTGTTTCATTTTGGAACTAAATGTTGAGCGGAAAATGATATGAAATCTTTAGACTACTTTTTTTCTTTTATAGGAAAAGTAAGAAGCTTAAGCTCATCTTTATGGTCACTGACCCATTTGACAGCTTTGCATCTCAGTGACAATTCTTTATCCCGCATTCCTTCAGACATTGCCAAGCTTCAAAATTTGGTTTATCTGGACATGTCCTCTAATAAAATCCGTAGTTTGCCAGCAGAACTCGGAAACATGGTGTCACTCAGGTAAATATATTTGACTTAATGTAACACAAACCAGGCACCCTCAGACACATTGTTATAGCATTACATATCTTGAAAACAATTAAAATGCATTCATTAGTAGTTCTTTGCATTAAATATTTTTAAAACTGTGATTTGTTCTTTCTGTAGATTTTTATAACCTTTTAGTAACAAGTGGATACCATATTTTCTGAAATTGTGTAGCAGGCCCTTTATATTGTAGAACAGACTGTTATGCTTTGTGTAATACTTGAACTAAGTGTGTTATAAAAATTTGGCTAAATAGTTAGGATTAAAAATTTCATCTATATTATACTTAATTCCTAGACCAAGCTTAGATTTGGGGATAACTTTGTACAGAGTATATCCCAGCTATGTTACCTTGTAAAGCTAAGTGTTGTGTATTGTCTCCAAAAGATGAATGGGCCTTGGTTTAACATTTCTACTGAGGTCTTACACACAGATTTTTTTTTTTAAAACAATTATGAGCCCATGCACAACCATTTCCTATGCTTAGAATGCCCTTTTCTCCTTTCCTTAGCACCTATCTCTGCTGTGCTGTTTGCAAACCTTGGTCTAGCTTTGCTGAAACTTTTACTGGTTTTTCTCTTCTCCCTCGCACCCTCCTCCCTGCCCCGGTCCCAGGCTGGAAATGACTTTGCTTCTTGGCATTTTGCTTATTTTCTATGTGTTACTGTAGTTGTCGTATAAGTATTTTGTAGTGTTGCATATTTGTGTACTTGTTGTGGTCTCCCTCCTAGATTATAAACTCCATGAGAGTAGAGATTATGTCTTTATCTTTGCTTCTCTGTTAGTGCCTAGAATACTGCTTTGCATGTAGTGTGTGCAAATAAATAGTTTTTGATTGAGTCAATGTCCACTTCCTGCGATTCCATTTTACTCGTTTCCTGTCGTGGTCCATTTAAAGGAAAATAGCAAAACTTTGTTGGCTCCACTCTAGCTCTAATGGAGTAGGATCCAGCCTTGTATACTAAGAAAATAAGTCCTAAGAAAAATATGCAAATGGAAAATGAAAATTCTTAAGAGTTCAGTGTTGTAGTAGTTTTTGGCCAGGAAAGAGAGCTGAATCAAATACATTTATGGCCCAAAAAATAATAAATACTGACATTATTCAAAATCCTATTGTTCCTACCCTCTTTTTAGTAGAATCCTTTAGTTTTACTGAGTAGGTGATTTAAAATATAAGTGAAAGCACCAGGGATTACAGGAACAGCCTTCATGAATACTTATCGAAGAATAACATTGTGTTGCAGGTGTTTGCCTTTATTGTTAACTGATATTCCTACTGATTATTATACTTGGTAGCACTGAAGATCCAGTTGTGAATGATTTTAACTGTGTAAAACAGCCTGCTGTATTTGTGAATCTTAATGAATATTGAGTAAATTCAAAGAATAACTTACAACAGAAGGGTAATCTAAACATTTCCTTTGAATGTTACTACAAGGTCATGTAAACCTTTTTTTTAGCCCTCCATTTTCTAATTATAAATGTTAAACTGTCTCATCATCACTTAGTCTATTTTGTACCCTGTGTGCTAGACTAGGTTCATACTAGAATGTATTTTTAAAAATAAGTTATTTGCCCAAAGAGTTTATTTCCCAAGGAATAAGTTTTAAAACCTTTAGTGAAGCTTAATGTTGACGTCTGACTGCCTGAAACTTTTATTTTTCCAATAGGGAACTCCATTTAAATAACAACCTGTTACGAGTTCTACCTTTTGAGCTGGGAAAACTGTTTCAGTTGCAGACTTTAGGTCTAAAAGGTATGCTTTTTAAAAAATTTTTGCATATTGTTTTGTTGTCTCGGTGGGTAAAAGATGAGAAGTAGTTGACATTTTTGAAATTAAGTAGGAAATTTAGAAAAATAAGAAAAAATTCATTTGAGGAAAAGGAAAAAATGCTCAAGTTTTTCACTACCTGAAAAAAACAAAAAAAATTTTGTTTGAAGGGCACCTTCAGTTCTGGTTAACCATTCCTATCTCAATTCCATTTATCTCTGCATAATTTTGTCTCCCTACTGATCAGTTCTATCTGCTGTCTTTTCCCGCTTGATCATTGTTCCAGTCTGCCTCCCATCTTTCTCCTCCTTTAATCTTTTTTTTTTTCCTTGTAAAACTTCTTACGGTTTTTGACTCCACACTTTGATCATTTTGTCACATGGGTTGTAGTTACTTTTTCTCACAACAGGGAGAGTCTTCAAAAATTAAGAATGGTTAATAGAATCTTAAGAGTTGAAATAACATAAGATGTTACTTAGAACCTCATACCTCATGCAGGAGTCCCTTAACATCCCTGAAAAAGATCCAGCCTTTGTTTGAATACTTACAGTGACAAGCAGTACATTATCAAATAAAGCAACACTTTTTCTTTTAAACAAATCTTAATTATGAAAAAGATCTTCACATGCTCTTCATATTTTAAATTTTTTAATATTTAGATCATTACTATATTGGGAATTTATTATGGCATATTGTTTGAGATGTGAATGAAATGGTATTTTTTTTACCATGCTGCTTTCCTATACTTTTGTTCTTAAGTTAAAAAAAAAAACTACACTACTTTACATATACTAACTTCAATAAATTATTATTAAAAATTACATTTTTCATCTTGTTAAATTGGGCCTGTCTTTCCAGTTTGTCAAAATCTTTTTATATCCTTATTGTCTAGTACATGAGCTTCACCTTCCACTTTTTTGTCATCTTTGAAGTTGATAAACATGATAACTAGGCCTTCCAAGTCACTGATAGTCATAGTCATAGTAATAAAAATTCACTTCTATATAATGTTTTAGTTTTTTACAAAGCATGTTCTTTACTACAGCCAGGTATGTAAGTATGATCTCTAGATGAAGTAAATAAGGGCCAGAAAAGTTCTGACTTGCCAATAAACCAATTAAGCAAGTATGAGAACCAGTGCTTCAAACCAGATCCTTTGGCTCTAGGTTCATTACTCTTCATTCTTGACTATATTCAGCTGAAATTAATCCATTAATCTTTGTTAACTAATTTACCCACTAACTGAGAGAGTACTGTAGCCTGAGAAGCAAACATATTTCATACCTATACATTAATTACTTTTACCTTTTCATTTAATTTGATTAAAATCCAAACAGAAAAAAAAAAGAGTTTCATTTCTCAGTTTTTGCTGTTGTTTATCAAGATTTTTTTTTCTGACTAAAACAAAATTTCATTTAAAATAATTTAGGCTAATTCAGTTTATGATACTTCAAAGTAATTAATATTCAGAGTTTTGATATCTCTAAATTGAATACTCATAAATTGGGTCTTATTATGCTTTTTTAAAATACTTCAAGGAAATCCACTTACACAAGATATATTGAACCTCTATCAGGAACCAGATGGGACAAGAAGGCTACTGAACTATTTGCTTGATAATTTGGCAGGTACTGGAAAAACAAGTAAGTGGTAATTAGTTTAGATTACTTTTTTTGGGAAGACAAATAGAAATATTGTCATTTCATTTTGTGTTAAATATTCCACTAGTGGCAACAGAACAACCACCTCCAAGATCTTGGATTATGTTACAAGAACCAGACAGAACAAGGCCAACTGGTTGGTAGCATTGTTTTTGTTTGCTTTTTTTTCTACTAGTTATTACTAAATATAATTAAAATTATGGCATACCAATAACTGTGGTCATCCTTAAGTAGTCTTTGAAAGAAACTTGTCTGCAATTGACTTAATTTGGAAAATACTAATAATCACACTTTTGAAAACTAAACTTCTTCATGTTGGCATACCCAGCCTCCGTGTGGTACTGAGGATGTGTCCTGTAAAGTACAGTCAAATTTAGTTAACAGCAAAAGGGTATTTGCGTAATGTAATGGAAAGAGGACTGGCTTGGAATTTGATAGATTTTAGTTCTGATTCTAGTTCACTTACTTTGGACTGGGCCTCACTTTTCTATGATTTTACATGGTATCTGAGGTCCTCTTATTGCTAACATTATTTGATAGATGTTAAATCAGAATCTTCAAGACCTAGGTAATGCCCCAATTGTATCAAGCAGCATTTGATTGAGTAGACTTTCAGGACAACAAACTTCTTAGTTGAGTAAGAGGTTTGCCAGCTGACTTTGATGCCCTTTGAAATTCTAAATTTGATGAAAATAATTTGTATAATACTTGTTAAAACTAACAGGATTTCCTTGTGCTTTTGCATAAGCTAACTGTGTAGTTCTGCAGAAGTGAACAAGACTTAGTTTTTAATATAACTTTGCTATCAATATAATATAACTTTAATATAACTTTTCTATCAATTTTACATGTTTCTCCATGAGTGTAGTTTGGTGGGGTGGGGTGGAGTTAAGAATGGGGAGGAATTGGAGTCTCAGAAACTTGCATTTTAGAGTGTAACACATTGAATGTCTAAAAGCCGAGTCTGAACTGTTTTATTTTATCAGTATTGTGTTATCCTCTTAATTAAAGCACCTTAAATCAAAGTTTTTGTATTAAGGAATGTAAAAATCTTTTTTCTTAAATTTATGTAAATAAGTTAAATGTTTTTTTTCCTGTAGCTTTGTTTTCTGTTATGTGCTACAACGTTCTTTGTGATAAGTATGCAACCCGGCAGTTATATGGCTATTGTCCATCGTGGGCACTTACTTGGGAGTACAGAAAAAAAGCCATTATGCAGGAAATCTTGAGCTGCAATGCCGACATCATAAGTCTTCAGGTAATTTATGGAGAAAAACTTTTGCTTAAATGTACAAAATTTCATCTTTCAGAATTGCCAGAATAAGAAACAAATGAAATATACATTAATTGGTGTTAGTTAAGAAAGTTTTTAATTACTATATTTGTAAGTTTCTTGTCATCCAGTTTCAGCATTAATCCCCTGGGTTCTAGACTTGGTGGGAAAACTGACTATCAGTTTCCCACTGCAACCCTCTACTGCACTGGTGAATTAATTTCAGCCTTTGATGTGTGGCCAACATTGTCCCCACTGCTGCAGCATATTTTAATCTGAAGTACCTGGGAAAATGGAGCTATGTATATGGGATTTTTCTTTTTCATTTTAGCACCATCTGGATTAGGGCATATTGACTTTATATAGGAAAAATTTACACGTATGGTGCTTACATACCAGTTTCTGGAATGACATTATAATTAACTACTTAAAAATTGCCTGGGTAAAACAACATCTTTACATCTTAGGTTTTTTTCTGTGTTCCTGGGTACCAAAAGAATTGATCTGGGCAGTTTGTACTTATAAAATGAAAAACAAGCAGGTGAGAAAATGTATTGAAAAAAGGGGATGGGCCTTTGCAGTTCTTATCTCTATAACTCAAGTGCAACACCTCCATAGATAACATGTGGGTATACAGGCATACCCTCTATAAGATTGCCCTGACCAATGCCTTTTTGCAATAAAAAAGTTAATACATTACAATTAAAGTCAGCCATAATATCATCATCCATTAACAGTAGTGATCCTTTGATACTGACTGCCCCTTTTCACCTAACGTTATCTTTTCATATAACCAATTAATTATGGTAGGCAGTGTATGCTTATAATAGTTTGTGTGTCATAATGAATTTTTTAGGGAACTGAAATACTTTGCTGTTTATGATTTTTCAGGAGGTTGAAACTGAACAGTATTACAGTTTTTTTCTGGTAGAGCTAAAGGAACGCGGCTATAATGGATTCTTTAGTCCAAAATCTAGAGCTAGGACAATGTCAGAACAGGAAAGAAAACATGTTGATGGTTGTGCAATATTCTTCAAGACAGAAAAGTAAGTAAGCTGTCTCCCTTGCAAACACAGTATATTTAACTTTCTATTCAAGTTGGCTTTTTTAAGGGGATATTAACTCATTTATTGATTGAGTTAAAGAAACCGAATTATAAATGAAAATAAAGCTACTGTCGTAATTTTTTTCCTAATAGATTTGAAGGGAGATTTCATTCATATGTGTGTGTATGTGTGTGTGTGTATGTATGTATGTATGTATACATACATACATATATGTTTTTTCTATTTTCTGTTAAATTGTTGGGGTTTAATTCATATAAATGGAAGCATCGTGTGCCCTTCTGTGTCCTCCCAAAGAATTTCTTAAATTGCCTATCTTAAACCTGATCCTTGGAAAGTGTGGTATAGGAGCTATGAGAAGAGATTATATGTATTGTGGTTAAGTCAAATTGAAGTTCAGAAAAGAGAATCTCCTTATTAGGTGTGTAGTGCTCTAAAGCCCTATGTAGATTAGTGCCAAATTGAAAATAATTTAAAATTAATTTTGCAAAGTTGCCATTAAATGTGGAGAATTTGTCTTTGAATGATCTTAGCTCCATCAGATATGCATAAATATACAAGATTAGAAATCTTTTGTGTTTAGTATATTCCTCAGTTTTCAAATTATAGAATTTTGGAACTAGAGAGATTAGCCAAAGCAACCCTCTCATTTTTCAGATGGAGAAACAAAAAGTTTCAGAAAGAAAGAGTATCTTACCAAAGTCATGTGGTAGAGTGGGTACTTGAGGCCAGGCTTCCTGTCTCTTGGTCCCAGTCTCTTTCCTTTATACCGTGCTGCCTCCCCTGAGAAAGCATTTTCTCAACTATGCTTTTTTTTTTTTTTTAATATTTAGATTCACATTGGTTCAGAAACACACTGTTGAATTCAATCAACTAGCAATGGCAAATTCAGAAGGGTCTGAAGCTATGCTGAACAGAGTTATGACAAAAGATAACATTGGAGTTGCAGTGCTACTAGAACTTCGAAAAGAATTGATTGAAATGTCATGTAAGTGACTAATTTCTAATGAAATTGATATCTAAAATACAGATGTGTTGTCTTGACAGTTTTGAAAAGAGTCAAAATCTGAAAATAGCCAATCATATCTTAATTATCTTGATTAGTACCTCAAAAAAGTAGAAATTTCAGTCTTTTCCAATATGTCAAATCATTTCTCCTACCCACAAAGCTTAAGATACAGGTGAATTTCCGAAGAAAGTCTTGTAAAGAATGAGTGAAAAGCAAAAAGCCTTCAGTATTTTTTTCTAAGCATTCTTGATTTGAAAGAAAGAGAGAGGTAAATGTGAAACGAAATAGCTATTCATACACTGAACTTCAATACTTTCCTACTTTTTTTTGGCAGCAAAGGTAGATTGGAAGTAGTCTCCCTCTTGAGGTTGTAGTTTTTTTCTTTTAAGGATCTTGAGACTCTTTAGATACTAAGGACATTTTAAATGAACTGAGCCATTTAAAATCATTTGCTTTCAGTCATAAGGTCTCATGAAATGAAATGTTTGGTTTCTCTTATCCTCTAATTTTAGCTGGAAAGCCGCATCTTGGAACAGAAAAGCAACTTATTCTTGTTGCTAATGCACATATGCATTGGGATCCTGAATATTCTGATGTGAAATTGGTACAAACTATGATGTTCCTCTCTGAAGTAAAGAACATTATTGACAAAGCTTCTCGGAGTCTCAAGTCCAATGTACTAGGAGAACTTGGAACCATTCCACTTGTGCTGTGTGCAGATCTCAATTCTTTGCCAGACTCTGGTAAGAACTACAATATTTATTTTGTAGAATACAATTTTTTTATCTTAATGCATTTGTCACTGAAGGTAATATTGTTGATTAGATTTAGCATTTGAAAAGATCAACTTCAAATGTATGCCATGAAATTATTTTGTACATTTAAAAAATGAAATAGTATAATGAAAACCCTAATATGTTACTCTTCTTGGATGTGATAAACACATAGTTTAAATAGAGAAGTGACCTAATTAGAATTTAGGTGTCTGAATTAGTGCTCTTAAATCAGGGTTGGCACCTCTGAATTCTGTCCTTAGAATAATTTTTTTTATTTTTTATTTATTTTTTGTGAGGCACTTGGGGTTAAGTGACTTGCCCAGAGTCACACAGCTAGTGAGTGTTAGGTGTCTGAGATGGGATTTGAACTCAGGTCCTCCTGACTCCAAGGCTGATGCTCTATTCACTGTGCCACCTAGCTGCCCCAGCCCAGAATAATGTTTTTAAATGTATGAAATAAGATAGAGGATTACAAAGGAAATCAATTATATTGAAAGTTATCAAAATAGTAAACAAGTTCCCAGACCCCAGGTCAAGATTCTCCGTCTTAATTCATGACAGTACTTGAATTTAACTTAAGGCAAAAATAATGTATCCTGCCCCCCCCCCCCCATATTTTTAGTTCCATGAGGGGTGGAGACCCTGTCTCGCTTATTTTTGTATCTTTCCCAGCACTGTACTTTGCACCTAGTATGTGATTAAATGATAGTTAAAGAACTAATCATTTATGATTCTGTTCATGTCTTTCTTTTATTTGTAATGTATACTATTAAAGTTTGTTTATCTTGTTTATATTGATAAAAATGGATAATTGTTTTTATCTCTTAAATGTCTATATGTATTCTCCAGCTGTTTGGTGTAACCCAGATTCTGAAAAGATTGTTAACAATACCTTTTTTAGATTCTAACCATCCTTTAGCAGGATCTCAGATATACTCTCTTTTATTGACATAGGGTAGGCTAAACTGGTCTTATTTTTTATTTACAAAATTCAAGGAAATTAACTTCAGCCAAGTTGGGTAAATGAGTCAGACTGCATTTGAAATGCCGTTTGGTATGTAATGCAACTGTTATGTGATAAAGTGGAAAGAGTGTTGAGTTTTGAATCAGAGAACCTGGGTTCAAGTTCTGGCTTTGCTGCTTACCTTTGTGACCATAAACAAGTCATTTTATTTCCTCCTATATTTACACCTTTCTCCTCCACAAACACAAGTACCGTGCAAGAATATTCTTTGATTTGGTAGAATAAATACAATATCACGTAATTTGCTTAGTAGACTCTAAGGGCAATTAGAGAAGCGAGCTTTATGTCAAATGGTTTTACCTCTACAACTGGTCTCATAAAGCTTTCAGGGAATTATTATTGCTAATTAGGATTGAGGATTATGCTTTGGAAATATCACTGCATAATATCCTCCAGTTTTACTAGTAAAGTATCTGGAAATTGTAGAAATATAATGTAAAGTAAACATGAGTTTTAAGATGCTTTTATAAATAGTATTTTTAGAGGATTTACTTACATTATATATTGTTGTAAGGCAACTGGGTAAGCCTGGCAATTTTAACTAATTAAATTTTAGTTTAATTAGTAGATTTTTTTGTTTATTATAGGTGTTGTAGAATACTTGAGTACTGGTGGAGTAGAAACAAATCATAAGGATTTCAAAGAATTAAGATACAACGAAAGTCTTACTAACTTCAGCTGTAATGGGAAAAATGGAACAACAAATGGAAGGATTACACATGGTTTCAAGTTAAAGAGTGCCTATGAGAATGGCCTAATGCCTTATACAAATTACACATTTGATTTCAAGGTGAGAATTTGTACTTGAAAACATCTATTCCATTAGAAAATCATGTAGCCTTTTCACTTAAAGTGATAAAATACACATCTTTAAAACAAGGACAAGTTTTTTTAATTGGGGTAAAAAGACTCATTTGTATTGTTCTTCTAGAATACTGAGCATTTGTAAGTCCTTTGATAGAAGTCCATGTGACATGTGCTTCATATTTCTAGCATAAAAACATATAACCATTAATAACCTTTTATAGACTTGTGTTAAAATGACCCCTCATTTTCTTGTTTGGTAATGAGCTATTTGCATCAGTGAACATTTTAGATCACCAAATTTTTCTAATAATGTTTTATATACTTCCTTGCCTTCTTAAACAAAGTATACTTATATTTATGATTTAAGTCATAACTCTTCCATGATGTAGATAGTTTTTGTGAGTTATTGCTGAAAAAAATTTATCACTTGGTAGCCTTCAAGACAGCTCCCCACCTCAAAGAAGGATGAGCCTCTCTGAATTTGGTTATTAGTCCTTAGACTAGATATAATCTATTATCAAGCCTATAATCAAGAGCTTTTCCAGGCTGGTAGAACCAGTTAGTTTTGTGCTCATCTGACTTCGGCTTTGGATATCCAAAGCCCCTTTCATGTTATGGGGAGACAATCAGAGGAGGATTTTAGTGGAATAGATAAAATATGCTCTACTTAACCTCCTTTTGGTGATTCAAGAACATGACATAAATTTGTGCTGCATACAGTGATTAAATTGTTGAGGTTTATAAGACTGTGTCCCTGAATTATGCTGTATTTTAAAGCTATATTTGTTTTCCACATTATTTCTCTTTTTTTACTCTATTATGTCTTCTAACAGTTCTCCCCACCCCAGCTCACCAACAGTTAGCTGCTTTTTGTTCTCTGTGTTTGGAAAACAGATTACCAAACTCATTAGATACACATTTAAAATAAGACCAGGTAAACTCTCAATGAGGGACTATCCTGTGAGGAAAGTTTTTGTTTTTCAATGTGTATACTTCAAAAACATCTATTTTGTTTTCTCAGAGACTTCTTAGACTTCCTTCTTTTTTTCCCCCCAGCTCTGTTTTGGATAGTTAAGGTATTACTATATTGAGTAAAATTAGATGTGTTAACTGATTTTTCTTTTTATTTAGGCTACCACATCTCAGATTACAAAATTGTTAAACTGAGGTGTCTTTGGTTTTACTGTCAGAATTAAGTGAAGTCAACTTTAGAACATTAAATTATGGGGAAAGTTTATTATCACTGTACCTCCTGATTTTCTTGTTGGTTTTGCTCAAAGATGCAGCTTTAAGAGTACAAGTTGAAGGATGGTTCTTATGTCCAAGGTGTAGCATGTAATTGGTTTTGTTTCTTCATTGAATTAATTTGTCAATTACTGAAATAAATATGGTGAGTGAGGTAGTAGCTTGAAAAAGAATGTATTCTCAGTTTTTATGCTAACTTTTAAAGCAGTTCTTCAATTCCCCTTAGTTACTTGTCTTTGTCTAACAGTAGAGCAATAGAAGTGAAGTCTGGTGGTGCCTTACGATTCCCATTGAAATTCTGTTGTAAACTCTAGATTTATAGATTGCTAGAGTACCAGAGCTTAAAAGGGGCTGTAGAGTTTATCTGGTTTATCCCCAAACTCCCATCCCCCTATTTTACAGTGGAAGACCCTGATAACCAGAGTTGTGGCTTGCACATTACACACAGCTAAGTTCTGGCTGAGCAGGGACTCAAACCTTGTCCCCTTGACTCCCATTCCAGTGCTCTTTATACTAAATATTGCTGTTTTTATGTTTACAAGCTAGCAAAAAAGGTATTCTCTTTCCCATCCAAATATCTCTGTATAGCTTTAAAATTTAAAGAAGTAAGAGTAGGGGAGTGGATTGGTTTTAGGTTAGAAAAAGACTTCCTCTTCACATTTTCTCAGTACATGCTTATTTGATTAGAATCTCTATCATAAAAATACATGATGATCAAAATATGTGACCCTCAGTAAGGGGGAAAAATCATCTTTTGTTGTAAATTGGTGATGTAATAACACTTAATTTCTGTGTGAAACCAAAAATAAGGTGGTCTTCCTTCTTGAACTGTAAGGTCTAGAAGATAATTTTTATATTGCCATTCCTGAGATACTATGATATTCTTTTGGAAATGATGTACATTATAGCATACGTTCTAATTTTTAAGTTGATTGGTAGTTTTTATTAACCAAAATATTTGACTAACGGGTACATCTCATTCCTTGATCATGCTTGATAAATTTATAGTAACCCTATATTAGGTGTAATTTATTGTGTTTGCATTGGATAAATATTAGAGTGGACTACTGGTCCCAAGATTAGTCTCATTTGCAACTTGTTGCCTGTGAATAAAATCTACGGAGGAATTACTACTCTGTTTTAGATAGGTAGCACAGTTAATAGAGCGATAGGCCTGAAGTCAGGAATACCTAAACTCAAATCCAGCCTCAGACATTTAACTAGCTGTGTGACCCTGGTCACTTACCCTCTGTCTGCCTCAATTTCCTCAACTGTAAAAGGGAAATAAAAATATCACCTATTTCCCAGGGTTATTGTGAGGATCATATGAGATAATGTTGGTGGAAATTGCTTAGTACAGTACCTGGTGCATAGTAGGTACTTAAAAAATGCTTATCTCCCAAGGGATGTGCCTCACCCCCCACACACACACACACTTTCTATTAACCCAATTAACATGAGTGTGTCTGCCTTATTGCTCAAATGGGAAGATTCATTGATAGAACTGTCAAGGTAACAGCAAACTACCCTTTAAAACCTTGGATTATTTTTAATATATATGTTTATGTGTGTTTGTGTGTGTGTGTGTGTATTTATTATATATATTATATATATATACACAAACACACACACACACACACTTTTTTTTGAAGAAAGGAAAACTTCTGAACATAGTGGGAAAAAATAAAAAGTTGTCAGAAGACAAATGCAAAAAGAATCTGATTCATCAGAGATTAAACCTGGAACCAGAAAAGAAACTGAAGACAAATTTAATTTCTGATGGTGTTGATACTTTACTTGCCATCTTTTTCTGCTTTCTGTAATTCCTTTCGTGTTTTTGTGCTGAATTCACTAGGTCCTCATTTGCTTCTTCAACCTAGCCTTCTGCCCTGACCTTAATTTCTCTGCTTGCATTCCTTTTCCCCATTAAAAATGTCAGTGAAATATATGGAAATGTGTTTTGCATGACTACACATGTATAACCTATGTCAAATTGCTTACGTTCTCAATGAGAGGAGGGGAGGGAGGGAGAGAATTTGGAACTCAAAATTTGAAAAAAAGAATGTTAAAATTGTTTTTATGTGTAATTGGGAAAAATAAAATATTAAGTGAAAATAAAAAAAGTCAGTCAAAACTGGCTGCTCCCAGTAGCCTCCCCAGATTTATGTTTGAATAAAGACATTGAAATAGTCTCCCTTTCAGTGTTTTCATTGATTATATAAGTGAAGGCCTCATGCTGTAATGAAAAAAGTACTGGCCTTGGAGTTGGGACACCTGGATTCACATCCCAATTTTAGCACTTAACTGCGACCACAGGCAAATATTTTCATCTCTCTGAGCCTCGTTTTCCTCATTTGTTAAATGAGGTGAATACCAAAAAGTACCTACCTTACAGGGTTAAGAGTAAATGAGTAAGTGTATGTAAAGCGCTTTACACATTTTAAAGTGCTATATAAATGTCATTTATTACTGAGAATAATCCCATGCCTTCTCTATATACTTAGCTGCAGCAGTGAAGGAGGAGGAGCCAGATATTTATAACTACTTACCAAGGCAGCTGATTTCACTTTTACTTTTTTAAAAGTAAAGATGCCTCAATGAAATAATCTGTATCTTTCTGAAAGTACTGCTTTTGTGTACAGATATGCCTGTCACAGAATGACTTTTAACCTACCTATTTAGAGATTCTGTGGATTATTTATCTGTATGTCATGTATTTATGAATTATAAGTTATTCAGATTGTGTATATGTACTATTTTTACCTTAATCCTCCAGTAGAATGTTTGCAATATCTTTCCTACCACTTTACTTCAAAAGAGTCTTCAGTATAGATCTCAGTGCAGGTTGTAGCCCCTCCACATCTTGCACAGCTCTTTGTAAATTTCTGTGGCCAAAAAAATTCGTCATTTGGCGTAGTGGCCAACCTGCTGCTTATGAGCCCTTCTCCATTATACTAGGGTAGTGATCATATGAGGCATACACACAGTGCATGACCTACGCGTAAACTCAGCAACACTTCATGAGGTATCTTAATAGGACTTGGGGGGCAAGGGAAAAAAAGATTGTTTTCAGTTGAGTGTTCCTATGGTCTATTATTTTCTCATAGAGATACGTGCTAATTGTCATAGCTGTAGACATCTTCCTACCCCACCCCCCAAAATTAGGTCATTTAACATTTTAATTTGTACAGCTTTATACTGCTCATTCTAACTACTTAGCTCTATGCATTTCAGCTAGTCAACTCTAGTGGAACCTGAGACTTTCTTCCTACCATTTGATATTCTGCTGGATCCTAGGTTAGTGGCAGGGCTGAATCAGGACGGGTCACTGTAAACAGGATTTATATTGATTTCATTCTAAAGCCAAATAGCATAATCTAGAAGTCACTTTCATTCCCTTTTCCTTCCTATCATTGACTTGAGTCAAATCCTTCATAATGATTTATGTTCTCATTGCTTTCTTTGACTGAAGTTTTTTGAATGATTTGGTTTACGGTAATACCAGTGATAAAACTTTAAAACTGTGTTCCCCAAAGAAAGCCCTTGATGTTTCAATAACATCTCGTGGGTTTTGTTTTTGTTTGTTTTCCAGGGTATTATTGACTACATCTTCTACTCTAAACCTCAGCTGAACATCCTAGGCATTCTTGGACCTCTGGATCACCATTGGCTAATAGAGAACAATATAAGCGGCTGTCCACACCCACTCATCCCTTCTGACCACTTCTCACTTTTTGCACAACTGGAGCTCTTACTACCCTTCCTGCCCCCGGTCAATGGTATCCACCTTCCTGGCAGGAGGTAGTCAAATATATTGAGAGGGCAACCTCAATCTGATTTGTAAAATTGTAAAATCTGAATATAGAGGAGTGAGGTATGGCCAACAGGGATTTTTTTCTTAATGATGATCTGAATTTTGAATCTTGATTATTTGGTAAAGACATAGTAAAAGCCAGGTGCTATCAACAGAGACAAAATTCTGAGCCCAATCTGCTTTGTATACCGATAGACAGGGATTGGTGCATTTGCACCTGTCTTTAATTTGTTACAAGTAATCTTCCTATTCTATCCAGCATAATATTTTCATGCCTTGAAATAGGGAAATGTTTATATAGCATATTCTCTTTGCACAGAAATCTGTAGCACTACTTTCTAAGGCCAGTAGTAACATCCAGAGACCATTCTTCTGTACTTCACTCCCTCCTTTTTCAGACTTGTTTGTAAAATATAGAATTTGAATTTAGCCTTTATGCTTGTATATGAACTAAAGACCTGATTTATGAGATTTTGTACTTTAAAAAAGCAGATTTGGAAATGATTGTATTGTAAACTAAGGCTAAATTTTTATTGGTTTCATGTGTTAGGTCAGCTTGTAAGTAAAAGAAGCTGCCACAGGCTTTCTCTGCTAAGGATTTGCACTGTTAGGGTTGTGTTGGCCCTCTTGAACTACTTTATTTTTAAATTGAGAACATTGCTTTTTAAATCAAAATCTGTTTAATGCTTAAGACATTAACTCTGATGAGAGATAACTTATCCATGCATTTCTGAATTGTATGAAAAACATATGACTCCCAGGACAGATAAGCTAAGCAGTGAATGATCAGTAGACTTCTATGGGCTAATGTGTGTACATTCTAATATTTTTAAATCTTTAACTTTTTTAAGTTAAGAAAAATTAGGGATGCTTATGTACAGCTTCTTAACTTCTGTTTAAAATACTACTTGTCCTATCTCCACTGTGCCTGCTCTTATTTGTTCTCAACAAGCACTGCCTGTGCATGCAGAGAGAATCTGTGCATCCTCTTTTATATTTTTAAAATACTATTAACATTTGTGAAAATTTTATGAAAATGCTTTTGTAGAAGCTGTGGCATTTATTCCTTTTGTGAAGCATTGAATATCACATATTTGAACATGTTCAGAATGTGGGTCCCCAACTCCTAGCTCACCAAACCCAAGCACTGCTCACAGAGTCATTGCACAGTGCTGCCTGTCACTCAAAATACTACTATCATGTGAATTCTTTTCAGTTTCAATATGTTCCTGTCTCCAAAAAAGAGAATATCATTCCTTGAAAAAAAAAAAGTAATGTTTTCTCATTTATGAAGCAGTGTAAATTAGATGTATATCCAGAACAGGTTCCCAAGACAATTCTTCAGATCATTTTAAAGTGACCAAGTCTTATTTTAGGGTGTCAAGCAAGACTTAAGTTATATCACATCCTGTGTTTGTTGCTCATAGTGCCATTAGTAGCTTAGAGATGTAAAGCCAACTTTATCTTGAAAATTTAACTTATATTTTTTCCCCCTTCTCTCATCTTTCAAAAATCAATTAAATGAATTCCAAAAGAGCTTGGTCTAACTGCTTTTGTTTCAACTGCAGGCAGGGAAGCAAAAGAGCACTGTATGAACATTAAAGGCAAAATTGCAGAATACTGTGAGCGTTTTTTTTAATACAGTGGATGAGTCATTGCCAATAATGACTTAAAAATTTTATTATAAAATCTCAGCACTTAAATGTGCTTAACCATTTTAAGATAAAATGACATAGTGTGTAAATTGTAATATTTTCACTTTAAATTTCTAAAGTCTTGATCTTGAATTCTTGTCTGGGACCTGATTTTTGTTTGAGGTGTTTTTTTGTTTGGTTTTGTTTTTTTAAAGTTGTGCAGACATCAACATGTCCAGTTTATAATCAGTACATTGAAACGCAGGTAGAATTGTTGTAGTAGCGTCAATGCATAACTTTTATGTTCTTTTTTGTTTTTGTTTTTTTGTAAAGTGTGAATAAAAGGTGTTTACTCATGTTTCTTTAACAATGTATTGGTAATGTGCATCATGACAATTTCCAGTGAAGATGAGCTAGTTGAGCTTATCAAATTGAGTAAACTATTTTTCTGATGATCTGGATTATGTAATAATAAGTCCAGAAAGCTTTATGGCAGGTTTGGGGGAAGCACTTATTCATTTTGTATTTGTTAGTAGGGGCTATTTTACTTTAATAGATGCTGGAGCTGGAGTGCACTTGTTAGATTCTTAAAGGTTTGAGCTTTACTCATTATGTTTCACCTGTATTTGTTACTGTCTTAAATAGATTTGAATTTATGGCAGCAGAGTAAAATATTATGAACTGTTGTGTCTTGAAGATACTTGTTCTTGCCTAGACCAGATACATTGCAGTCTTTGGGTCAGTTTAAACTGCTTTTCCACCTTTTAGGTAGTGATAAATTGAATTGTGAGGATCTATCAATGGTTTACAGCTATAACTTCCAAGAAGAAATATTTTGAATCTAAAGGGGAAGAACAGTTACACCCAGACTGAACTGAGATGCTTTTGTCAAGCAAGTTTTATGTTAAAATATTTTCCTATGTCATGAATCTAATTTCGACATCTTTTCCAACAAGCCGTACCCAAAAAGATGCAATAAAATTCATATGTTTTCACAGTGCAAATTTTTTTCTTCAAAAGCTCTATGACAAATATTAATTAAATGCAGTTTTGGTGTTGCCATAACAGGCCTTCAGTGTTCTTGCTAAGCACATCATACAAATGTTCTTTGAAGTGGGGGGTGGGAAAGTGGAAAGTGAAGGGTTAGAGTTTCCTCTCTTACAGGAAAACAGGTATTTGGGGCCATTAAATTCCATGCTGTAAAGTGTCTTGAAGCTTAAGACAGTCTGCAGTATCTTTGGAGATTATTTATCCTTTGAGAAAATAATGTTCATCTAAATTAGCTTGTGGCACAATTTAAAGCTGTGGAAATATGAACTAATTGAAGCTTTAAAAAAACAAAACAAAATAAAACAGCATTAATTAGGCAAAGAAGACCATTAGGAAATTTGTTGTTATTTTGTGCAACTCAGTAACATTCTAATAAGCCTTAGTTTGGCCTAATGCTTCTAAATCTAGGGAAATTATTCTCCTGAATGTTGGATTTTAAATTCAAATTCTAATTTTTTCTGAGATGCAAATTCTCAACAGATAGTTTTCAGTATTCCGTTTTTAGCTATATGTGGTGTGACTCTAAAGTGATAAGGCTGGATTTCTATAAGCTACATAAAATCAGTCTCACTACATTAGAGTCCCATCTCTATTAGGAAATAAACCACCCAAGACAAAAGAATTTCTACAATTTATTTTTAAAGCAATCAACTAACTGTATAACTTCTTTGTTATTATTCAAGCAACTGCTCCTGTTGGCATTTCTTAACCCAGCCTGAAACAGTATTTTAGTATATGTTAACTTTGCAATTTTTTTTGGCTACATATATTTTAATAACACATAGATGTCTTGGAATGTTCAAGTAGTGTCTAAAATAGAATATCTAGTCTTTCTTCACAGTACTTCTGTATAATGTGTGATGCACTGGACTATCTCTTGTTTACCATTCATGTAATACAAACCAGCACATTATCAGCACTAAGCTCAAAGAATGTTGCATTTGTCTAGGCAGCTCTTTAATAAGATTATTGGGAAACTGAATATGGTCTGATGGTAAACAAGGGCTTTTACTGTTCTCTTCAGTGGAACTTTCTTCTTGGTCAAATTGTAACTAGCTAGTATTATATTTATATACAGGGTCTTTTTTTCTTTACCAATGTATTTTCCTACTCATAGCTGACCAATAAATTCATTATCTGTTTCAAACTATTTTTTATGTGTTATTTCTGAAGCAACTGTGTGAAAGTATCAAGAACAATAAATATTGATATAGTTCAGCATCTTTATAGGTGAAATGAAGGGGTCAGACTGGATGCCAGAGCTCTTCCATCTGTGAATCTAAGACCTTATGGTCTGAGGAACAAGCTTCAGATCTTGTTATCCCCAACACAGAACTCGACTCTCTTAATTTCAGAGGCATTTGGTGAACATCAACCATGAAGTCATTTAATAAAGTGAACATTTCCAAGGGAAGGCTTGGGGCATGCAATATGTATGTTTCAGAATATGCTCAGTCACTCGGGATGACACTGGTGTCTTTACCAAAGCTTGTTGCCCCGTCCCTGGAGAACATTGGAAGTCTTCGGGCTAGATAATGACTTGTCAGTATTTTAGAAGGAATTCATTATTTAGGTATAAATAGGATTAGATTGCTCCTTGTAACTAAGGGAGTTACATGTTTTAAAGAACAATCCTTTCAGACGTGGGATTTTTAAAAAAATTTCATTGACTTCTGATAGAGCAAATAAGTGCTCAAGTCAGCTTGTTGGGAAGAATGTAGTCATTGCATATTTAACATAGATACCCTTATTTATGCATTTGTGCCCTTCCAGCAGGATTGAAAGCAACAAAATGTGTGTGACTAGTATTTGCTCTCAGACATAATGGAGATCAGTGGTATTGATTCTTCCACAAACATTTGACATCCCATAATATATTTTGTGTTACGAAAAAGATTTTGAACATGTTTGTGCCATCCCAACCATAGTCATTTGGAGGGAGACAAAAAATTATTTTCCTGTCTGCTTCTAATAATGGAAATGATGTATCTTTTTTTATAGACCTGTTTTATTTGCTTTTAAAAATAGCCATTTATAAATGAAATGTTTACGAGGATTTCTAGGAGACAATTCAAATAAAGCGGATATTTGCCAAAGCATTCAATTTTGTCTTGGCAATCTGCTCAGCCTTAAAGAGCAAGGATTTCACTTATTTTCTGCATGGGAAAAGTGTCTTTTCTGCCTCAATATTTGAGGTAGCATTAGTATAAAGATTGATTAAGGCAATGGTATCCATATAATATTTTCAGGTATTTTGGTTTTGTTTTCATCTTTACAGAATATACTTGGCAACCAAGTTTTCACAGAAAGGCTACTAAATGCTATATGCTACCATGTGCTAATAAAACCAAAATTTTGGTAGTGTTGCTTGATTTAGACAAGGGAGAGTCATGGACATAAGGTGAATTTCCATTTTTTGTAGAAATGATTTGTTCATAATATAAATGCTACATATGCTCATTACTATGTCTGAATATTTACAATACTTAATTTCATAATATTGAGTTGGCAACATTTAAAAATTTTAAACATGCTTAAATTCACTTTAGTTATTGACTCACTCTTTTGTTATGTTGGGCGAAACTTAGTTTTACAGATCCTACAAGGATTGGATCCATTTTATTAAGTAAAAACAAAACAATGTAGTACATTTATTTGAAGATTTTCAGACCTGTGTTCTAATTCTGCCTCTGCCACTAACTCACAAGGTGACTTAGGCAAAGCACTTTAACCTCTCTGACCTTCATCCATGAAATGAAAAGATTGGGTTTTATTATCTCCAAAGGCTCTTATATTCTAGAAGTCTGAATCAATGTCTGAATTTTATAAATATTATTGTAAGTTAAAAATTCACATAGGTAAGCTTAGAAAATCAAATACTGGAAAGTGCCAAGCAATAATTACAATAACTCGAAATTATATAGCCTTTGCAAATACTTTCTTAATAGTAATCCTATGAGGTAGATAGTCTTTGCTCCCCAGATCCTTTCCTCACAACTCTTTAAGGCATTAGAAGCTACCTCCTAGCTACTGTCTTTTTTTTTTTTTCCTTTAGTTAAGTCATTTGTTTGAGGTCACACAGGAGAAGTGATAGGACTAGGATTTGAACTCTGATCTTCCAACTCTGAATCTAGTTCTTTCTCCTGCACATGGCATACCTGCCGTGAGTGGGACATTTTAAAGAATTTAGTGGTATTTTTTTTCAGCCTGTTGTAGTTCAGGATAAAAATCAACCCCAAACTGATATATCATTCCATGTACCCTATTAGCCTTTAGAAATAAATGATTACCAAATGGTCAAATGTCTCTCTTTTTTTTTTTAATGAGGCTTTTCTCTTTGTTAGAGTTTGAAACAGTTCAGAATCACTGCAAATTTCTTAAATCACTAAAACCTACTAGCTTTTCAAAAACAATTGTCAGTTGTATGAATTGTTAGCTTCATTAGTTATGGTAGGCCAGGCACCAAGGATACTGCATTTTTTAAAAATATGTAACTTGAAGTAGTACTTAGAAGGTAGGGTCTTGATTATGATGGAGCCTTACAACCTGACCTGCAAAAGTGAGCTAGGTTGCTATACTGCTGAGTCAATGCTACTGCTTGATTACAACATTAAAATGGTAGAGATCTGGAAACCAACCTAGCAACTTACCCACCACTTCCAGGCAAGAGCAGAAGCCTTGGACTAGACCTCTACTCAGGTGCAAGAGACTGACATGTACGAATATTTACTAAGTGCCTACTGAGGAGAGAGCACCAGCTTAGTGTTGGGGGACATGCAAGTTTTAGATCCTACACAATCCCTGTCCCCAGGTAGGAAGGCCTTTCAGCCTTTCTAGTCATACTTAGCCACTTAGAATAATCCATGAGTTGCACTGTCTTCAAATCTAAATGTCATTAAAATGTTGACCCCTGTCCAGGGTTTCAGAGGCTGGTTTGGGAAAGAGAGAGAGGCTAGTCAGCCATATGGATAAGTTTGTTAAACCTTTGACATCAAGGAACATCAATGTTTGAACACTTGTTCAACTGAACTACTCAGTAGTTCAATATTAATTACATATTAATATACATCCAGCTTTCATCCTATTGCACTATTAGGATTTTTAAAGCCATTTTTAATGTTCGCTATAGTGGCTTCCCTTAATGTCTAAGAATGAAAAGATGTTCCTTGGCTTATAATTTTTGATGATGGATTTAGAACAACTGTAGAAATATATAAATTAGCTATGAGAGTGAAGTTTCAGTAGCCAGAAGTCAACTATGAGTGGGAGGGAGGGTTGGTGTACTAGGTAAGCAGGTGCTATTTCCCTCATCTGTTTTACCTTGTATTACAGTATTTTAATAGAACATAGCTGAGAACCAGCTATGTGAAAGAAAATCATCTAATTAAAATAAAATGTGTTCAGGTTTTTAAATATAGAAAACCTCCTAAAACATTGTTTTCTTAAAACAGATGCAAAAATAAGGGAAAGGGGAGGTTAAATGATGTAAGATAATATCGAAAATTCATTTAAATTGTTAAATGTTCCAATTCCATCTTCCTATTTCACAGGGCTCTTAAATGTATTCATTGTGAATTCTCATTGTGGTGGATCTCCAGGGCTTAAACTAACTGCTCTTTGCAGGCCTATTAATTCAGACCTAAAAGATAGTTTAGTCAGTATAAAGAGAAGTATATTAGTGAGTGTCTAGACCAGGGCTTCTTAAACTTTTCCCACTCCAGCAGCAGTCCTTGGCATTGCTCGGCCTGAAGGCATGCACAGTGCAAAGTGCACCTGCTTTGTATTCAGAACCAAGGCTTCAGGGAAGTTGCCGGATGCAGCGCTGCCAGAAACACCTGGGATTCATTACGTATTTGAATTTTAATAAATTTTTGGTCGTTACATGTTCAGAAACCTTTTAACGTTGCCAAATTTTTTGCGATCCCATCCCACAGTTTAAGAAGAACTGGTCTAGACATAATGTTTAAAATAATAAAAATTTGGAAATGGGTCTGTATCTTGTATAGAGAAAATCTTACTTGTGCTATTTTCTTCCCATTCTTGCCTGCCCATATGACCTTGACACACAGTATCTTTTTTTCTTTACTGCTGACTATATTCCTACTCATAGCTGACCAGTAAAGTCATTATCTATTTCAAACTTTTTTCAGTGTAATTTCTGTAGCAGCTATGTAGTATTAAGATTTGAAAAAATATTAGCTTGTTTTCTCATCTGTAAAATGAGAGGGTTGGACTAAATGTGAACTCCTGAGGATTTTCCAGCTCTACGTCCATGACCTATGATCCTTGTCAGAAGATAGTGGTGTCAAGCCAGTGGCAAAGATTCTATTTGGTCATTTGAGAAGGGCCCCTATAAAGAAATTATTCTGTTGTTCCTCAAGTTTTCCAAAGATTCAGTAGTTCTCTATTGTACAAATTGTACAATTGTACAAATGCTAAAGCATGGCATTTATGGCTCTCCATCCTCAGCCCACAAATTACCTTTCTAATCCAGATTCCCACTGTTTTACATGTACGTTCTATTTTACATGTACAGGGTATGCCTGGGCATAGTAGTTTTGTCCAGGTGTACCATGAATTGTAATAGAATTTACATTTGCAATCACATGCCCTCAAGATGGGAATATGCTACCTTTCCTCACAGCAAGGAATAATAATGTGCTGTGAACAAAAAGTTTGAGCAAAAAATATCACGGCTTGATATTTTAACTGTGCTAAAGTAGTACCTTCCCTCTTACTCGACCTGGAATGCCTTACCTCTTACCTTCACCCCCATCGTTGCTATCAAAATCTTACCCATCTTAGATGTTCCTTTCATGACGCCTTCCCTAATCCTCCCTTTACCCATAAGGTAAACTTCCTCCTGGAAATCCTGTCCTTGACCTATTAGTTGCCTATTTGTAGAAATTTATCTCTATATGGAAATCTCTACCTGGATATTCCACTGTTGTCTTAAACTCCACAAGTCCAAAACAAAACTTATCTTTTCTACAACACCTGCTCTTCCCTTTAACTTCTCTATTTCAATGAATAATACCGCCGTCATTATGTTCATCCAGGTCCTTTACCTCAGGCATCTGTAACTCCTTTCTTTCCTTCAGTAAGTTGCAATAAGTTGCCAAGTTCTGTTGATTTCCACCTCGACAATATCTTTCATATCCATTTCCTTTCTATTCTATTCTTGGTTCAGGTTCCTTTCCTATTCTAGACCAGTGGTCTTCAAATTTTTTTCATCATGTACTCCTATAGGTTAAAAAAAAAGATCTCACATCGTATATACATATATATATATATTTATAAATTATACACATAATAATTATGTACACTGTAAATCACAAAAATAGACATTTTAAAAGGATAATATAAATATGGAATAAAAGTCACGAAAGAGCCACTGGAGTTGACTACAATAGTGACCTGGTCACTTGAACTATAGGAAAGTCAGCTATATGGAGAAAGATGGGAAAAGGTGAGACACTTAAGACAAAGAGTCCAATTAGGTTATTGCAGTAGTCCAGGTGACAGGACATGAGGGTCTGAATTAGAGTGATGGCTGTGTGCATAGAAAGAAGGGGACAGATTGTAGAGATGTGAAGATAGAAATGACAAAATTGGATATGTGGAATGAAGGAGAATAAAAAGTCAACAATGGCACCAATGTGGTGAACTGGAAGGATGGTGGCGCCCTTTAAAGGAATAGAGAAATTTGAAAGAGGGTTTTGTTTGGGGGTGAAAGTAATGTGATGAGATTTGTAATGCCAAGCATGGTCTATCCATGTCTACCCATCCTGTACCACTCTCATCCCAAATGGAAAGGCGTAAGGGGGAGCTCTTACTCATCAATTTTTTCCCCGGGGGTAAGAAGTTGGTAACTTTTGCCCATGGTAGCTACACAGCTGCTGCTCTGGGAATTTGGGTGGCTATTAGGTTAGAACTACTATGAATTCCAACCCCTGGCTTAGGAAGAGGGAAGTTGGTAGCTTGCACAGCTTAAAGGAATGCTTGGAGTTTGTGGGAGGGAGGTTGAATGTAGGTAGGTGTGATGATGTCAGACCACCATTATTGTGGGGAGGGTAGGATGAGACCCATCTTCCCACCGCCTAGCTGTTTGTTCACATATCCTTTGGGGTCCCACTTTGGAGACCACTGATCCACTTTAGACAATTGCAAAAGCCTTCTTGACTGTCCAGCTTTATTTATATTCCCTCTCCAATTCATCTTTCTTACCTTTCCCAGAATGCTTCCTAATGTACCATTCTGATCACGTCACTCAAGAACTTTTCATTGCTCTCCGTTCATTGTCTATTGAATAAAGTATAAGTAACTGATCCTGATATTCAAGGCCCTCCACAATCTAGCTCCAAACCTTTCTAGCCTTGCCTCGTTATTCCTATTTAATAGTCACACTTTGCTTTTCTCTCATCTCCCGTCTCCTGCTCTCTCCTGTCTCCTAGCCCTACTTCACGCTATGCTTCATGCCTAGAATGAACTCACCTACCCGCTCTCATTTTCATCTGTTGAAGTCTATCCCTTCCTTCTAGGCCCAACTCTGGCACCACCTCCTTCATTGCTCTCCTTAACCCTGTGTTGAAGGTACTCTCACCTCCAGTTTTTTCTAGGACATTGGACTTCTCCTTTGTACTTCTCACTTTCCCTTTTATTTTAGTTATTTAGGTGCATGTCCTTTCTCCTTATTAAATTGAATGTTCCTAAAAGTAGGCTCTGTGCCATAGCAGTTTTGGCATCCCCAGGATCTAGAACATAGTAAGGCTATAATAAATGTCTGAATACCCATTGTATTATATTGCTTCCTACATCTTTTGAGGGGTCCCTGGTGTCTTTCTGGCTTCTCCAAAAGCAGGAAACCTTAATTCAGGCACACATTCAGGCCCCAAGGTGAAGTCATTTGAAACACTGCCTCCTCCCACTGCCAAGTAGCAGAAATGTTCCTAGAGATACCATTAAAAAGTAAAGTGTTGCCCCTTATTTTGAAGGGAAAATTCCTAGGAAATAAGTGACTGAGATTATTAAACGTGCTGAAGAGAAGAGCTCTTCATAGTGGCTTTTACGGAGATGAAGAGTAGTACTGACTAAGGAAAGGCTGGTCAATAGCAGGGTAGCTTCATCTTTGTGAATACTTGGTATTTCTCAAGCACTTTAAAGTTTTCATAACAATCTTGTGAGGTAAGTGGCATCAATAATACATGGTGTCCGTAAAATCTAAATGCAGTTTTAAACTCTACTAGCTTAAAATATAAAGTGTCCCAAAAGTCTTTGTCAGTTTTAAGTGGCTTAGAACTGAACTAAGACTTTTGGGACACCCTGTACTCACCCTTAGTAGAATTTAACTTCCTTGGCTGAAAGGGGGTGCTGGAGATGGGATGGGGGAGGGGAAGGAATCTTTGATTTTTGTGTTTGCTTTTATCCCTAGCACCTTCCACAATGCTTGTGCATATAGTAAGCACTTAATACAAACTTGTCAAATTGAATTTAACAGATGAGAAAACACATCTAGAAAAGTGAAGTACTTGCCCACAGTCACACAACTAATAAGTCTCAGAGCCACAATTTGAACCCAAGGTCCTTGGACACCCAAGTCCAGCAATCCTTTCAGTAACATTATCCTGCTAACTTGAACTGAAATGTGGCTATTGAAACTTTGAGTTAGAACTGGAAAATTCAGAGAATCTGAATTGGGCCCTTGAGCTCATCTGCAAGCTTCTGCACGGCCTCTGAGGTCCCTTCCAGCTCCGATATTCTGTGATTTTAATATGCATGAACATTCAGAAAACTGCCTGCAAAACACCAGACATTCAGAGCCTCAGATGTAGCGAAGGGGTTTGGCTTCCCTGCGGCCACTAGGGGGCAGTCTATTCAAAAGTGAAGATACTGGAATCAAGAAAAGAAGCGCCTGTTTCTGATCCTTCCCACCCTCCCCACTTTTCCATCTACCCTAAAATGTCCCTGTTCTGTCTAGTACACCCAGCCCCTCCAGTCCACAGAAGTCACCCCTGTTGTTGTTCAGTTGTGTCTGACTCTTTGTCACCCCATTGGGGTTTTCCTGGCAGAGATACTGGAATAGTTTGTCATTTCCTTCTCAAGCTCATTTTACAGTCGAGGAGACTGAGGCAAACAGTGTTAAGTGACTTGCCCAGAGTCACACAGCTAGTAAGTGTCTGTGACCAGATTTGAACTCAGGTCTTTCTGACTCCAGGCCCAGTGCTCTATCCCCTGAGCTACCGACAGTTACCCCAGGCTTGTGCCCAAAGCAGAAAATCCCAGGTGACAGAAGGATAGCCTGTCCCAGGGAATGGTAGAGGCTAAGTTCCCTCTATTCCCCTCCTTCCTAACTCTCCAGGAGAGTACCTCAGGGGCCCCCAGCTGTACTCTGCACTCTACGCCCTTCTCCCAGGAGCAAAGCACAAAGACGCCACCCCCTCCATCCTTCTATCTTCTCAGGCCCTAGAAATTCTAAACTACATGGTCAGAGCTAGCTTCATATTTTTCTCCTTGACCTATCCCAACCCTGTCTTCTATCTAGGTCCCTGTTCTCCAAACATCCCTACTCCCCGTGAACTAACGTCGGGCCTGAGTGAGCAGCAGCAAAGCTGCCCTTTATAGCATCCTTGACAAGTGATCTCTGCTTGAAGACCTCCCTAGTGATTTTCACCTCACAAGGCAGGCTGTTTGATGTTGGGCAGCTCTAATTGTTAGGAATAGAGCGTAACTATCTTGCCTCCAAAAACCTGATCTGAGAGTATGTAGGACCCTGGAAATGGTTCCGGACTATCTCAGAACCTCCTGGTTCTAAGCCAGGCTTTGGCCTCTTTGCAGCTTCTACTCATGACTCATGGTTCTCTTCTTAGAATGTAAGTTTTGAGACTAGAGGGTTTTTTTTTTATTTGTTTCTTTTCTATCTATCCTCAGTACCTGTAGGTATCCCCAGGGCATAGTAGGTGCTCAATAAGTGTTTGATTTATTCTATACAACAGCCCTTCAAATACTTGACACTAAATACGAATGCCTCTATAAATTTCTTTCCAGCAAATTCAGCACTGTAAGTATTGACCACAGTCCTTTTTCTGTATTCTTTTCTCATGGTTGTTAGCAGAAAGCTCCTTTATATGTCTGCAAATAATAGAGACCCTACCCAAAGCCAAAAGAAGAACCAGATGTTAGTGAACTTCCCCTCAAGCTAAAATTTCAGTGATAAAAGGCTTTTCTTGATTCCCCATATTGGTGATAGCTTCTGGCACTGTCCTAACTTGCTAACCAGGCACTGGGAAACAGTCCAGGCTCTCAAGAAGTTTTTGTATCTACTGAGGCAGAATGTGGTAGCTAGGCACATTATGTCGGGCAATACAAAATAATGTGGGAGAGTGTCACACTAACACATAGGGGAGTAAGAAAGGAGAAAGGCACAACCATTTGTCAGGCTCCTGTCGTGTGACAGGCTCTGTGCTAAGTGCTATACAAATTAATATTTGGGGTTTTTTTTGTTTGTTTTTTTTTTGTTTTACAAATTAATATTTGTACCGTGTGTCATTTGATCCTCATTTTGATCAGGAAAGACCCTGTGTAAGAAGTGGCATTCGAGCTGAGTTCTTGGGTGGCTCAGTGGGTAGATTGCCAGGCCTGGAGTCAGAGGACCTGAGTTCAAATCCGGCCTCAGACACTTACTAGCAGTGTGACCCTGGGCAAGTCACTTTACCGTGTTTGCCTCAGTTTCCTCATTTGTAAGAACGAGCTGGAGAAGGAAATGACAAACCACTCCAGCATCTTTGCCAAGGAAGCCCCAAATGGGGTCACAAAGAGTTGGACACAGCTGAACAACAGGAAGCAGCTCTTGAGCTGAGTTTTGAAGAAAGATATAGATTCCAAGAAGGGTCAGTGAGAAGGGAGAGCCTGCATTCCAGGAATGGTGGACAATCTGTGTGAAGGCACAGAGAAAGGAGGTGGAGTGTCATGTGTGAAGAACAGCATGTAGGTCAATGTGCCTAAAGCATAGAGTGTGTGAGGGGGCACAGGAGAGAAAGCCAAACTCTGATAGCACTGACTGCTAGAGACACTCAGCACTTAGACACTGCCTGGGGTGCTCAATCTCTCTGTCTCTCTCTCTCTGTCTCTCTCTGTCTCTGTCTCTCTCTCTCTGTCTCTGTCTCTGTCTCTCTCTCTCTTTCTCTCTTTCTCTCTCTCTCTGTTTGTCTCTGTCTCTGTCTCTTCCAGCCTCTCCATCCTATGAATGACCTCAATAATAATAATTCACTTTTCTAAAAAGCACATTAAGGTTTACAAAGCTCTTTCCTCACAACAGTCCTCTGGGGTAGGAAGTGTGAGTATTATTATCTCCATTTTACATATGGAGAAACTGAGGATCAGGGAGTTCAAGTAACTTGGCCAAGGCCCCATAGCTAGTGAGGATCTGAGAAAGTATTTGAATCCAGGTGTCTCAATTCCAAGTCAAGTGCTCTCACCCCCATACTATGCTTCCTTGTGAATACCACTCTGTGCTTTCTCTTTTGGGCACAGAGCATACCCTGTGTCTGTGTCCTTTCTTCATTAGGCTGTACGTTTTCTGAGGGAAGGAATGAGGTCTCAGTACTCTGTCTCCCCCTCAGCACGTAGGACAGGACTTTACACATAGGAAGCCTTGGTTTAGTTGGGCTGGATTGGCCAAGGATTCAGGAACAGAATAGAGAAAGCCTGGTCTCTCTTCTCCCATTTTTCTTCCCCTGGGGAGATGTTAAAAGCTAGCACAGAGGACAATCCTCAGTGAATTGAAGGCAATAAAGAACAAAGGGATATGTTGTACCTATTGTCCCCTTCTCTGCCTTTGGGTCTCTAGTGCTTTGACTGAGGTGATGAGGGCCTGAACTAACTGTGGTGTCTGTGTGAGCCAAGGCAGGACTCAAACCCAGGTCTTTCAACTTCAAAACGCAGTGCTTTTTCCAATATTCCCTGTTGCCATCAGTAATAGCACCCTTATTGTCTCCCTTCCCCAAACCCCACAAAGTCAGGCCTGCCAAGGGCTACTTCTCACTACACACGAACATAAGCCCAGCACAGCTGGTTCATTGAATGGGGGAGGGGGAAGGGGTTGCCCCAGCTGTCCCCAACAGTTGATAAAACAGGTGACAGACTGCTTGGCCATGCTCAGAAGCTCACCAGGTGCAGGGCCATTGATGTGTGACTGACAGGTGCTAGAAGGACCAGGATAGCCAGCTCCCCCTGCAGAAGGGAAAGGGTCACCTTTGAGACCAGAGCCATCCTTTGTGAGCAGGGAGCAGAATTCAAGAGGTCAAAGGTTTTCTCTATTCCTGGCCCTCAGTGGGTTTTGGTTGAGGGATAAAAGATGAGGAGGAGGAGAGGTGAAGGGGCTGGTTAGGTATTCCACCCTGAATTTCCAGGGATATCCTGTGCTGGATACGATAAACACAATCTGCGTCAGGGTCTTCATCTGGACTTTAATTACGACACATCATTACCTATGGGAATGAAAATGAAACCTTTGCCATGTAGATTCAGTTTTTATATTGGTCTTTCATTCAGCTCCACACGTGGAACTGGGCACAGGTCCAATTCAATTCAATTTAACCCTACTCAACAAACATTTATTAAGCACCTACTCTACAAACACTCTGTTGGTATTGGGAATGCAAAAATGGATATGCAGTGGTCCCTGCCCTCAAGGAACAGCTAGATGGCATAGTGGAAAAAGCATTGGACTTGCAAGAATCAGGAAGACCCGAGTTCAAATCCTTTCTCAGATACTTAATAGCTATGTGACAAGTTGATTAACCTCTCTGGGGCTCAGTTTCCTTATCTGTAAAGTGAGGGGATTTAGCTCAATGGCCTCTAAAGTTCCTTCCATAGTTCCAAATCTGTGATCCTACAATCTTATAAATTTAGTTTACACTGCCCTGACCAGAGGTCTAACCTTGCCCTTTAGCCTTCCACCTATAGTTATCCCTCCTGATAATACGGAGGAAATCATGGGAACTGACTACCAGATGCTATCTCCCTAGTAGTGCTCTACCCTGTGGCCTGGGAAAGACGCATGGTCCTTTAGGGATCCCGGAGAGGGATTTATAGGTGGGAGGAGAGGACACCCAAGGGTAATAGCTTTTTTTTTTCTTTTGAGACATGATATGATTGGGCAGAAGAGTACTAGATTTGGAGGAAGGGGACTTGGGTTCCAAGCCCAGCCCTAGACCTTACTAGCTGTGTAACCATAAACATGCTGTTTAGCCTTTCCAAGCCTCGCTTTCCTCAAGTGCAAAATGGGGGAGGAGTGGACTTAACTGATCATCCAGGCTCTCCTGGGATGTGGCAATGTAAGCTCTGGAAAGGAGAGGCAGCACAAAAAAGGAACCAGTTTGGGGATATAACCTGTCCTCAGAGCCTCAGGGAAGTGGAACTACTCCCTTTGGAGAGCTGGGCTCTGGAGCAGCAATCCATCTGTGTCTTGGAGAGAATGGAGAAGCCATGGGCATCTGAGCTTCAAAAACCCGAGAAAGGAGTCATGGGGGAATCAAAGCACCTTCTCCCCGAGCTGCCAACTGCTGTCCATCTGGCTAAAAGAACAACACTGGGACCTAGGAGGGAGCCAAAGAAGAGGAACCTCCAGCTGCAACTTCCCTGGGAAGATCGGCTTTCACTTCATCATCACTTTCAAGTATGTGGAATAACTCAAAACTACGTGCTAAGAAAGACATTCTGAGCAAAAGTCCTTCAGAGCCTGCGTCAAGATATGTTTGTAATTAGCTTCATTTGTAGAAAACAATCTATATTCAAGTATGTCATCACCAGAAAGCCTCAACCCTCACTGGGTGGGTGGGTTGGAGGTCCTTTTGAAGGGGGGTGTCAAACAGCTGCATTAGTGCTACTCAGTTATTCAGACAAATAATTCTTTACAGAAACCTGGCAACAAACACACCTTCCCTCCATGATGAAGTAAGACTATAAGTACTAGAGCTGTGTTTAGTGCCACGCTACTGATCTGATAACGATTTTTGCCTGCTGACCATGCCCTTGCAGTTCCTGACTCCTTTCTCAGTGACCATTACCAGTGAGAAGTCTGGTCCCACATTATACTGTCTCATATTGGACCTGTTCGCCCCTCCCGTACATTGGATCTCCTGGGCTTTATCGTCAGCCACTGTCACTGAACTGTCCAAGCCCTGGATGGACTGGCTGCCATCACTTTTGAACTCTGTCTATCCCTTACCCTCCGACTTTACCCTCTAGTTGCCCTAGGTCAGGGGTGGGGAACCTTTGGCCTTGAGGTCCTCAAGTTGGGCCCTTTGACTGAATCCAAACATTCACAGAACGTAACCCCTTAATAAAAGGATTTGTTCTGTGAAGCTTGGATTCAGTACTTGAGGACTTAGAAGACCACAAGTTTCCCACCCCTGCCCTAGGTAGTTAGTAATTACCAATACTTGAGGGCTTTCCTCCACTTGCCTACTGAAGCAGAATTCTTCAGGGATGCTTACCTAGGTGAGCCCAGACAGACTTAAATAATTTGCACAACACAAAATCAATCCAAGTCAATGACTACTTTCTAATTTCGCACAAAGCCTTCCTGCCAGGGTGCCCCTTGCTTCCTCTCTGTTGACATTATAGTGCAGGATAACCAAGGGAATCCTTATTTCCTCCTGAGCCTTTCGGTAGGAATTAAGCATCCTTTTAGACATGGCCTTTGAAAAGAGAAGTCTGCCTTGTAAACTTGGTCTTTGATTCTTGTAAATGCCTCAAATTGGGGTCACTTGCCTCATATTACTCTCACTATATCTTTACTCTTCCAATGAGAGAGGGCAAATCAAACCATAGAGAGAGAAAACTGCCCATACAAATATGCTAAGCTGCCATCTGCTAAGCCAAAATAGTATTATGACAAAGAAAAAAAGAGGCCTCAAAAGTCACAGTAGGCAAATTCAGGAAGGGGGAAGTAACAATTCTTGTGGCCTCAGATATTGATACACAAATGCACAGAATATAGACAATAAGGGGCAGCCAGGTGGTGCAGTGGGTAGAATGCCAGGCCTGGAATCAGGAAGACCTGAGTTCAAATCTGGCCCTAGACACTTACTAGCTGTGTGACCCTGGGCAAGTCACATCACCCTGTTTGCCTCAGTTTCCTTATTTGTAAAATGAACTGAAGAAAAAAATGGCAAACCACTTCCAGTATATTTGCCAGGAAAATCCCAAATGGGGTCATGAAGAATAAGACACAACTGAAACCACACACACACACACACACACACACACACACACAAAGGTAATAAAGTGAACTAGAGAATTTAATACAAGGAGAATAAAGTTGACTTCATAGGTATCACTGAGACTTGGTGGGATGTGATCCATGACTGGAATATGGCAATGAAAGGGTGTATCTCATTCCAAAGAAACAGATAAGTTAAAAGAGGCAGGGCAATAGCACCAAATAGCAAGAAGATATACTCCTGAGTTGAAATACACAAACTAGAGTTGGGGCCAAATGTTGTGTGAGGATCACTAGAAGGAGAAACAGAAGTAATATTGTGATGATTCAAAACAAAACAAATTACAGACCAGCTGGCCATAAAGAACACATGGATAATGTATTTTGGAAACAGATGACGGAAAGGTCACAGAAGTGACATAATGGGAATGATGAGGAACTTCAATTATTTGAATAATTGCCGGAGACATCTCTGTACTAAAACTTGAAGAACTCCCAAGGACTAAATTCTGAGCAGAAATGATTGTGAAAAGGAAAGAAAGGCCGGGCTATACAAAGATATGTGGAAAGAACTGAGGAGATTAAGCCTGGAGAAGAGATGACTTAGAGGAAACATGTTCCTTTAGTTGTCCTGGGTAGGGGTAAGTAGGTGGAGGCAATATTTTTGAGAGACAATAGGGTGTGGAAAAAAAAAGCATCTAATTTGGTCCTAAATTCTAAACCTGGCTCTTCCACTTACTAATTATGTAACCTAGGACAAGGCACTTACTTTTTCTGGGCCATAGTTTCTTCAACTACCAAATTGGACTAAATAATATCTTATTTTGATGTCTTTGGGTATTTTTCATGGGAAAAAGGATTAGACTTATTTTACCTGGTCCCAGAAGGAAGAACTAGAAGTGATGAATGATGTGGAAGAAATGCAAATTTCAGCTTGATAGAAGGAATCATTTTTATATAATTAGAGCCATATAAAATACCTGGGAGTAAATCTGCCACAACAAACCCAGGAACTATACAAACAAAATTATAAAAAACTTTTTATACAAATAAAATCAGATTTGAATAATTCAAGAAATATTCATTGTTCATGGGTAGACAGGGCCAATATAATAAAAATGACAATTTTACATAAACTAATTTATATATCCAGTGTTATCCCAATTAAATTACCAATTTTTTGGGGGGCTAGGCAATGGGGTTAAGTGACTTACCCAGGGTCGCATAGCTAGTAAGTGTCAACTGTCTGAGGTCAGAATTTGAACTCAGGGCTTCCTGACTCCAAGGCTGGTACTTTATGCACTGTGCCACCTAGCTGCCCCAATTACCATTAGTTTTTTACTGAATTAGAAAAAATAATAATAAAATTCATTTGGAAGAGCAAAAAGTCAAGCATATCAAAGGAACTAGTGTAAAGAAAGGAGGTTTAACAGTACCAGATCTTAAATTATATTACAAAGCAGTAATTATCAAAACTATCTGGTACTGGCTAAGAAATAGGAAAATAGATCGATGGAACAGAGTAGATATACAATTTACAGTAGCAAATAAATACAATAACCTTATATTTGACAAGCATAAAGACTTAAGATTTTGGGATAGGAATTCATTATTTGGTAAAAAATATTGAGAAAATTAGAAAACAATATGGCAGAAATTGGGCATAGACCAATATCTTACACGATTTACCAAGATAAGGTCAAAATGGATACATCATGACCTCGCTATAAAGAAAGATACTACAAGAAAATTGGAAGAATATAAAACATTACTTATCAAACTTATGGATAGGTGAACAATTTATGAATAAGCAAGAGATAGAGAGCAAAGTTAGGTGTAAAATGGATAATTCTGAATACATTAAATTAAAAAAGTTTTGTATAACTATAACCAAGATCAAAAGGAAAGAAGAAAATTTGGGAAAATTTTTTATAGACAGTTTCTCAGATAAAGGTCTCATATCTCAAACATACAAAGAACTTTGTCAAGTCTATAAGAATAAAAGTCACTCTCCAAATTGCTAAATGGTCAAAGGATATGAACAGGCAGTCTTCCAATGAAGAAAGCAAAAAAAAAAATCATTATTTATTAGAGAAATGCAAATAAAACAACCTGGAGATACTTTATACCTATTATGTTGGCTAAAATGATTGAAGGGGAAATGGAAAAATGTTGGGGGGGATGTGGAAAAATTGGGACACTAATTCATTGTTGGTGGAATTGTGAACTAATCCAATCATTTTTGAGAGCAATCTGGAATTATGCCCAAAGAGTCATTAAACTGCCTATACCTTTTGACTCAGTAAACTACTACTAGGTTTATTTCCAAAGATGATTAGGGAAAAAGGAAAAAAAATCCTATATGTTCTAAAATGTTTACAGCAGTTCTCTTTGTGGTGGCAAAGAACTGGAAATTGCAGGGATGCCCATCAATTAGGAAATGGCTGAATAAGTTGTGGTATATGATTGTGATGGAATATTGCTGTGCTATAAGAGATGACGAGCTTGATCTTAGAAAAAACATGGAAAGAGTTACACGAAATAATGAAGAGTGAAATGAGTAGAACCAAGAGAACATTGTATACAGTAACAGCAATATTGTTTTAAGAACAACTTTGAGTGAATAAGTCATTTTGCCTATCATAAACATCCTAATTAACTACAAAGGACATATGAAGGAAGATGCAATCTGTATCCAGAGAAAGAACTGATACACAGAAGTATGTATAAAATGATTTTACATATGTATTTTACATATATATTTACATATATACACACTTATTTGTGTCTAATGGTAGCCATCTCTAGGGCAGGGGGAAAGTGGGAAGAAAAAAAGGGGAAGAAAAGAAATTTACATAATAACTTTATTACATATCTAAAAGGAATAGCAAGTTGTACATAATAGATTTGCAGTTTCATGTACAATCATCTTTTTATTATTATACTATGTTATAAAAATTCTTGTTTTATTCCATAAATTAAAATTTAAAAATAAAAAAAAATAATTAGAGCCATATAAACAGAATTGGGCTTCCACAAGAGATAATGAACTCCCCCACCACTGGAGGTCCTCTAATGACTCGGTTGCAGGATGTTGTCGACAGGATTCCTGTTCAGGTACTGATGACCTCTGAGGTCTCTTGTAGCTCTCAAGTACTTTGATTGTTGGACAGGGTAGCAGGGCCATTCCCTTTCCCAGGGAAATTGAAACTGAGACTTTATAGGATAGCCATAGCCCATTCTTAGGAATTACAACTGATGAAAGGCAGCTAGGTTGAATAAGTACCCATTCTGAAGAAAAGAATATTTCTTCAAAAATAGTTTTGTGATTTTCAAAGTGTGTAAACTAACTTCCTGTCAAGAGTCTTTCCATAGACAGGCCCTGGGAAGCCTATGCTGATGAGTGGAACCATAGAACATCAGAACTATAGAGACAACTTAGCACAACTGCTTTATTTTACAGATGGGGAAACTGAGGCCCAGAGAGGAGAAGTGATCTGTTCACTTTGACAAAATGAGTTAGTGACAGAGCTAAGATCCAAACCTACCTCTCCTGACTCCCAGCCCAATGTTCTTTCCTCTGCCTCTTTTT
Source organism: Vombatus ursinus (assembly GCF_900497805.2). Classification (NCBI taxonomy): domain Eukaryota; kingdom Metazoa; phylum Chordata; class Mammalia; order Diprotodontia; family Vombatidae; genus Vombatus; species Vombatus ursinus. The sequence continues at coordinate 13,155,604 of NW_020954563.1, forward strand.
GGAGCCATTCCCAATGCATGCTAACACCCCTTTTTTAATTAATCAATGTATTTTTAGTTTTCAACAATCACTTCCGTAAGCTTTTGAGTTTTAAATTTTCTCCTCCTCCTTCCCCTCTTCCCTCCCCAAAACGGTGAAACACTCCTTGTTTTGAGTCTCTCAGTGATCTCTATATCAGGGACACGCTGTCCAACCGTATGGACACAGTGTCCCCACTCAAACAGTTCCTTCAGTTGGCCAGAGTCATAAGCACGGAGATTCCAGGGGCCCCTGATGTCATGGATTCTTTCCACAGAGACCATTCTCTGGGCTTCCTCTTTTTGGGAAATAGGACCCCTGCCCCCTGGGGCCCTGGATTTACCACAAGCTTGCTGGCTTCAACTAGTGGCTTTTGTTCCAGGGCTGCAAATGAAGGATTTCTTGTTTTCCCTCTTCTCAACTACTCCATTGTCTAAGGCTGAAGAGAAGGGGCAGAGGGACAAATCTGTGGAACTGAGATGTCCTCAGATAAGGAGAGTCCTTTCTCTGAATAGTGGAGAAAACAGCTTGTTGTCCCAAACATTCTTCAGGGCTATCTTGAACCCTATCTGCTCTATATTGGTACTGAAAATTTACCAAGCTCCATGCCTCTTTAAGGCACCCTAACTCAATTTATAGAAAAATCTACCAATCACATCTTTCCAAAAATAAAATGAGTTGCCTGATAAAGTGGTAAGTTCACTATCACTGGAGGTGTTCAAGTAGAGATTGGATTATTATTTGTGAAAGAGATTCCTATTCAGGTATGGACAAGATGATGCTGGGAGTCCCTTCTAGTTCTGAGATCCTAAGATTCTGTGATTGTCCTCTATACCCTTCCAGGCCAGAGGGAAGAGAGCATCATTGCCAGATCCCTTGGATGATATTATATATCCTAGACATTATATTTATAATCTCTAGGATAGGGACAGAGAGCTAACATGGCTGTTATAATTCTAGTGTGTGTGTGTGTGTGTGTGTGTGTGTGTATGTAGGGGGTCCTTTCTGATAAGATGGACCTGGATACCTTCTGGGGACTTCTAACACCAACAAATTCAATTTGACGAACATTTATTAAGTGCCTACTCTATGCAAGGCACTTTGATAGATGGTGGAAATATTAAAGAAAAAAATGAAAAAGCCACTGTTGTCAACAATACACCCTACTGGAAAGATATAACATGCATCCATACAAATTAAGTACAAAAATATTTCATAAGGGAAAGGACTCATATCCAGGGGAATGAGGACAACTCTTGTGTCAGTCAATCAATCATTAATTAAGCACCTTCTGTGACCCAGGAGCTCAGTAATGTGATTGCAAAGACAAAAAATGAAACAGTTCAGTCCGTTCCCTCAGGGAGATGACTTCTACTAGGGAGAACAACATGCACATGTATAAATAAATATGAAATACCTCTGAAATAGGGGCTGAATTTGGATACATCCCTGAGGCACATGACAGAAAATGGTCCAATGGGGCCACCTGAAGGAGCTTGTGCTTTGAAGTGATGAAGCAATTTCCTTATTGGCTGTTGAGCCAGAGGTGCCAGTGACTCAACAGATCTACCCATAGGAGACAGGAAAGGAAAGATGCGTACAAGTAGAGGAGTTGACTTTGTTGGCACATGAGAAGGAATGGAGTAAAGGATAGAAGGAGAATGGAGGAATAACATTAAGGAGTTGTTGAGTGAGATGTTGAAGAAGGAGTTCATCACAAATAGCCTCTGTTGTCTAAGTAAAGTATGAGGCAAGATCATCTGCTAAGAGAATGGGAAAAGGAGTGCTATGGGAGGCTTGGGAAAAGAAGAAAAGGTTCAGAACAGCTTCTGTGGGGACTGTGAAAGAGTCAAATAGAGAAGAGTAAAAGGATCTCCTTGATGTAATGAAGACCTAATAGTGCTGAGATAACATTCATTTATAGAGGACCAAGTCAGCAGAATTGTATGACTTCCTACAGCATTATCCAACAGTGTGATTAGGAACAGCAGTGAAGTGAGTAGAAGGGATAGTCCAGGGTTAAAAATCTGGCAGAAATGAACAGTGGCAGGACAAAGGGGAGAGGAATTTGAGACTGGAGGACAATGTAATGTTGAACTGGTTAACTATGAAGTCAAGATTTGGAGGGGAAGAAAGTAAAGGCAGAGCAAAGGACCTGGTGATGGTTTGGGAGAGCACTTAGGGACAGAGGGACTGGAGGTCACTTTGAAGATGGAGAATAAGTTTAGGAAGAGTGAAGCAGAGAAAGAGAGACATATTTGTATACACACACACTTTGATATAATATATATATATATATATATATATATATATATATACATATATACCTACACACACACACACACAAACACATCAGAGGGTTTGGGTCAGGTGTACAAATTTCAGAATTCTTGATTATGGATGTAAATCATTTGTGGGTAATGACCAGGGCAAAGGTGTGACCATTTCTACCTCATATGACTGTGGTAGACTGAAGGACTAGATCATGGGATTTGAAGAGACTGAAGACCTGGGACTGTTTGATGGGGAAAATAATACAATATATATCTTGAAGTTTACTGATATAAGGTTGAGATGGAGAGGAAAACTCTGAGTCAGGTACTGAATTTCTAGAGAAAGGAGAGAATGAGAGGCAGACCCAAGATGGTGATGTAATCTAGCTCTCCAACACAACTCCTCCATAAAGATCTTGGAAATACACCAGACTGAATCCTGATCAGGAAATCCAAGAAAATTCACCAGTCATATTTCCAAACCAGGTAAGTATAGGGATACAGTCAGAAAGGTTTGCAAAAAAAAAAACAACCCAAAAAACCAAAAACCCAAAACTAAACAAGAAAACAACTGGGAGTGAAGTTTAGCTACCCATGTACCACTGGGCCAAGAGGAACATTCCAGTGTGAAGATACTAAAAGAAAATCAAGGCTGTGGGCCAGAGAAAAAAGAGATCCCAGACCCAAACTAGAGGGCTCATATCTTGTGCAGGTTGTGGGAAAATGTACCAACTTGCAGTTCTGTCATTCACTACCCAGTTCTTGGTCACAGATCTAGGGATAACTGAGAAGGGATGTGCCTAGGGATGACATTCCAGGATACACACATGAGCCCTAGTCTGTATACTGAGTAAGGACAAAGTGCAGAAGCAAAGAGTAGCTGTGTGGCTCTGACTCCAGGAGCAGAGTTGGGTCTCATTTTCAGCTTCTAGCCAACTCTGAAGCCTGTAGTGGAACAACCAGGATAGGACTCTCAGAACAAAGGGAACCCTGAAGTTCTTTTCTCTGCAAAGTTTTCCAGCTAACTAATATTGGCTGAATCCAGTTAAAGTCTTTTGTAACTCAAACCAGGGGCAGGCTCATAGGTGTGTTGCTCAGACCCAAACTTACATCAGGATCTTGTAGTGATCAGACCAGGAGGGCAGTGATCAGACTTTGCCTCTTATGAGACCAATTTAGGAGCACTGAAAGCTTACAGGTCCCTGATTTGATCTGTTGCTGAAATCCTAAATTAACATAATATTCAATATCCCCAAGAAATCAATAGAAGTATCCAAAAGGACACAAGCTCAGCCGAAACATTCTCTCTAGAAGTCCGTGAAAGTTGGCCCTCATATAGTCTAAGGTCAGAAAAAAAGCTATAAAATGAGCAAATTAAAAGAGAATCCCATCATAATGAGCTATTATGGGGACAGGGGACTCAAGATATAAAACCAGAAGAAAAGAATAAATCCAAAACATCTACAAGCAAAACCTCAAAGAAAAACATATCATAGGTATAAAGTTCCTGAGAGATAGGAGGTAGGAGCTTAAATGAAAAGCTAAAAATGATTTTAAAAGTCAAATTAGTGCTCTAAATGAAAAAATGGGGAAATAAATGAGAACTATGGAAGAAGGAATTGGAAAGAAAATTAACAGCTTGGCATAAGAGGTATGAAACCTTATGCAAGCAACAAATTGTCTGAAAATTAAAATGGACCAAACAGAAGTCAGCAATTCCGTGAGACAATAACAAATACATACATACATACATACATACATACATACATACATATACATGTATATATATTAAAGTAAAAAGACTGAAGAATAGAAGAAAATGTAAGGTATCTTGCAAGAAAAACAATTGAGCTGGAAGACAGATTGAGAAGGCATAATTTAAGAACCATTGGTCTACCTAAAAACCATGACTAAAAAAAAAAAACAAAAACCTGGACATCATATTTTAAGAAATTATTTTTAAAACTGCCCAGATTTTTAGAATCAGAGGGCCAAGAGGAAATGGAAAAATCCACTAGTTTCCTCCTATGAAAGAAACCTCAAAATGAAAACTCAAAGAAATATTATAGCTAAAATTCAGAGCTTTTGGGTCTAAGAAAAAATACTATAAACAGCCAGAAGGAATTCAGGTACCAAAGAATCACAATCAGGATCACATATAATTTAGCTGCCACCCTTATATAGAAAGAGAGAGGCTGGGATATGATATTCCAGAAGGCAAAAGATATAGGCTTACAGCCAAGAATAACTTATCCAGCAAAAATGAGTATAATCCTACAAATTGAAAAATCCATCTCTAGCAAAACAGAGGACTTCCAAGCATTCTTGGTGAAAAGACCAGAGCTTCGTAGAAATGTTCAAATACAAAGGAGTCAAGAAATACAAAAAGGCAAACATGAGCAAACAATCAAAAGGAAAAAAACAAAGATAAATTATTTACCTTCTAACATGCCCAATTTATATATATAACTCCTCAGAAGTCATCATCATCAGGGGTGATAGAAGGAGTCTATTAAACAGAGGGCCTGGGAATAGTTCTGTTATGTTTTGATGATCTAAAAAGAAGAATGGAAAGGAAGTGGGAGAAGTATATTTGGGTAGAGGAGAAGAGGGAGAAGATGGGCAAAATTATATCACATAATTGGGGTAAAGTAAAAGTCTATGTAAACAAGGAAGGGATGGAGGAGTAAACAATTTGAACCTCACTCTCATCTGAATGGGTCAAAGGAGATAAGAACACACATACACAAAAAATGGATAAAATAATGTATTTCACTCAAGAAGGAAACAGGGAAAAAGAGAAAGGTGATAACAGGAAGAAGGGTAAATTAAGAGAGAGTCTTAAGCAAAACAAACTAAGGAGGGTGGATGTTGAAGAGGAGTTTAAAAGAAAAGAAAGAAATGATAAGAATCTGTTACTGGGCTTGGGTGAAGGAAAGAAAAAGGGGCAGGGAAACAGAAGCAGATTATACCAAATCTAGGGAATTGATGTTGAGCTCACTCCTTGTCTCTCATCACCCTCTTCTTCTTTATAAACTTTATAAACTCTGAAACTCATACCTCCTCAGCACCACCTGCCCCTACTATGAGAGGGTGCAGGGTAGATATTGGAGAGATCCTCCTAGATCCTCCACCATTCAAGGAAAAGTACCCAGGGCTTTCACCTCATCATTTCCCACCTGGGTGCTCTCCTGGACTTTATGATCTCTAGAAATTCATCACCCTGCAAGATGAAATCAAGTCTGTAACTCACATCTCCTCAGATCATTTTCCACCCTGGCTACCAGACTTCATCATACCCCTACACTGAACACCCCCTCTTTTTTCAGTTTTTTTTTATTGTATTGTCCTACTCTATTAGACTATAAGGCCCTTAAGACAGGGACTATCTTATGTCTTTCTTTGTATCCCCAGGACTTAGTACAGTACCTGTCCTATAGTAGATGCTTAATAAATGCTGATTGACTGACTCTGTTAAAGAGGTGACAGGAAACAATGAGAAGAAAAAGTATAAGCAAATTGGATGGAGGGAAATACATAATTTGCAATCATGAATTTGAATAGAATGAACACAATTACAAAAGGAAAGAGAGCATGGATTAGAAAACCAAATCCAGTAATATGTTGTTTACAAGAAACACAATGAAACAGGAAGATGCTTAAAGAATTAAAATAAAGAACTTGAGCAAAATTTTTTATGTTTCAACCGAAGTAAAAAAGGTAAAAATCATGATCTGGGACAAAGCAATAGCAAAAATAGACTTAATTAAAAGAGATAAACAGAAACTACATTTTGCTGAAAGATACCATAAACAATAAATTAATATCAATATTAAACATACATGCTTCTGATGGTATAGCATCTAAATGTTTAAAGGAAAAGCATTCGTAGAATCAGCACAGATGAAGAGAGACAGAAATAATCAGTGTTGGAGTATTTGGAAGCTTTTCGTGTTATTCATGTGGAAAAAATGGAGCAGTAAGGACTGGACAATAGTACAGTTAGATGGATTCAGAACTAGTTGATTAATGACTATAAAACTGTGCATTCCCGTTGATCCAGCAATACCACTACTAGGTCTATATTCCAAAGAGATCATAAAAAATGGAAAAAGATCCACAGGTACAAAGATATTTCTAGCAGCTCTTTTTGTGGTGCCAAAGAATTGGAAATTGAGGGGATGCCCATCAATTGGGGAATGGCTGAACAAGTTGTGGTATATGAATGTAATGGCTATTGTGCTATAAGAAATGATGAGCAGGCAGATTTCAGAGAAATTTGGAAAGACTTGCATGAACTGATGCTGAGTGAAGTAAGCAGAAACAGAGCACTGTACACAGTAATAGCAACATCATCCAATGACCAATTTTGATAGACTTAGCTCTTCTCAGCAATGCAAGACAATTCCAAGGGACTCATGATGGAAAATGCCGTCCAAATCCAGAGAAAGAACTATGGAGTTTGAATGCAGATTGAAGCATACTGTTTTCTCTTCAGTTGTTGTTTTTTCTTTCTTTTGTTTTTTTTTCCCTTTAGTTCTGATTCTTCTTTCACAACATGACTAATGTGGAAATACGCTTAATATAATTGTACATGTATAGCCTAAAAAAAGGTACTAATTGATTAACTAGATCCGAAAAGTAACTATTAATGGTCCAGTTTCACCTTAGAATGATGGCTCTTGAGGAGTGTCCCAGAGAGCTGTGCGATTCTCATTTTCATCATACACAGCATGCTTGTCATGCATAATGATACAGGTGCTACAAAACTTGGTTGGATAGCTAAGATACTGGTGACTGAGTCAGTATTAAAAAAGATCTTGATGGCTCTAATAGTGGGCTGAATCTAATCAGACAAAATTTAATAGAGACAAATGTAAAGCCTACACTTGGTTTCCATCACCATCACCAGCACAGGATGAAGGATGTTGGCCAGACCACAATTTGTCGGGAGGTTTTAGCGAAATGCAAGCTCAATACAAATCAACAGTATAACTTGGCAGCCAGTAAAGCTAGTGAAGTCTTAAGTATGAGAGAAGAATGGTTTCTGGGGCTAGGGATGTGGTAGTCCTGCCACATTGTTCCCTTGTCAAACTGTTTCTGGAGTATCAGTTTCAGTTCTGGGCATGACACTAAAAAAAAAAAAGTCATTGAAAAGCTGGGGGATACCAAAAGGATGTCAACCATGATGGCAAAATTCTTGAAGTTCACATGAGAATTACAGTGCAGCTAGGTTGAATAGTGGATAGAGCACTGGGCCTGGCCAGGAAGACCTGAGTTTAAATTCAGCCTCATATACTTACTAGCTGTGTGATTCTGGGCAAGTCACTTAACCTTTCTCAGCTCCTCCCAGAGTTGTTATGGAGATAAAATGAGAGAGATCATATTCCTAAAATGCTTTGCAAATCTTAAAGCTCTACATAAATGCTAGCTTTTTAAGAATTGGTTAAAGAAAGCTTTCGCTTTCCTGAACTATACTAGAAGACCTCTGGGAACATTTCTTTCTCTAGATCTATTATTGTATGAATTCATTAATTGTATCATCTGCAGTCTAAAAAGTATTCAGCATAAATATCCTAGAGAAAAGAAGATGAAGAGTCTTCATGATCATTTTCTTCATGTATCCAAAGGACTCCATGTAAATTGGCCCTAGAGGGCAGACCTTGGAACAATGAATGGAAATTGTACAGAGACAAATTTAGGCTTAATGTAAGGAAACCCCCTTAAGATAGAGCTGTCCAAAAATGGAATGGGCTACTTGGGTAAACTGTAGGTTCTCCCTTACTGGAAGTATTCAAAGAAAGCTGAGAGACTGCTTGTCAGATAACCTGTAAATGGTAAGGGTTAGACTAGATACTTCTTTTTTTTTTAACCTATTTATTTAATTTTTAATTCACGGAATAAAACAAGCATTTCCATAAGATAGTATAATAAAAAAAACATAATTGCACATGAAACTGCAAATCTATTATGTGCAATTTACTATTCCTTTTGAATATGTAATAGTTATCATGTAAATTTCTTTTTTTCTTCTCTACCCCCCCATGGCCACCATTCGACACAAATAGGTATATACATATATATATGTATACATATTTGTAAAATTATCCTATATATACATGTATATCCTATATATACACGTATATATCCTATATGTGTGTATCCTGTATATATGTATATCCTATATGTATGTATGTATATATATATAAAATTATCCTATACATACTTCTATTTGTCAGTTCTTTCTCTGGATGCAGATAGTATCTTTCTTCATAAGTCCTTCCTTTATAGTTAATTTGGTTGTTTATAATAGTACTTCTGAGGAAAATACCAACTCCGAGATTCAGAGATTCCTCTCTAAGCTTTGGAGTACTCTTAGCCCATGTCCTACTGTTCACTCTTCAAGTGATTGTACTTTCACTTATTTGTTCAATAAACATTGTTAAGTACCTGTTACTCAGCTACCACAATCACGGGGGAGGGGGAGGGGAAGAGCAGTGACAGAGGTGAATAAGAAATAGTCTGCCCTTTAAGAGTTTGTAGTCTTAAGTAGGTAGAAAAGATACAGACACAAATCATCGCAAGACATGAGAGAATGTGATAAGGCCCATGTAAGTGGTAAAGATGACTGTCTTTACTAATACAATACTAGAATTTTTACAATGCTAGAATTAAAAGGAAGGATAAATAACTTTTGACCACAGCAAGTGTTCTTAATGCCAAGATCTGTGAACTTTTTTTAATATTGTGATAATTGTATTTCAATATAATTTTTTTCATCACCTTATGCATTTTTACTTTAGGCATTTGAAAACATTATTCCGGGGATGGAGCCAAGATGGTGGAGAAAAGGCAGGGGCTTGCCTAAGCTCTCCCAAATTACCCTCAAAATGAATTCTGGAGCAGCAGAACCCACAAAAAGATGGGGTGAAACAATTTTACAGCCCAAGACCACTTAGAAGGTCAGCAAGAAAGGGGTGAGAGAGGAGTGCTGCCCAGTGCAGGCTGAGCCAGCACAGTCCAGGCCCCAGCAAACCAGCAGCAGGACCTGGGGCGGGGGGACTGAATCAGGAGCAGCCGCTTCTAAAGCTCTCAGCCCATAGACCTGTAAGGGGGTCAGACAACTGGTCAGAAGGAGATTACAGGGGTCCCTTTGCTGACATTGGGGGGCAGGAATCTGTTGCATTGCCCATACGTGGAGTTGGGTCACAGTCCTTTAATCTCAAGGACTGAAGTCAGAGGTCACCCAAAGTGGAAGGAAATGGCATAGATAGGCTGCAGCAGATAGATAAATCTAGAGAACATTTATTAGACACATTATGTGCCAAGGACTATTCAAAGAACTGGTGATACAAATATAAGCAAACAAGTCAATCCCTGCCTTAAGGAGATTAAATTCATGTTGTCACCTTCAATACTCTATAGGCTCCTTGAAGTAAGGAACTGGTTTTTTTTTGTCTCTTTTTTTTGTATCCCAGAGCTTAGTACAGTGTCTAGCACAGTTGTTATTCAGTAGTTTCAGTCACGTCTGACTCTTTGTGACCCCATTTGGGGTTTTCTTGGCAAAGACACTGGAGTGGTTTGTCATTTTCTTCTCCAGCTCATTTTACTGATGAGGAAACTGAGGTAAACAGAGTTAAGTGACTTGCCCAGGGTCACACAGCTAGTAAGTGACTAAGGCCAGATTTGAAGGAAGAGTCTTCTGATTTCAGGCCCAGCGCTCTGTCCACTGAACCATCTAGCTGCTCCAGAGTAGGAGCTTAATAAAGGCTTGACTGACACATAAAAGGAAGCTAGAAAGAAGAGACTAGATAATACCTAAGAAGTCCAGAGAATGAGTTGAATCAAGAGTGAAGTGAGCATGGCTGGGGCTCTCCTGAAATGGTGGTCTGAGGGATGGAGTCCCTCATCCAAATCCATTACATCCAAGATGTAATACAAGATATATATATATGTATATATTATATATATATATACAAGATATATATATATGCTATATATAATATATATACACAAGAGATATATATATGATATATATGTATACAAGATATATATATATATGTGTGTGTATATATATATATATATATATATATATATATATATATATATATGACTAAGAAGAAAGGTCATGAAGCAAAAGTAAGAGGTAACAGCCAGACGGTTGTGGACTCCATTGCCACCCGCATAATGTCAAGTGACCTTGAGGGAGGCAGGTTCCAAGCCTGTTGGGTGGAGCCCCCCTGTGGATAATTTACAGAAAGACATGGATGAAAGGCATCCCGGATGAGAAAGAGTGGATGGATCAGGAGTTGTGCCATTGGAAGGAGTAAGTAGCCATGTTGGTAAGATAACAGATCCATTGAAATATAGCATTATCACTATTATCTTCTCTTTTGATATTATGTTGTCACTAATACACACACACACATATATATATATTTTATACATATACATATATTTGTATATGCTAGTCCCATGGAGAGATATAAGTTTAGAGAAGACAAGGTTTTTGCCCTCATGGACTAGTAGGAAAATAAGACACAAATACAAAGAGCTATAGTATACAACAATACATGCCAAGTTCATTAGAGAATTACAAAGCCAAGTTTTAAGACAGCAGGATCAGAGAATTATTTTTAGCTGGGGAAGGGGAGAAAGAAAGGAAGGAAGAATTAATTTAAAAAATAAATAAAAAATAAACAAAAAAAGGAAGGAGAGAGGAAAGGAAAAGGAAAGAATAAAGGAAAGAAGGAAAGGAAGATGATAGAGAGGAAGGAAGGAAATAGGCATTTATTAAGTTCTGACTGTGTGCCAGGCACTATGCTAAGCACTTACAAATATCTCATTTCATTCTCACAACAACCCTGAGAGGTAGATACTATCATCATCCCCATTTTACAGTTGATAAAATAAAGGCAGACAAAGGTAAATTGACTTGTTCATGATCACACAACTAGTGTGTGAGGCCTGAATTAAACTTCGGTTTTACTGAGCCTGTCCCAGCACTCATCCATCTAAAAAGTTGGATTTTAAAATGGGAGTTCTTCACCTTGTTTGCGTCATGGACAATTTCAACAGTCTGGTGAAACCTACAGGCTCCTTCAACAAAGCCCCTTCTCAGAATAATGTTTTTAAGTGCATAAAATAAAATACATCGACTTACTAAGGAAGACAATGAATTGAAATACAGTTATCAAAATATTTTTTAAAAAAAACAAGTTCACTGACCTCAAGTAAAGCACCCCAGTTTTCAAGGCAGTGTAGAAACTCGAAGATGGGGGGGGGGAGGGAAGAGCATTGCTGGCATTGGAAACAGCTTGAGCAAAGTCTTGTACAACTGAGAGCACATTGGATGTTTAGGGAACAGAGAAAATGAATGTGAAATAAAGCTTGAGAGAGGCAGCGAGTCATAGTAGAAAGAACCAGTGCTTCTGTTCAAGTTCAAGTTCAAGTTGAAGACCCCCCCCCCAACTGTCTGTGTGAACCTATGCAAGTCAGTGACCTTCTCAGTGCTGCAGGCAATTCTGCATGACTGCTTTGGGTCTGCATTGGTAGAGGGAGTCTCCTCACAGGAAGTTCCCTATTCCAGTGAAATCACAGGTCTGGACCAAAGAAGAAAGACAAATTAAAAAAAATTTTTTTTTGTTTTTTAAAGCAAGTAAGGTTGGAAAAGTAGGGTAGTTGCCAGGTTTTGGAGAGCTGCAAATGATATGCAGAAGGCTTGTAAGGAACTTTCCCTACAAGGCAGTACAGAGCCATGAAGACTTTTGAGAAGAGGAGTAATGGGTTATTCTAGCACATATGAATATTATGAAACGTGGTCTGGAGGGGAGAGAGAGCAAAGGGAGGGGAAATTATTAGAAGACTACTGAGATCGTTAAATATTCTAAATGGGTGGTTATGAGGGCTTCTACCAGGGTGAGGGCAGGAGGAATAGGAGATATTTTAGAAACACATACGTAACAGGACCTGGTACCTGATTGGATTTGAAAGGGGAGTGAAGGAAAGAGTCAAGTACAAACCCAGCTTATGAACAAGGCTGATCAAGATGAAGTGGGTTGCCAAAGGTAGCAGTGGTGGAGGCAGAAGGAGGAGCAGGATAGGTGGGTTGGTGTTAGAAGTGGAAGGTCTTAAATGCCAGACTGAAGCACTAAAAAGAAAGTGTGGGGCTGGCCTTTGCACCCTCCAGATGATGTGGCTAAAAAGACTGAAAGGTCTGGATAGCGACTGAGCTTTCCCCTGGCTTTTGGGACCCTCATAATCAGGTTTGGGTGCCATGTGTTGGGAAGGAGATTAACAGAGCTGAGGTGCTTAGAAGAGGGTGACCAGGGTGGTGTGGGGACTGGAAACCTTGGTATACATAGGATCAGTCAGGGGTGGGGAACCTGTGGCCTCAAGGCCACATGGGGCCTTCTAGGTGCTCCGGTGCAGCCTTTTGACTGAGTCCAAATTTTACAGTACAAATCCTTTTATTAAGGGGATTTGTTCTGTGAAGTTTGGATTCAGTCAAAGGGCTGCACTTGAGGACCCAGAGGGCCATATGTGCCCGAGGCTACAGGTTCCCCCCTCCCCATTAGGGGAAGATGTGATATGGTAGAAAGAGTATTTAATTTGAAATCAGATGACCTGAGTTCTAATCTTGACTCTGCCACTTTTTAGCTATGTGAATTTGTGAAAAACCATTTTATCATGTGGGATTCAGTTTTCTCCTAGGTAAGATGAAGAGAACTGGACTAGATGACCTCTAAGGTCCCTTTCAGCTCTAGGTCTGTTTTCCTGTAATCCAGTAATCAACCTTTTTGGTCTCAGCATCCCTTCGTACCCTTAAAAATTCTTGAGGCTAAGGCAGCTAGGTGGCTCAGTGGATAGAGCACCAGCCCCAGAGTCAGGAGGTCCTGAGTTCAAATCCAGCCTCAGATACATAACACTCACTACCTGTATGATACTGGACAAGTCACTTAACCCCAATTACCTCACCAAAAAAAAAATGATTGAGGCTAAAGCAGCTAGGAGGCTGAGTGTATTGGAGCACCAGCCCTGGAGTCAGGAGGTCCTGAGTTCAAATCTGGCTTGATTCTTCCCTTCATTCACCTTTCAAATCCAATCAGGTACCAGGTCCTGTTGCATGTATTTTTAAAACATCTCCTATTGTCACTTTGAGAACTGCTGCTATAATCTGTAGATTTAGCCCAAGGCAGAGAAGACTTGGATAGAGGGAAACGCATAATAAATCTCACATAGGACAAAGATTACACTTGTTTGCTTGGTCCCTGAGGACAAAACTAAGAAGAATAAGTGGAAATTTTGGAGGGGCATTTTGCTATTTAATATATGAAAAAATTTTTTTTTTTTTGCAAAAAGTGAAACTGGATGTCTTGGAAAGTAGTGAGTTTCCCATAAGTAAGTGTTTTCCTAATCTAGATGAGATGTTACAAAGAGGATTCTTAATAGATGAGCCCTGAGGTCTCTTTTCATGCTGAGAGTTTATGATTTTACAGTTTAATAGCTGAGGTATGACATTGGAAAAAACTCTTAACCTCTGAGCTGTAGTTTATCCATTCATAAAATGGAGATGATGAGGCTTGCACTCCCCATTCCAGAGGACTATGGTAGAGATCAAGTGAGATAATGGATGTGAATGTTCTTTGAAACTGGAAGCACTGAAAAATGACCACTTATGCTAGTGATAATACAGAAGACATGTCTAGAGTCTGCTTCTCTTGGATAATCAAGAATATTCTCCAGTGGAATGATTGCACATTCTTAACTGGTTCCTTCAGTGGTCGGCAACTGGAAAGAAGTATTGATTGGACGACCAGAGAGGGAGGAACACAGTGGAAAGAGCCTCGGCTCTGAAGTCAGAGGACCTGGGTTCAAATCTCATCTTTAACAATTAATACCTTTCACCCTGGGCAAGCCACTTAACCTCCCTGGGCCTCAGTTTACCCATTTGTAAAATGACTTCCTTTTTTAGCTCTCTGTAGTTTCTTCCCATTCCCACTTTATCTTCCAACCAGGCCAACTCATCCCAAGAATAACCAACCTCATCCCCCTTTTACAAGCAACCACACTTTAGCTGGAAATTGTAGGCTTTTGTGCAGACCTCATAACAATGCCAATGATAAGTATCAGCTACAGCATTGTAGTGCTGAAAATTAACTGTTCTACATGCATAAGAATAGCTTGCATAAGGATTTGCAAAGTGTTTTAGAAATATGATCTCTTTTGATCCTTACAACAATCATGGCAAGTAGATACTATCACTGTTTTGTAGATGAGGAAACAGAGGCAGATAGATTAAGTGACTTATCCAGGGTCACACAGCAATTAAGTGGTTGAGGCTGAACTTGAACTCAAGTCGTCTTGATTCCTGGTCCAGCACTCTATCCACTTTGCCACTTAATGTCGTGGCCCCAACAAGGTTGCAGCAAATGGGTAGATAGATGGATGGATACAGGTGGATGGGCTCCCACCTGACAGAGCCATTTCTTTGCCTGTGGCTAAAGTTTCTCATACTGCTTCCATCATCAGCTCCTTTGTTTCATTAGTCCATAATGACTCCAGCAATTCCCCAGTTGGCCTGAAGCGACCTCTTCTTGCTTAGCTCAATGTGAAGATGAACTTTGCTGAAAAATCGAACTCGGTTAAACAAGGCTTGAGTTATATGGGCAAGGATAGCAAAATATTCCCTATTGGCTTCATTTGACTTTTTTTCCCCTTCTCAAAATAACTCAGAAACTGACAACCCCATAAAGCTTCACACTTGGCTCCTGATTAATTCTCTGTGATAAATATCTCTTGCTGGATCTGACCTTGGGGGAGAAAGGAAGTGTTAGGAGTGACGTTTTTCAGACAAATTCAGAGCATAGTTGGAGCATCACTTGAGCTGGAAGGGACCTTAGAGTTCAACTAGTCCAACCCCTCATCCTGCTAAAGAGGAAACCGAGGTACAGAAAAGTGAGGTGACTGGCCAACGTTGTGTGGGCAGTGAGTGACAAGGCTGGGATTTGAACCCAGGTCAGTGTCCCTTCCACAAGTCCTACTCATTTCTGTAGGCCATACCTATAGAACGCAGTCAATCAATAATCTCTTATACAATGTCTGCTATGTGCCAGGCATGAATGAGGCACTGAGAATACCAAGATCAAAGTGAAATAGACCCAGTGTTACTTTTAAAATTTTAATGGAAATTTTTTAATTAACAAAAAAAATTTTTCTCTCCCTTTTTACCACCTTCACCTACTGGAAAAAAAGAAAACAATAAGAAAAACCAAAACCTTATAACAAATAGGGATAACTGTGGAAATAATTTGTGCATATGTAGGTACACAGAAAATATATAAAGCAGTTAGAAGGCAATACTGGGGGAGAAGGTCCTAAAAGCTGGGGAGAGGGGAAAAGAAGATCAGGAAAGAATCATCAGAAAACAATCAGAAAAGATCAATGAAGATCATTGCACATTGACTGAGTCTTAAAAGAAATCAGAGATTTCAAGAGGTAGAGGTTAGGAAGGAGGACACAAGGGATAGTAAGTCCAAAGGCTCTGAGCCTAGACGGAAGATGGAGTGTTGTCTGATTGGAGCAGGGAGTACCGAACTCTTTCCAGTGCCTTTCTTTATAGAGGGTAGAAACTAGACATTCGGGCTCATTCTACTCTGTATTTACTGCTCTGCCTGGTTTCAACTCCACTGAACCCCCTCACTCAGTACCCTTTGGTGTTCCATTGTCCCAACGACTTTTGTATGTTGTCTCCCTCCAATAGATTGTGAGCTCTTTGAGGGCAAGAACTGTCTTTCTTTTAATTAATTGTATACCCAGTGCTTAACCCAGTGCTAGCACCTACTAGATGCTTAATGAATGTTTATTGGATTGGATTGGAAATACAGGATGGTTTGGGAGGAAAAACATGAGAAATTGAAGTGACTAGGAAAAGCTTCATACAGATTATAGTGCTTAAGTTGTATCTTTAAGAAACAGAGGGACTCTATGATACGAGGCAGAGGTAAGGAAGGAGGGCATCCCAGGCATTGGGGACAGCCAGTGCAAAGGCATAGAGATAGGAAATGGATAGTCACATGTGAGGAATAGAGAAAAGGCCATTTTACCTAGTTCTCAGGATAGGGGAGGAGGAGTAAGATACAAGAAGGATGGAAAAATTGTCTGGGGCCATTTGTGGATGGCTTTAAAAGCTAAATAGAGGAGATTATATTTTTATGCTAGAGGCAATGGAAAGTCACTTGAGTTGATTGAGTAGGGGTGTCACATGGTCAGATCTCACTTAAGTGAGATTACTTTGGCAGCAATTCTGTGGATAGATTAGAGTGATGATGTACTTGGGGCAGGGAAACCAGTCAGAGGCTGTGGTAATAATCTAGGTGAGAGATGATGAGGACCTAAACTAAGGTGGTAGCTATGGGAGCAGAGAGAAAAGGAGGTCAGATGCAAGATGTTCTGGAGGTGGGAACAAGAAGATTTAGCGATTGATTGGGTACGTGGGGTGAGGGAGAGTGAGGAGCTGAGGCTAAGGCTGAGGTTAGATGTCTTCCGATTCTTGGCAAAGGATTGGTGGATTACAGTCAGTCAACACACATTTATGAGATGCCTGCTGTGTGCGAAGCACGGTGCTAAGCATTGGGGATAAAAAAGAAAGATGAAAAAGTCCTTGCCTTCAATGAAGTTACAGACTAATGGGGGAGATGACATGTGAACAACTATCTATATCTATATCTATATCTATCTATATCTATATCTATATCTATATCTATATCTATCTATATACAGGGTATAAATAGTGTCAATGGAAGGTGTAGACTGAGGCATACGTTTTCAGACATCATTCATATATTGATTTGTTTTGTTTAACTGTAGTTATCTGTTATAAAGGAGGGTTCTATTGGGATGGAGGTTGGGAGGCACTGGGAGGTGACAATATAAACAAAACCAAGAAAACTTTCTAAATTAAAAAAATTTTTTTAAATTTATTTTATTTTAAATTTATGGAATAAATCAAGCATTTCCATAACATAGTATAATAAAAAAGATGATTTCACATGAAATGGCAAATCTACTATGTACAGCTTGCTATTCCTTTTAAATGTACAACCATTATCATGTAAATTCCTTTTTTTTCTTTTTTTCTTCCTCCCCACCCT
Source organism: Vombatus ursinus (assembly GCF_900497805.2). NCBI lineage: Eukaryota > Metazoa > Chordata > Mammalia > Diprotodontia > Vombatidae > Vombatus > Vombatus ursinus. Next base: position 13,173,047 of record NW_020954563.1, read on the forward strand.
AGAGATAGCCACTATTAGACACACACACACACACACATATGTAAAATTATTCTATACATACTTTTATTTATCAATACTTTCTCTGGATGCAGATAGCATCTTTCTTCATATATCCTTTATAGTTAATGTGGGTATTTATAATAGTCAAAATGACTTATTCACTCAAAGTTTTTCTTAAAACAATATTGCTGTTACTGTATACAATGTTCTTTCATTTTTGCTCATTTCACTCTTAGTTATTTCTTACAAGTCTTTCCATGATTTTCTAAGATCATTGAGCTCATCATTTCTTATAGCACAGTAGTATTACATTACAATCATATACCACAATTTCTTCAGCCATTCTCCAGTTGACAGGCATCCCTGTAATTTCCAGTTCTTTGCCACCACAAAGGGAGCTGCTATAAACATTTTAGAACCATAGGTTCTTTTCCCTTTTCCCTAATCATCTTTGGAAAGAAACCTAATAGTGACATTGCTGGGTCAAAGGGTATAGGCAGTTTAATAACTCTTTGGGAATAATTTCAGATTGCTCTCCAAAATGATTTGATCAATTTACAATTCCACCAACAATGAATTAGTGTACCAATTTTTTCGCATCTCCTCCAACATTTTTAACTTTCCCTTTCAATCATTTTAGCCATTCTGGTAGGTGTAAAATGATATCTCAAGGTTGTTTTAAATTTGTATTACTCTAATCAATAATAATTTAGAGCATTTTTTCATATGACTATAAATTGTTTTGATTTCTTCATTAGAAAACTGCCTATTCATATCCTTTGACCATTTAGCAATTGGGGAATGACTCATATTCTTATACATTTGACAAAGGTCTTTGTACATTTGAGATATGAGACATTTATCTGAGAAACTATCTATAAAATTTTCTCCCCAATTTTCTGGTTTTGTTCTTATCTTGGCTACATTTGTTTTATTTGTACAAAATCTTTTTAATTCAAGGTAATCAAAATTATTCATTTTACACCTAACTTTACTCTATATCTCTTGTTTATTTATAAATTGTTTGCATATCCATAAGTCTATTAAGTAGTATGTTCTGTGTTTTTATTTTCTTGTAAAATCTCTCTTTTTATCTAGGTCATGTTTTCATTTTGACCTTACCTTGGTAAGTGGTGTAAGATACTGGTTTTTGCCCCATTTCTGCCATACTGCTTTCCAGTTTTCCCAACAATTTTTACCAGATGATGAATTCTTATCCCAAAATCTTATGTCTTTGCATTTGTCAAATACAAAATTATGTTTATTTGCTACTGTAAATTGTATATCTACTCTATTCCATTGATCTGCCTTTCTATTTCTTAGCCAGTAGCAGATAGTTCTGATAATTATTGATTTAAAAAAACCTTTTTTTTTTAAAAGAGAGAGCAAAAAAAAAAAGGTTAAGGTAAAATTAAGGCTGGAGGTTGCTAAGAATCATAGGCCTTTTAGACTATCTATAAATTTTTTGTTTAGCTACAGGGATTCTAAATGTGAGCATCAATTCTGGAACTAGTGGATATAATACTGAAAATGGAATTATATACATCTTGACAGTCTCATTATAAATGAAGCCAGAATAAAGCAGGAGGTTGCAGCTCCACAGAAGGATGGCTCACGGTTTCTCCTTAGAGGCAAATAAGGCAATTGGTGGAATTGGTTCTGTTGTATCCCCCAAAACAATATGAAATATCTCGTGGGACATTTAGTCATCTCATATCTCAGGGCTTATGTTAATTATTTGGAAAAAGACTGCCAGTCAGTCAATAAACATTTAGAGTTGCCTACTATGTGTCAGGCACTGTATTAAGTGCTGGTAATAAAAAGAAAGGCAAACGAAAACCCCTGCCTCCAAGGAGCTCACAGTCTCATGAGAGAGACCCCATGACAACAACTATGCACAAATGTTATACACGTACATATATATGATATATGTCATAAGCTGGAAATTGTGGTTTGTGGTTATGGTTTGTCCCTCATTGTGGAAGAGTTCCATGACATCAGGGAGATGATGGCATGACTTGCAATTGACTTTGATTTGAGTGAGAGAGGGCTATGCAAGGTTGCCAGCCTCACTTTCTCCTCCAGAGCCATCTGGGTCTGGTGGCCATATAACGATCAGGATGACTGGAGATAATCTGTAAATAATCAACAGAGGGAAGGTACTAGAATTAAAGGGAATCAAGAAAGGCTTCATATAGAAGGGGGAGGGGTATAAAGTGTAAGAAGATGGAGCTTGTGTGCCAACACCTGTTGCAAAAAATGAAGAGGCAAAGAAGTTCTACAGGATGCTCAACAAGATCCTCCAAACTAAATCAATACATGATTCAATACTTCAATAGACATTAATGCAAAGGTGGGAAATAAATGAGGAAGGCGAGACATATGTTAGAAAATATGGGTTAGGAACAAGAGGCCAAAGACTTATGGACTGCACAGAAGCCTCATAGCTGGCCTATCATGAATACTTTCTTGGAGGAAAGACTAGAAGATTTTGGACATGGTGAGCATTGAATAAAAGGCAAAAAACAAAACAAAACAAAACATTGATTATATTTTAATAACTCATTTCTGATGCAAGAGTCATTTCTAAATCTGTTGTCTGGGGACAGACAGATTAAAAAATAAAAAAGATCAAAATTAGTACAAAGCTAGAATAAAAAATTTTAAAAATTTAAAAACAATAAAAATTATGAAAATATATGGCATGCATTTAAAACTCCATCCTGATCAATTTATGTAAGTTATTAATGATGAAAAATGAAGCATATACAGAAGAAAGGCTATAAGCATAGGCTACAATAATTTCACAATCACAATAAGGGATATAAATCAGTTGCTATTATAGAAAGAACAAAAGAACCTTAGTCAGCAAACACTTGACTTACTTATCAAACAGAGACATGTGGGAGCCACACTTAACACGATTTAGAGGGTGATAGATAGATAGATGGAACATTTATCAAGCACTTTCTATGTTTCAGGCACTGTGCTAAGCTCTGGGGATATGATTAAAAGCAAACAAGATAGTCCTTGCTTTAAAGGAGCTTACATTCTAATTGGAGAAAATAATACATAAAGGGGAGCTAGGAATGTGGAAAGTAGGGAGAGGATGATATCTGCATGAGGGGGGAATGCAGGATGAGGAGATGTCTAGGAAATGCTAAGGAGGTCTGGGAACTGGCAAGGTAAGGTGAAAGATCACCTGTCAGAACTGGGTGGCCCCCAAGGATATAGTCCTAGTTTCTTGGAGTCTCGAGAGGATCAAGGAGTAAAGGCATGGTGAGGAGATCACTTGGAATCTAAATTTGTTTGTAAAATCTCACAGAGAAGGATGATGGAAGATGATGAGCAGTATTAACCCATAAAATAGATAGAAACAACAAAGGACAAAACCATTTTAAAGAAAATTTGTTGTGAAAACCAACTAAGCAAATTCATACTAAAGGCATTAAAAAACATAAATGAATAGAGGAAAATAAAGAGAAGAAAAATGGGAAAGATCTGCAATGATTTTCATAACAAACTTTTTCCAACACCAAGGACAGTGGAGTCACCATACTAAAACTCATATCACAGTGCCATATGAACTTGTAGAGAAGGTGGAAGTGGTATTGAGAAAGCAATGTGTGGAAAACAAATTCACTAGGTCAAGTGTATGTAAAAGACAGCTTTTCAGGAGGTGAGAAATTTGTGATGATCTTGACAGATTGATTCACATAGTATCTGAGAGAAGGTAATATGCCAGAAGACTAGAAAAAAAGGTGCCTGAGAGAATACCTGCAAACTTTTATGTCTACTTTGCAATTTACATTAAAGTTTCCCATGAATAAACTCTCCAGACTTTTATAATTGCCATTCCATAATAGACCACATCCTTACCATCTTGTATTCTATTAAAAGATGTAAAGAAGACAAGATCCTACTGTAAAGAGCAAAAGGACAGCTCAAACACCCTCTTCCACTTCCAACAATAGAGATAACTTTGTTTGCTGACCCTCTGGTCATTAACACCAGGCAAGGTATGCAATAAAAAAGCATGTGTTTGCCAGATATGCTTACTACTGTCACAGAGAGGATCAAGCACAGAGCCCATATCAAAGAGGAAATCCTTAAAACAGTGTGAAGTCCTCTAGATGATACTGCTGGAAGATAACATCATGTTAATTATATCAAGCCCCAGAACACTGGAGATATGGGGAAGGTTCTTTGAAAAGATCTGCAACTACTCCATAGAGTTTAGTGTAACCATCCATCCAGGAAATACCAAGTAGATGAAGAATGCTTATTGTCTAGATTATGATAGGCAGTTAGATGGATCAGTACATATATCTTTGACAAATTCTGCAAATGAGCAAGGAGTCGAGCTTAGAGTTAAGTAGAAATAGGAGAGGAAGTTGGGTGGCCTGAGAAAAAATGCAAGGCTCTTTTAATAACACTAAGTTTCTCTCAGAAACAAATACTTACATTTTGATACAAATTTTCTACTGATGTTATATGGCTACAAGTCATGGAATGCTCGTCTCCCAAGGAATTAAGAGAGTATCATTCAGAGGTCAATGGAGAAGTGTTTGGTGGATGTGAGCAAATACACTGCAAATAAAAAACTTTTATTGTTGTTGTTCAGTTGTTTTTTGGTCATGTCTGACCCTTTGTGACCTTGGGGTTTTCTCCGCAAGTCTACCGGAGTAGTTTGTCATTTCATTCGCCAGCTGATTTTATAGATGAGAAAACTGAGGCAAACAGGGGTAAATGACTTGCCCAGGGTCACACAGCTAGTAAGTATCTGAGGCCAAATTTGAATTCAGGTCGGCCTGACTCCACGCCTGGCACTCTGCACTGTGGAGCCACCTGTAAATGCAGAACTACAATGAAATAAAAAATGTCATCAAAGAAATCTATGACCAAAAAAGATGAACTAGACCGGAGACTAGAGCAAGGGACAGCCTGGAGCTCCATTAGTGGATTGAATGTAACAAAAAAAATCAAAGAAGTCCCCCAGCACGTCAGGTGGTCTCTCTGTGGTGAACTTCTGGGAGACCAAAGTCAAGAGTGGCACCATATGGTCAGGCATGGATGGAGTGCAACTTGAATCACTGCAGGGACCATCCACATTGATGAGGTCAAAATTTCATTTGAGTATGTATTTTATGTGCAAGGTAGATTATAATAGGGACAAAAGAGAGATCTGGATAAAGTACTATAGAAGAATTTGAGGGAGAAGAGAGTACTTTCAGCTGGGGGAATCAGGGAAGGCTTCGTGGAGAAGGAGCTGCCTGAGTTGAGCCTTGAAGGAACACAAGAATTTCAACAGGCTGAGGATAGGGATTCTGGCATAGAGGAACAGCCTGTGCCTATGCCCACGCCCAGAGGCAGGAGATGAGAGAAGGGCTAGTACCATTCAGTTTGGCTGGAACATTTGGCTGGGGCAAAAATATGAAATATGGTTGGAAAGGTAGAATGTAGGCTGATTGCTGATGGACTTCTATGCCGCTCCAAGGAGAGTTTATTTTATCCTGTTGGCAAAAGGGAATAACTTAAGGTACATTAGTGAGATTATTTTGGCAGCTGTGGGGAGATTGGAATGACTCCAGAGCTTTTATTACGTACACTACCCCATGGCTAAGTCCTTTCAAAGGACCTGGGAACCAGCTTCCTAATCCTCCTGCCATTTCCTCTCCACCAATTGAAGTGGTGTGGAAGTAGGGAGTGATGTGCATAGCTAAGTTACTCTCTCCTTCTTAGTTCACAGATGAGGACCATCCCTATGAAACCTGCAGACCGAGATGCCCTGGCCTCTTAGGAAGTCACCAGGCAGGCTTTAATAGTCTGGCCTCAAGCTGAACATCCTGAACTTAATGGAACATTGGTCCTTAACCATAGGCCCTCTCTGACTGATTATTTTTCTTCTGGTTGACTGGGTTCTACTGCAAACTCCCAAAGAAAAGAGAAATCACATTTTCCAGCAGTCAGTTTCATCAGCCAGTTTCATGCTTAGTGAAGTCTTAATGGCACATCAGAAACAAACAGGATTTATATTGCTAGGTGACATAAGATGGGACAGTATGTAGGGGTCTTAGAGGGGATGAGATTTGCCAGTGTAGCTATTCCCCAGCTCTGGATGTTATAGGGCCAGTTGCAACAGGGAATGATTGTAATTCGTAGGGATTTCGAGGGGGGTCAGAAAATGGGCAGAGGGCTGGTGCCTGATGCATTAAGTTATCTGTAACCCAGTCTGAATGCTGTGAAGTACAATTTGGCAGGAGAGCAGAGCGTGGCTTAGAAGAGAATGCAGTGATGGAGAGTCCTCTTCATTGTCCCAATTACAGCATGAGAAGGAGAGATGCAGATGGGTTTGGGGGGCTGGAGCCCTCAGAACCAAAGGGACTTGCTTCTTCTGTGTAGAGACCATGGCGTGACCATCGAGAACAGGGATTTTTAACCCGGAGTCTGGGAACCTTATTTATTTATTTATTTATTTGTTTATTTATTTATTTTTAGGCAATTGGGGTGAAGTGGCTTGCCCAGGGTCACACAGCTAGTAAGTGTCAAGTGTTTGATCTGAGGCTGGATTTGAACTCAGGTCCTCTAAGGAGGACCTTCAGGGCCAGTGCTCTATCCACTGCACCACCTAGCTGCCCCAATCTTATTTTTTAAATAAAAATTTTTGGTGATTACATTTTGACATAATTGGTTTCCTTTGTAATCCTATGTACTTTGCTTCATGCATTTAAAACTATAATTCTAAACTGGGCATGGTGCTGCATGCCCATAATCTGGCTATGGAGGAATCACTTGAGTTCTGGAATTCTAAGCTACAGTACGGCTAAAGCTGAGGGGGTATCCAAAATAAGTCTGGCACTAAGATGCTAAGCCCCCGGGAATGAAGAAAAATCAAAGAAGTTCCCCTGCATGTCAAGGGATCTAAGGAGGCTGCCTAAGGAGGGGCCAAGCCAGCCCACCCAGGAAAAAATGGAGTAGGTTAAATTTTCCTTACATGCCACTCAGTATTGGGATCAGAACTGAGAGTAGCTGATGCATGTCCAACTTGGGCAAGATAGGGAAATGCAGTCTTAAGAAAGTCTCTATATCTCTACATCTGTTTCTATTCTATATATCATTTATCTTTGATGTTGTTATTTAGTCAATTTGTCACGTCCAACTCTTTATAATTCCATTTGGGGTTTTCTCGGCAGAGATATTGGAGTGGTTTGCCATTTCCTTCTCCAGCTCATTTTACAGATGATGAAACTGAGGCAAACAGGGCTATGTGATTTGCCCAGGGTCACACAGCTAGTGTCTGAGGCCAGATTTGAAATACACACACACACACACACACACACATATGTATATACACATAAACATGCATGTATATACACATGTGTATATATAGTGTGTATGTGTACATGTATACAAACATACATATACACACATGTGTGTATATGTATATATTACATACATATACATATGTGTATATATGTATATGTGTATGTGTGTGTATGTATATACATATATATGTATGTATATATATACATATACATATACATATATATATACACATATATATATCTTTCTGAGAAGGGGTCCATAGGTTTCATAAAGGATTCTGCCAAAGAGGTCATGACACAAAACAAGATTAAGCACCCCTACCCCTGCTCTGGACACCCAGAGAACACAGTGTACTTGTGTGCAGTGAGTAATGCTGAGAGCTTTTAGGTCAGGAGCTCACGGAACAATGCATAGCCAAGCTCACTTCTTTCTGCTTCCAAAGCACAGGCCTTGGGTGGCAGTGGGCTGGGGGTGGGTTAGGAGTGTGGGGGAGGGGCTCATGGGACAACTTGACAGTTGCACTGGTAAGTTCCCTCCTCCCCCCACCTGGGATGGGTTTGTGTAGGTGCTGCATATCTTGGGGAAGCTTTGGCAGCCACAGGTGCCCATGGCTCCTCTTGCCTCCACAAGTTCCTGGTGCCAATGCTGCACAGGGGACCCCCAATGCACTTTTGACACCAGCTGCTCCCAGGGATGCAGTTGTTCTGGAGAATATTACTGCCAACACAGAAAGCAAAGATTTAGAGCTGGAAAGATCCTTAGAGCCCAATTCCCTCATTTTGCAGATGAAGAAAATGAGACCCAGAGAGGTAAAATAATTGAGCCAAGGTCACCCAGGTAGGAAGGAGCTGGAGATTCAAATCTAGGTCCTTAGACTATACAGCCAAGGCTCTTTCCACTGTACTTAGATTGCTCAGAAGTGTTATGCCGAACTGGTTATAGTCCTAACACTATTTCCTTTGTGATCAGCAGCATCCATCTTGGAGCCATGCCAAGGACTGTCCTTCCTTTGAACAAATCCAGCTGGACTCTTCAGGTTTTAAGCTTTTGATCTTGTCCTCAGTAGCTTCATGCTCTCTCTGAGTGAGCTGCAAGGCCCAGTGTTAGTATTCTGCACCCATCCTGGGGTTGAGGGGATGATAGGAGGGGAGGGGCAGGGAGGTCATAATTCCTTGCTTGTTTTAGTCTCTGTTAACACGAAAGACAGCATAGACACACAGGATGTCCCAGAAGTGTGCAGTCAATAGATAAATGAGCTGGGTCTTTCCCACTGGGAGCTAGGAGCCAAATCAACATGCATTTATTAAGTGCCTACTATTTGCCAAGCACTGTGTTAAGAGCTGGGGATACAAAGAAAGGCAAAGACAGTCCTTGTTTTCAAGGAGCTCCAGGTCTAATGGGGAAGAAGAAAACATGCCGTTAAGTACAAACAGGAGAACTGAGAAAACCCACTGAGATGAGTTCAAGCATATTCAGAGAGATGGAAAAGGAAAACTGAGGCCCCAGACACAGGCAGAGACTTTCCCATTGTCACAGAAAGTTTATTGCAGAACTAGGAACTTCTAACTCCTGGAGCCACACTCTTTTCACCTCCTTCTGGTACCTAATGGTTTTTATTTTTTAAGTTTAAAAATGCTTGATATTTCTGTTTTTACAAAACCTTCATTTCTGAATATATCCCCTTCTGCCATCCAGTGAGCTATCCTTTAGAACAGAGACTGAAAAACAGAGGGAAAAAAGCAATTCAGCACAACTAACATATCAACCAAGTCTGGTAGTATACAGTGTTCCATACCCAGAGCCCCCACCTCTGCAAAGAAGGGAAGGAAGTATGTTGTTGCTTCTTTTTTTCAAGACCACGTTTGATAACTATCATTACCCAGCATTCAGTTTTGTTTTTCTTTGTTGTTGTTGGTCTTTCCATTTCTAGCTTAGGTTTTAGTGAAAGAACATGTCCGTTTTTACCTGCACCAGTTATCCTGTGAAATATTCCCTGATTTGGGAGTAGCATAAGTCAGCTAGCAAGAGAACTCAGGTCAGACTGTCTGGTAAATAACTGAAGGAAAGGAAATGTTTCCATTGGGCTAGAAAACAATTTCATTCTCAGATGATAATGACTCCTTGAAACAGAGAGAAATATCTGAAGACATCATGTTTCTTATGCAGAAGATCTCTTGAAAATGATTAAAAAAAAAACTTGCTCTACAGAAAGCCTTTTAGGAGATAGGGCTGTCTTGGTAGTCAGGGCAGGCTACTGGGTCTGCTGGGGATCTGTGGCTATAGGGATCAGTTAACTGGGTTATATTCAGAATGACTTCCTAAACAGTTATTCCATATCATCTGGTGACAGAGAAAGTAAAAGTCAGGTAGTAAATCCTCCAAAGGGCTCTTTATCTGCTGAGTTGAAATCCTTCCAGGCCAACACTGGATTCTCCCTCTTTCCTGAAGCCATCCTTGATCCCTTCCAGCTGGGATTTTTCAAATTTCCCCATAGCATCTCCTTTGTAACTCATCTAGGCTTTCCTTTCCTAGTTTGCATTACAGTTCTCTGTGTTGAGATCTGAAATTCTGTCTGGTTCAGTCTCCCTCAACATTCAGAAGAAGATACTGAAGTCGAGAGAGAGAAAACAAATTGCCCAGGATCACCCAGCCAGTTAGTGGTGGATGTAGAGTTGCAACCGATTTCTCCTTGATTCCAGCCCTGGGCTTTCCAAATTGGCTTGCGCTGAGGACTTGCGCAGTCCTGGCCTAAGTGTGACTTCCTGCAGAGAAGATCCTTCTTTGGCCTTTCCCTAACTCCCAGGAAGGGACATTGATGTGCCTTGAAGAAAGGAAGCACCCGTTTCCTATACCTCACAAGCTTGTAGCCAGGGGCATCTACTAAGACTCTCCCTTTGTCCAAGTGTCCTCCCCTCAACGGTGAAGAGCAAATGTGTAACTAGGGTGAAAAGACTAGGTCTTTGTCCCAGGGTGATGAATTTAGGGACCACCAAATTTAGAGGATGCAGATGGCACTTGCTGCTTCAGTAGCATAGAAGCAACAGAGCCTAGGGCCTCCATAGCAAGAATAATGAGTGAAAATGGGGAGCTACCTGAGGGAGGGATGGGATTAATTCCTCTCATACCCCACTCTGTTCCTCTCTCCAACTTTTGCATATGTCATAGGACCTCTACTTCAATTCACATTGTGATGTTCTGCCTCACTCCTTCAGCTGAGGGTGTACTTGCCTTGGGCATTGTTTGTACCAACTTAACTCCCTCCCTCCATGGGCTTGGAGTAATTTCCCAGCAATCAGATGATAGACTGGTTGCACTAACCCATTCTCTCTGCCTCCCCAGAAAAGTCTACTGTGGTTTGTGACCCTGAATCAGTGAAAAAACTGACCAGGATGAGGGATGGGCCAGCCACCTGGCAACTTGGTTCTAGTTCCAGCCAGGTAACCTGGGTCAGGTTACTTAGCCTGAGCTAAGCATGCTGAGCCTTATTTTCTCAGAGAACCAAGCTCCAATATACTGCAGAGTTAATGAGCATCAACTGCCTTCCTACCTGTGCTCTGCTTTTCCTACCTTTCTCCTTTTATTCAGCAGCCTCTGAGAATACTTTGAGATCTTATGGAGCCCCAGGCCGAAGGACCCCCGAGCAGCCTAGTTGTTCCCTCCTCTCGCGCCACCCCCGCCCCCGCCCCCGCCCCGTCCCCGTCCCCGTCCCCGTCCCCGTCCCCATCCCCATCCCCATCCCCATTCCTGATCTGGACCTTTCAAGGTTAGGACTAGCTCCCTGGGCTGGGGGGAGGAAAAGCCTGAGTAACAGAGTTGCAGCGGCTGGAGGTCAGTGAAAGGGTAACTAACAACTGAGAGGACCCCCAGTTCAGGCCTTTCCCCCTCCCCAGGGTCTAGCGAGATACTCTACATTCAAGGAAGATCAAGTGACCGCTGTATTCAGATCACTGTGCTAAGTGCCGGGGGCAAGAGCCACCATTTAAATTGATAAAGTCCCTGCCTTCACTGAGTTTGCCAAGGCCACTGGGGAATAAGGCACCCGGTGCAGCAATAACTGTAATACACAACATTACATTATAAATATTTGGGAAAGGCAGGTGAGGGCTGAGCTGGGAGAGGTCCTTTCCTACCGTGAGCGTCGGGCCCAGCCTGCTGGAGGAGGCGGCATTCGAGTTAGGAAGGAATTCAGCAAGTAAAAGAGGAAAGAGGATATTTTAGACATAGGGAAGCATGACCAGAGAGCATAGGGTGGGGGGCTGGGAGGACACAGTATGTTGGGAGGATAGAGAGTTCAGTTTGGGGAGAGTGGCTTGTAGAGTTCGTGGAGGGAAATAATAGGAGGTTATCAGAAAGGATAGGATGTTGCCAGATTGTGAGGGATCGGGACTGCCAGGCCTCTCCCACACTACTAGATGCTCTGCATGCGAAAGATACTGCCTATCCCCCTCTACACCCGCTCGAGTTCGGTACCCTGGACCCATTCCACGCATCTCCGCCCCTCCACCCCCACCCCCACTCCAATTTTTAGTTCTCTGCGCTGCCGCGAGGCGGCGCCCAGGACTCTGTTGGTGCGCGCTGCCTGACTTGGGGCGGGCTGGGAGGGGCGGCGGCGGCTCCTTAGCCGGCGGCTGCGGAGGCAGAAGCTGCAGTGGGTCCCTGGCTTCTGCCGAGGGTGCCCCACCTGGCGCCCCGCCCGCCTGAGCTGCCGCGAGAGCGTCCCTCGCCGGAGTATCCCTAGCCCTGGCGACCTGCGCGCACCCTGCGCCGCTAGGTTTGTTCGGTCCGGAGCCGACTGTGCCCGGGAAGGTGTAAGTGGGGATGGCTGTGCCCCCTGGCAGGATCAGGGGAAACCGGCGCGCCTAGCAGCGGGTAAGTGGCAGTCACTAGAAGATGCGGCAAGAGCAGGACGAGGCGGGGTTGTATTTTGGGGGCGCGCGAGTGTGTGTCTGTGTGTGTGTATTGTGTGTTTGCGCGCGCTTGTGTGTCTGCCCCTCAGGCGTCCAGAAGCAGAGCGCACCTGGTTTTTGAAACCCCGGCCCCTCACCCCCATCCACAGGGCTTCTGAGGAAGCTGAGCCCCGAGCCAGGAGTAAGATGAGCCCCTGCACACCCCCTATGAGACGTCTCCGTATGTTTGTAGGTCTGTGGGTCTCGATGTGTGTGTGTCCTCAAGTCCCCGAGAATCCACTTGCTTGTGCAAGCCTGTACCTTTGCATCACCGTGTGTGTATATGCATGAGTGTGTGTGTGTCTGTGTGTATGTGTGTGTGTGTGTGTGTGTGTGTGTGTGTGCTTGTTCCTGTCTCTATGGGTTTCTGGCCCTCGGTGGGTCGGCATGTACCTGCGTGTTGCTTCATGTCCGCATGACTTCTGTATATATGTGTTTCCATGTGTCTGTGGCTCAGTGTCCGTAGTGTCTGTGCATCTCTGTGTATGTGTCTGTGTGCCCATGTGTTTCTGAATTCATATGTGTGTTCGTGTATGTATCTAGAGTGCTTCTTCTGTTGTTCCATTTCCTGGAAAAGATAACAGTGCTCTCTTTGACTGGGAAAGGTGAAGATGCCCTGCAGAACCTTTAATCGTCCCAGGCACACCACGTTTGCGACTAGAGGTGCACTCATTGGCGGGGTAGAAGGGTGTCATGTGTGTGTGTGTGTGTGTGTGTGTGTGTGTGTGTGTGTGTGTAAATAAGCAAATACTTAAAAGTCAGGCTGTTTTATTCAGCTGGCACTAAAGTGAAAAAGTCTACTCGACTCGGAATTAGAAGACACGAGTCCTAGCCCTGCTACCAAGTAACTGTGTGACCTTGGACAACTGCCTCTCCTAGCTTCAGTTTTTTTCTCTGTAAAATGTTTCTTTCATATCATGATCTCTAATGTCACTTTCATCTCTTATGGGTGAATTTTGAAGATACAGTCTGCTTTGGGAGAGTTAAGATTCTGAGAGATATTTCCTCCCTGCCCCCCCCAGCCTGCCTTCAACTTTGGAAGGGAGAAGAGAGAGACAGGGTACACTTTTGCTCTCCAGGAGGATGTTTTTCCATCCAGAGCTATAGCTTCAGGAAGAAGTTGAGGGTGGGTAGGGCAGTGAGAGGCCTTGTAAAACTAATGCCCCTGTGGACAGTTTGCACTTTGGGATCTGGACTTCAGGGCACCAGTCTCTGTGGTTAGATTTTCACAAAGCCACTCCTTCACTTCAGTGGTCCTGAGATTCCAGAAAGGATGTGCCCAGCTAGTTATAGCTGTTTCAGGTTTATTTAGATGTTGCTAGTCTGAGCCAAGAGAGACCTTGAGGTTCACATAGTCCAGCCCCCTCATTTTCCAGATAAGGAAACTGAGGCCCAGAGAGTTAAGTGACTTGCTCAAGGTCATATAGGTAATGATAAGCAAATGGGAATTTAAACTCAGATCCTCTCACGTACACTGTCCCCTTTCCACTGCTCACACTACTTCACCAGATTTTCACGAAGTAATCCCTAGGCTCCACTGCCACTGAAATTCCAAAGGGAACTGACCAGCTGAGTGTCACTGATGTTATCTTTCATTGCAAACATGGAATTCTAGCATGCCGAAACCGAGAGGAGCCTCAAAGGTAACGTAGTCCAGCCCAGTCATTTTATGAGTGAGGAAGCTGAGGCCCACTGACATCCTCAAGGTCACACAGCTAGCTAGTGACGGACCCAGGACAATGTAGGCTCTGATCTGTCTCAGGTTTCGACCCCTACCCCTACTCTCTCAGAGGGACTGGGGATCTGAAGTATAATTGTGATCCTCTAACTTTCCATCTATAAGGCAAGACAGATGTCACAGAAACCCAGCCATGGTGGGGAGTTCGGGAGCTAGGGAGGTGAAGGAGCTGATACTTCTCTGCGTGTGTAAGCAGCAGCTGCATCACTGCACCTGTGCATGCTCCATCTTTGCCAGAGACAGCTCTGTTCTCAACAGGCAGATTCTGCCTAAAACTCCAGCCAAGAGGGGCAGATAAATAATTCACCCTTTGACATTTGTCTTTGGCTGAAGTGGGAATTTCCAGTGTCAATTCCTGGGTTTACTTTGAAACAAACTTGATTCCCCCAAGTCTAAGGTTTGTTGAGAAACTCAGAACAGAAAGGTATTTTCTTACCAAACTTTACCAAAATAACTCTCCTCTCCAACACCCGTATTTTAAAAAAAATTACTTTTTATGCTTGTGATAATAATAAACACATTTGCATAGTGCTGTGAGCTTTCCTTATGTTAGGTTTGCTATGAGCATTGCATCTAAGGCAGCTTGGAGTAGTGTGGATTGACTTTAGAAGACCTTGGGTTCAAGTACCTTTGACACCTGCTGGCTGTGTGACTTTGGACAAGTCACTTAACTTCTCTGTGCAGCAGTCAGCTCTCTTAAGACCAAAAGTTGCAAAGCTGGTGTTGATCTGCTGTGGTAGAAGGAGTTTCACTATATCAACAAAATTACAAGTCTGGTATTTAAGAAATCTGAAAAATATCAGTACAGAATATTATGTTTTGTTTAGTCATTTTTCAGTTGTGTCTGACTCTGTGACCCCATTTGGGGTTTTCTTGGCAGAGATACTGGAGTGGTTTGCCATTTCCTTTTCCAGCTCATTTGACAAATAAGAAAACTGAGGCAAATAGGGTAAAGTGACTTGCCTAGGCTCACATAACCACTAAGTATGTGAGGCCAATTTGAACTCAGGTCTACCTGACTCCAGACCTGGGACTCTATTCACTGCACCATCTAGTTCCCCTTTAGAATATTATAATTGATCCCGAATGGATCATAGATTTAAAGCTAGATGGGGCTTTAGAGGTCATTGAGCTCAATTCCTTCATTTTACAGTTGAGGGAACTAAAGCAAAAAGTTTAAATGACTTTCCCAAGGTCACACAGCCAGCAGATTTCAGAGGTGGGACTTGAACCCAGGTCATTTGACTCCAAATCTAGCTTTTTATACTACCCCATACTCTCAGGAGCTTTTAAGACAAAGCAGCTGAGAACCCACACCCTCCTGGGGAGCTAGGATGGTGATTTATCAGGGTGCCCAAGCACACTGCCCAATGACCTGGAAGTGGATACAGATAAATGCCTGACCTGTGATGAAAATGTGTATATGCATGTACACACATATGTACATAAATGGCAGAATTGCCATGTGACCTTGGGCAAATCATTTTATTTCCCTGGGCATCCATTTTTCTCATATGTAAAATGAGGTGGGACTCAGTGTCCACAGCTGATTCTTTGATACTGCCCTGAGAAGACCAAAAGTCCCCTGCAGGAATAGGTCTAAATGTTTCCATCATTATTGGGTCAACTGTGGTAGGTATCAGTTAGTCAGCGGCTATGGAGTTCAGAATATACTTCTTAACAGTAACTATGGCTGGATCATGTAGTCAACTTCAGTTACCGACAGTCAAGTTTTGGTCTCTAGCTTTGACGTATGTGCCAGGACAGGCTCAGAGAAAGGTACTTCCAAGCGACCAGATTAATAGCCCACAGGCATAGAGGGAAACAGGAACAAGGAGAATGTTTTTTTTTTTTTTTTTTTTTTTTGTTGTTGGCTTTTTTTGTCCTTGAATTTAGCCCGTCTTGGTTAGTTTAAGCTGGCCATTTATATTAGATAAATGCAGGGTTTTTACGCTCAGGGAGGGAATTCTGTCATTAGGAAGATGTATGGATATCTTTTCCTGCTAAGCATCATGGTTTTAGAGTTGGAAAGTTGTCTTAGAGGTCATCTAGTCCAATGCCTCTCATTTTTACAGATGAAGAAATTGAGGTCCAGAGAATTTACCCAAGATCAAACAGGTAGTAAGTGTCAGAGCTGAGATCTGAACTCAGGTCTTCTGACTCTAAATCCAGCTTTACAAGTCCAAACTGACTTTTTGGCTTTTAGAGGTAGGAAGTAACAGGGTTGAGAATCAAACATACTTTCTCCACAGCATTCCTCGCTCTCATTTCTCTCTAAACTGAAGGTCCAACTTCAGAGAGAAGGTTCTTAGTTGTGGGAAACAACATGTAAATAGATAAGTAAATAAAAGATGCATCCGGAATAATAGATTAGATACTGGACCTGTGATTTCATTGGTTTAGTGAACTCTTAGGCAGGTGTACTGGTAAATGTTTAACAACTAACTGGCTCTGGAGGGAGGATGTGAACATGACTTTTAAGCTTAATTTGCATCATAAACATTTTCTCCATCACTTTTGTAAGAATAGACAATCAGTAAACAATACATCAATGTGTAGCTTTTGCTGATTTCTGAGGTGTAAAATACTCACATCGAAAATTTAACAATGGATGGATGAGCAAGCTGGTTGGAGCTGGCTCTAGCGTACCTCTGCTCCCAGGTGAGGAAACTCCCTTTACCAATGAAGGTCAGCACCTTCTCTGTAATATGTAGTCTTAAGGGAGTTGGGAAGGGAGGGAGGGAGGAGGGAGGGAGGAGAGAGAGAGAGAGAGAGAGAGAGAGAGAGAGAGAGAGAGA